>NC_090334.1:65040209-65345877 GCF_035084215.1 Heptranchias perlo
CAGCTCCCACCTCCAGCATTCCCAGTGTACTGTACAATAGCAAGGTGCAGTACATCTCAGTGGCAGAAGTTATTAACCAAACACGCTACATGGTGTCAGGGACAGGGTTCCTTGAATGAAATAACCATTGGAATAGAGTAAACTGTAGACAGGAGGCACCAATGGGTGGAAGCCTCCTGTCTCAAAATGTATAATGTAGATAACTATTGATTGACTATTTCAAAGCAATTGGCAAAAAGGAATGGAGGATTAATTTGGTGGGTGTTTTCATTTCAATAGTCACAAAGTCTTTACAATGAAGAACATCAACACCAATTACTGAACTCTTTGTACCGCAAAAGCAAAATTTCAAGTTCCACAAAAGCAAATGCATTTAATTTTGCATGCTAAATTCGACAATACCTTCTTTTATAGCACTAGAAGCATTTCACCATATAATGATTTGACTGATATAAAAGGTGTCAGCCATGACTCAGTGGTAGCACTCTCACCTTTGAGTCAAAGGATGTGGGTTGAAGTCCCACTCCAGCAACTTGACCTATAAAATCTAGGCTGACACTCTAGTGCAGTACTGAGGGAGTTCTGCATTGTCGGAGGTGCCTTCTTTCAGACGTGACGTTAAACTGAGTCCCTTAGTCTGCTCTCTCCGGTGGATGTAAAAGATCCCGTCACACTACTTTGAAGAAGAGCAGGGGAGTTCTCCCCAGTGTCCTAGCCAATGTTTACCCCTCAACCAACATTGCTAAAACAGATTATCTGATTGTTAACACATTGCTGTTTGTGGGACCTTCCTACGCACAAATTGGCTGCCACATTACAGCAGTGACTACACTTCAAAAGTACATCATTGGCTGTAAAGCACTTTGGGACATCCTGAGATCGTGAAAGGCGCTATAGAAATGCAAATTCTTTCTTTTCATATAATACACAATGGGTGGAACTATCAACTACAGCAGGGGTGTAAAGCAGTCAGTAGCAGGCCTGCCACCTGTTATACACCCCCTGCCCGATTTTTCCCTTCCATTGACATCAGGGTGTATAACGGGCGGCCTATCTGCTACCATCCATTTTATGCCCCGCTCAATGTATTATTCTGTTGCTAAGGTAGAACTGGGTTTAAGCTGGACGGTCTCATTCAGGGCACAAAGGCTAATTGCTCTAAATAAATATAGGCCTGAGGTTAATTAGAGTTTAATTGCTGCCGGGGAATGATGTTTGCAGATTGCATGATGCGTAAAAATGCCAAGCTCCAGGTCAGAAGAAATCAACGTGAAAACTCCTTACACTTTGGCAAGATCTTGTCAATTTTTGAACTTTGTTTCTGCTTTTTTTTTAAAAGTGTAACATCTAAAGTTTGATGGATTCTCTCAAAACATATAGATAGATAGAAATATAGATAAATATCGATTCACTTGTCAGTTTACACGATGGATTTCTTTCTGATACACCACTAGACCCTACCCCTGTCCTCCATGAAAATAGTGCATTTATATTGACACAACACTAGAATAAACTACTTTCAAGAAAACATTGCTCATTCTGGGGCCCTACAGTCCAGTCCACATTACTCACTGGCAGTAAAGTCAAATGCTCATTGCAGGAGTAGCAAAATGGATTTAGAATTGTGTACTTAATTGAAAGACAGAGTGCTTTAAATGGGCTTAGTTTGAGGTGCTGAGTAGCATTTATGAGATTCTATAGGGAAAGATCAACCTATAATTACAACGTTCACAATTTCCTTTTAACCTTTAGTATTCAATGAAACTACTTAGTCAGCACAGTAAATAAAATATTCTGCACATACACCATGCTACAATTACAAAATACAACTATCACTAAAGGACTGGTAAGAAAAAAATGTACTTAAGTAATTGTGAGGAGTAAGCAGAGAAATAAAAAGAGAAAATAAGGGACAACGGGGAGTAGAAGGTATTGAATTATAACCAGAGATAGCAAGAAATATGAGGGACCAATGGAACTAACAAGTGGGACAGGTGTCCAGTCCATTATAGGGGAATAATTTTTTTTCTCCAGTTCTTCTTCTGATACTGTCTTAGTTTTGTTTAATTCCTTTTATTTTCATCCTAACTCCTTATGACAAAATGTAGTATATTATCTATAGTGTACTTTTGTTCTGTTTTTTCATCATTTTACTTATAGACCTAAAACCAGTTTCATTAAAAGAAATAACCCAGCCTGAGAGCTGGGCATTTTACATTGTGCCAGCGTATCCGTTCCCAGAGATACACCAGCTGAGATGAGATTATTTGGCTCTTACGTGTCAATAATAGTTGTAGGAGAAAAACCTTAAGAATTGCCTTAAATATGTCCTCAAAATGGAGTCAGTAATCACCCTGAGTATTAGGAAAGGAAGGGGCTAATGCTAATTAATCCATGAAGGACAAACAAAACATTCCTTACCAGAGATAGAAGATGTTATCAAGACGACAGGCCCACAGATGGCTAATTAAGGGGGATATAAAGATGCCCTACCTTATCTGGACCAGTGTGTGTGATCTCTTTATTAGCAAAGACCTCAAAAGCTAGGGAGTAAACAAGTGCCTGGCATGTCTAGGTGCTTGTGCATCATGGATTGGGAGGTCATCAAGGATACCAACAGGGCTGTGTGAGGTAATTGACACCAAAAGGACTGATCCTTTCTAACAAGTGTCACTTAGATTAGTCAATAGAATTGAGGAGGTTTCTTTGAAAACTAAGGATATACAATATAGTGTCTTGACACTAAAGTTCTCAGTCCTCAGTCTTTAGTCATAGAATCATAGAATCATAGAAGTTTACAACATGGAAATAGGCCCTTCGGCCCAACATGTCCATGCCGCCCAGTGTATACCACTAAGCTAGTCCCAATTGCCTGCACTTGGCCCATATCCCTCTATACCCATCTTACCCATTTAACTGTCCCCATTAAAAGACAAAATTGTACCCGCCTCTACTACTGCCTCTGGCAGCTCGTTCCAGACACTCACCACCTTTTGAGTGAAAAAATTGCCCCTCTGGACCCTTTTGTATCTCTCCCCTCTCACCTTAAATCTATGCCCCCTCGTTATAGACTCCCCTACCTTTGGGAAAAGATTTTGACTATCGACCTTATCTATGCCCCTCATTATTTTATAGACTTCTATAAGATCACCCCAAAACCTCCTACTCTCCAGGGAAAAAAGTCTCAGCCTATCCAACCTCTCCCTATAAGTCAAACCATCAAGTCCCGGTAGCATCCTAGTAAATCTTTTCTGCACTCTTTCTAGTTTAATAATATCCTTTCTATAATAGGGTGACCAGAACTGTACACAGTATTCCAAGTGTGGCCTAACTAATGTCTTGTACAACTTCAACAAGACATCCCAACTCCTGTATTCAATGTTCTGACTAATGAAACCAAGCATGCAGAATGCCTTCTTCACCACCCTATCCACCTGTGACTCCACTTTCAAGGAGCTATGAACCTGTACTCCTAGATCTCTTTGTTCTATAACTCTCCCCAACGCCCTACCATTAACGGAGTAGGTCCTGGCCCGATTTGATCTACCAAAATGCATCACCTCACATTTATCTAAATTAAACTCCATCTGCCATTCATCGGCCCACTGGCCCAATTTATCAAGATCCCGTTGCAATCCGAGATAACCTTCTTCACTGTCCACAATGCCACCAATCTTGGTGTCATCTGCAAACTTACTAACCATGCCTCCTAAATTCTCATCCAAATCATTAATACAAATAACAAATAACAGTGGACCCAGCACCGATCCCTGAGGCACACCGCTGGTCACAGGCCTCTAGTTTGAAAAACAACCCTCTACAACCACCCTCTGTCTTCTGCCGTCAATCCAATTTTGTATCCAATTGGCTACCTCACCTTGGATCCCGTGAGATTTAACCTTATGTAACAACCTACCATGCGGTACCTTGTCAAAGGCTTTGCTGAAGTCCATGTAGACCACGTCTACTGCACAGCCCTCATCTATCTTCTTGGTTACCCCTTCAAAAAACTCAATCAAATTCGTGAGACATGATTTTCCTCTCACAAAACCATGCTGACTGTTCCTAATTAGTCCCTGCCTCTCCAAATGCCTGTAGATCCTGTCCCTCAGAATACCCTCTAACAACTTACCCACTACAGATGTCAGGCTCACCGGTCTGTAGTTCCCAGGCTTTTCCCTGCCGCCCTTCTTAAACAAAGGCACAACATTTGCTACCCTCCAATCTTCAGGCACCTCACCTGTAGCTGTCGATGATTCAAATGAATCATCCATAGTCCTCAGTCCATAGTTTTTAGATCAGTTTTAGTCCTTGAAGTAGCCTTTGTAGTATAAGGTGTAGGGGTTCTTTGTCTAGTATATACAGAAGGGTATTATTGTAAAATCAGAAAATGCATCTCGGACAGAGAGAGAGAAAAGTAACAGAAGTTAAAATTTTACAGCTATACTAGCCAGACACAGGCAGATAAATGTGTGTCACTTAGGTGTACAAGCCTCCCTTTAGACCAAGGAAGGTGAGATTTAAACCAGCTAGACCAGATACAAGTACCAGCATGGAAGGTGAATTTACCCAGGAGCAGAGGAATGGATCGCACCTCTACAGATAGAGGTTCATCACTCCGATGTCTCATTGGATAAAAAACCTCCTCTCAGAGGAAGGAAAGGCAATTGGTTCATCCATGCCAGCTCATAAGGATGAGGTCATATAAATCCTGGAAACATTGCTAACTACAAGCACATAGATTTTAATCTATTCTATAGTCTGGCTATCTAATAATGTTAAATTATTTAAGGGGTCTAATCCTAAATTAATCTCACCAGTTGATATCAACTTCAGACACTGATCTCAACTATAAATTTGTAATCAGCAAGCAACTAATGCTGAATTACTGTACCATAACTGTAACTTCTGTTATTTATTTTGTCAATTAACCCTATCTACTAATTATTTGTTTATTCAATGTTTAAGTTTAAGTACTGCTAACTATGATTCCAAGGTCAATAAACAATTGTTAGTTTGCGACCTTACTATTGACAATTGGCAAGAATGGGTTAATTCATTTGCTCAGTAACTTGAATGGCTCCTAATAGGAGGCTGGTAGTATAAATGCTAATATAATCTGAACTGGTTGATGTAAAACTAAATTTAACTAGATTAGGCATCATTAACTCATAGGCATCAACTAAAATGGTTCCTTGATAAGGAGTGAAAGTGAAGGGAGTAAGGACTTATCTGTGCCCCTGATGAACATTCTTGTCGGGGATCGATCCCAGTGTATTATATAGTTAATTGCAAAGCCATTTTGATTGATGTCACCTAATAATTGCTTGCTTTGTTCTGCAAATGGCCCATTAAGACAAAAGGACTTTGCAATTAGATGATAAATGGATTTAGGTCTGAAACCTATTAGATGGACATTACTGTCACTCCCTGGGGTAGTCCCTTGAATTGCAGATATTCTCTGTACCTTTAATTATTTGTCTGATTTACAAATGTGTTTGATTTAAAAAAATACATTTTCAATTTCCTCTGTTCCCAGTTGAACTTCAAGAAGTGCCAGTGTACAACTCAGGAAGCACGCTCCCAATTCATCAGTTCTTCTGAGGCCATCGAGTAATGTAGAGAAAAGGCAAAGAACCTCAAGTAAAGCTATCATTGAGGGATGCTATCTCGGGTCTGGTATTAATAAGAGCATTAGTGAAGGGTTACATATGTTTATTTTTTTCTGTGTTGGAGGATGCATAGATAGGAGCAGTCATCTATTGTAATCTCCTGTATTGTCTTTCCTACTGCTTATCTGGTATATTTAATAAACATGTTTAATAAATTTTTGACAAAGTCACGGTCTGATATAATGAGGGTAATTTTAGCCTTCAAGAACGGGTGGGTTGGGGGTGGGTGGGAGTTGAAAAAAGTTGTTTTTTTGGGTCTTAACTGCAAAATTTTCGGACTTTACATTCCCAGTGGGAAGCCTGTACTTTTACGCGCCAACGTTAAACCCAGAAATAAAGCCGAGTTGCAGTCACGACCCAAAAAACAACTGTTTTCAACCCCCACCCGCCCTCAATCGGGGGTTTAAAATCACCCCCGCTATATATTCTCTCACTTTCTGAAATTAAGGCGATCACAAGAAGGCTTGTGACATATCCAGCAAGCAGCACAATGTAACAGGGTTTCTTTCTGATCCCTGGAGGGTGATTGTCACTTTTGGCGTGGGTAGTGAAATGACGGGTGCGAATCGGCCGCCCTTTATACGCCCTGTCCGATTTTAAGTTCCATTGAAATCAACGGAAAGGAAAATCACGTGGAGTGTATAACGGACAGCCCATCTTCAATTGCCTGCACTGAAAGTAAAAATGGCCAGCCTGGGCTTACTACATTACCAGATACTCAGCAGGTAGAGTCATGCTCTGGGGTTGTAGGGAAGAGGACATGAGAGAAATATCTGAAGAGGTAACCATGACATTCCTTTCTATTCATTCTGTCTAAAATAGCCCACTGTTTATTGCCGTTCACAAATGATACAAGGGATGCATGTCAGAAAGCTGACATTAAAGCAGCATTTACCTGAGGAAGGAGGAAGCCTCCGAAAGCTTGTGAATTTAAAATAAAATTGCTGGACTATAACTTGGTGTTGTAAAATTGTTTACAATTAAAGCAGCATTGGCAAGGAACCATGGCAATTGAATTGGTTACTAATAGCATTCCACATCCAAAATGTCCCTGAATGTTAAATTTGTACTTGCTAAACACTTGATTTGATCGAAATATTGTGCTCAAAAATAATTGTCACAAGGTTTAATGTAAACCCTGCTGTACCATGTTGAAGACAATCTCTTGCGAGAAAAAAAACAGGTCATGATGTCCTTGTGGCAGCAAGTTGTAAGCCTTTTGCTTTCCTGCCCATTCAAACTGGCAAGGACTAAGTTGTAAGGAAAAGAATCATCACTCTGATTTGGGAAACATTACAGATGGCAGATATATGGATGGCCAAATCTCAGGTGTTTTATGTCTCTTTCCAATCATGCTATACATCGAGCCTAGCTGGCAGCTACATGGAGAGAAAGAGAGAGGTAAAAGCATATAAGGAAAAGAAAAAACGCAGCATTCCCACTGCCACATTATCAGCTCCACCCAATGGGTCAACCTTGGAGGGAACTGGAACAGTGTGTGAAACAATATATAGTACCATAGAATCTTACAGCACAGAAGGAGGCCATTCGGTCCATCGTGCCTGTGCCGGCTGTTTGAAAGAGCTGCCAATTTAGTCTCACACCCCAGCTTTTTCCCCATTACCTTGCAAATTAGTCCTCTTCAAGTATATGTCCACTGCTTTTTGAAAGTTCCTATGGAATCTGATTCCACCACCCTTTCAGATAATGCATTCCAGATCTTAACAACCATCTGTGTAAAAGACTTCTCTTTATTTCCCCTCGAGTTCTTTTGCCAATTATTTTAAATCTATGACCTTTAGTTACTGACCCATTTACCAGAGGAAACCATTTCTCCCTACTTGCTCCATCAAAACTCCTCATAATTTTGAATACCTCAATTAGGTCTCCCCTTAACCGTCTCTGCTCTAAGGAGAACAATCCCAGCTTCTCCAATCTCTCCGCATAACTGAAGTCCCTTATCCCTGGTAAACCTCCTCTGTACCCTCTCCAAGGCCTTGACATCCTTCCTTAAGTATGGTGCCCAGAATACACAATACACCAGCTGAGGCCTAACCAGTGATTTGTAATGGTTTAGCATGACTTCCTTGTTTTTGTATTCGATGCCTCTATTTACAAAGCCAAGTACCCCATACGCTTTCTTAACCATATTATCCACATGCACTGCCACTTTCAAAGATTTGTGAATATGCACTCCCAGGTCCCTCTGCTCTTGCACCCCCTCAAAATAGTACCATTTAGATTATACTGCCTCTCCATATTGTTCCTCCCAAAGTACATCACATCACACTTATCCGTACTAAATTGCATGTCCCATGTATCTGCCCATTTTACCAATCTGTCTATGTCCTCCTGAATCCTGCTACTATCCTCCTCACTATTAACTATGTTGCCAAGTTTTGCATCATCTGCAAACTTCAAAATTATACCCAGGTCCAGGTCAATTGTATATTACAAGAAATGGCATGGTCTTAATATCAACCCCAGGGGACCCCACTGCATACTTCTCTCCATTCAGAACAATATCCATTCACCACTACTCTCTGCCTTCTATCCCTTAGCCAATTATGTACCTAAGTTACCACCATCCCTTTAATACCATGTGCTTCTATTTTCCGAATAAGTATATAAACTAATAAATTGAATGTGTAATAACGGAAGGAGCTTCTTCTCTCCTATAAACACACCTAGACTGTTGTATAAACAACCATTGCACCTTTAGTTTTATATTTTTCTTCTCAGCAATTTTCGACGATTTTTCTCGCTTTCCTTCCCTGATAGCTGCGGCTGTTTGCTGAGCTTTGGTTCCTTGGGCGTGTTTGCCATTTGGTCCCTCACTCAAGTAGTCATTATTTATGTCTGAGCTTTGGCAGCGAGTGTTGGCAGTCCATTCAATTGGAAAAAAGCCAGGAGAGAAAGAGCACACAGGCAAACTCATTCTTGTCTTCCTCCAAGGTTCACACACAGACACTTCCAGGATGATAATGACCAGGAATGGAAAATGTTGCTGATTTTCCCCACCCTTACCCAGATGCACTGAGGCCAATTCAGTTGCCCTATTGTTACCTCAGCTCAGCACAGACCGAGGATTGAATTTGGGACCTTCTTGCTTTGTTTGGCTTCAGCTACTCATCCACAGAGCCATAGGGATAAAAGACTATAGGGGTATAAATTCGTCGGTGCCAAGTTTTGGGTACGAAGGTGACAATGCCCGAACCAGGAGGCCCAGAGCTGGCTAAAATTTCAGCCTCGGGCCTCATCTGAATAATGTGGGCGAGCTGCCATTGCCTGATGTGCCTCCACAGGCAGCTCGGCCTTTCTCTGCACCTAATTTCAGGTCACCTGCCTCGTCGGCAGTGGCCTTAGGTAAGTGCCAGTTGGGGGTGGGGGGGTGGTTGCAGGACATCGGGAGGAAGCCAGCAGAATCTGCCAGGTGTGCTGTGAAGCCGGGAGGGGCACTCCTTCTACTTCTTGCTCCACGGGAAGGTTTTTTTTAAAAGAATGTTAAAAAAAAACTTAGCTTTAGTTGGTGACCAAAGTATCCCTTGAAGAATCCTGAGGCCCCACTCATTGCAACCCAATTTCTGTGAGAGGACTTAAAACAGGCCCTTCATTTAGTTACGTAAGGGACTCAGTGCCTGTTTTAGGCGGCCACCAGGGACACCAGAAAAATGGCCCTATCCAAGTTCAGGTCAGATGTTTTTCAGGCACTCTTGGGCACAGGACGTTGGTCTCCAAAATTGGGCCTTGTTGCACCTGTTTTTCGCCTGTAAAACAGATGCAATTTCTGCCCCCATTAATGTCGCTTGGACAAGCATCTAAAATAGTGGACAAATAAATTGCACAGAAAGGTATTAAGCATTCATCAGTTAATCTTTGCTCAGTGTAATTTCAAGGCTTTGAATTTGGGTTTGAATTTCTGTGGAAATTCTCCCAATTGTCCAATGGAAGGTTTAAGGAAACCCCAGAGAAAGTTATGGTGGACGATCAGGAGAGCCCCAGCAGAATTTCAATCTCTTAATGTTTAATACATTGGCTAGCTGGGCCTGATGTTTTATAGTGAAAACGTATTCTGGTTTAATTTATTAACTGATGTTTCTGCTCTGAATTGATATCCTATTGCTTGTGAAGCAGAAACAGTTTCATTTTACAGACAACCATCCATTGTGATTTTGTGGTTTTAAAAAAAAATGAAATCAGGCATGTTGTACATTGTTACACTTTACTTAGCAACATGATTCTCCTAGGTCGTGATCTGGCTCTGAGAATTTAATAGCGGGGGGATTATCACATGCACAAGGCAATGTGTAGCATTTTGTAAAATGGTGGCATGTTGTACAAACACATTGCTTTACCAGTTAAAAGTTCCTAGTACTTCAAATTGCAGTACAGGTCTTTATCATTTCAACCATTATCCTTATCATTGACATTTTCCACAAGTCTTGACTTATTATCAGCCTAGATGTGCTAATACAATATCTGTACTGCACTATTTTCTGGTTTGCTTATATCCAGTAAAACCAATATAGATCTTGAGCTGGAATTCCACATTAGGACTTTGATTTCAGGAAACATACAATAGCTTGTTTATATTCAACTTCAACTATGCAAACACGATAGCATTCTCATTCAGTGAATTCTAGAAACGGTTCGAATATTCAGTAGATTAATCCTCTCTCATTGTAGTTGCACTACAGACATTTTTATTCAATGGACAAACCTTTTAAGGAAAAAATAAACAGTTGATCTCCATGTATTGTAATAAAGTCCCAAATGACCTCAACAATTCACTGCACAGAGATCATTTAATTGAATACAATGCCTAGTATATTGGTGTTGGTTAGAATTTTTTCTCTTTAAATAAATGATTTGATCTTACACAACAACCATGCTCTTCATCGCTTGCGGGCCCTAGAGGTGCTGTGATTTAGACTTGCTAATTGATTCAGGCTTTTTATGTGGAATAGTTTAAAGTCATAAGGAATCGTGTTATATTTCATTTGTGACCATCCCTTCACTGAAAATACAATGTTAATGATGTGGTAACCAGAATCTTCAACAAGACACCCTGCTGAATCATCTGATTTCCTTGCAAGTCAAGCTTCCACTTTTCTGCTGCAAAATATTTGAATTTCACACTAAAGTAATTGATCCCGGTAACTCTCAAACCCATCGAGTAGACCGACTGCAAAATATGAATCTATTAAACTATTACATAATTAAATAAGATCTAAGCTTTCTTCTCCGATAAAATAGTTTGTTAGTGCACCCTCAGGATAAGCACTGGTGATGGGCAGCGTTACGATCCGTATCTTAACTCGCACCAAGTCCCGTTCACCCATCACCTCTGTGCTCGCTGACCTACATTGGCTTCCAGTCCGGCAACACCTCGATTTTAAAATTCTCATCCTTGTTTTCAAATCCTTTCACAGCCTCACCCCTCCCTAACTCTGTTAACTCCTCCAGACCTACAACCCTCTGAGATCTCTGCGCTCCTCCAATTCTGGCCTCTTGCGCAACCCAGATTTTTATTGCTCCACCATTGGCGGCTGTGCCTTCAGCTGCCTAGGCCCTAAGCTCTGGAATTCCTTCCCTAAACCTCTCTGCCTCTCTACATATCTTTCATCCTTTAAGACGCTCCTTAAAATCTACCTCTGACCAAGCTTTTGGTCACCTGTCCTAATATCTCCTTATGTGCCTCGGTGCCAAATTTTGTTTGATAAATGCTCCTGTGAAGCACCTTGGGACATTTTACTACGTTAAAGGCACAATATAAATGCAACCTGTTATTGTTGTTGATCTTGTGCAGTTAGTGTTGATTTTACCAGTGAATTCCTAAAATAAAATTTCTTCAGTGAATTTAATATGTGGATGGTGTGTGAAAGATGGCACAGGTGTGAGGATCTATGGGGAATAAGTGTAAGAACAGTAACAGGTGCAGAGTGTGCAGTGGCAGTAGAAGAAGAGTCAATAAAGTGTGCTACTGTGATTTGAGGACAGTATAGGGAAATGGTGTAGGGAAGGCTTGTAACTACTGGGGCTACAGGTGATGCAGGGGATCAGCAGAGAGTAACAGAGATGAGAGTGACGAATCTCACCTTAGCACCCAGGTCAGATCATTAAATACTCCTGGCATTGACCTTCTCTATCACCTCTTCCCACTGGTGCTGGGTTACTTGTCTGGAAACTCTTCATCTCCCCAATTCTGTTAGGAAGAGTTCCTCCCACCTCCTGCTGACCTTCTCAACAAAGACCTCCAAAGCAGCATCTAAAAATCTGGAGGCCCTTCCAGCAGAAGTTCTTCCTGCCATTTTCAATATTGAAAATCTATTTAAGTTTCATGCAGTCAAAGCGATTCTCCCCTTTAAGAGGCGTAGATTGCCTTTAAATGGTGTCAGAAACGTACAATTTCCTGTCCGTCTCCATTAGGAGAGTTGTCAATCAACAACAGCAACTTGCATTTATATAGCTCCAGATAGATGGATTTCAACGCAGATAAATGTGAAGTTCTCTATTTTGGACCAAAAAAGGATAATTCCGAGTATTTTTTAAATGGTGAAAAGTTAGGAACAGTGGAGGTTCAAAGAGATTCAGGGGCCCATGTACACAGATCACTGAAATGTCGTACTCAGGTGCAAAAAATAATCAAAAAGGCTAATGGAATATTAGCCTTTATATCTTGAGGGCTAGAATATAAAGGGGAGGAAGTTTTGCTGCAGCTATACAAAGCCCTGGTTAGACCACATCTGGAGCACTGTGTTCAGTTCTGGGCACCACACCTTAGAAAGGATATATTAGCTTTGGAAGGAGTGCAGCACAGATTCACCAGAATGTTATCAGGGCTCCAAGGGTTATATTATGAGGCGAGATTACATAAACTAGGCTTGTAAACTTTGGATTATAGACGGTTAAGGGGTGATTTGATTGAGGTTTTTAGGATTTTGAAAGGAATTGACAGGGTAGATAAAGAGAAATGTTTTCCGTTGGTGGGGGAGTCTGGGACAAGGGGACATGACCTTAAAATCAGAGCCAGGCCATTCAGGAGAGAAGTTAGGAAACACTTCCTCACGCAAAGGGTGGTAGAAGTGTGGAACTCTCTCCCACAAAAAGCAGTAGATGCTAGTTCAATTACTAATTTTAAATCTGAGATCGGTAGATTTCTGTTAGCCAAGGGTATTAAGGGATATGGAGCCAAGGCAGGTGGATGGAGTTAGGATACTGATCAGCCATGATCTCATTGAATGGCGGAACAGGCTCGAGGGGCTGAATGGCTTACTCCTGTCCTATGTTCCTATATTCCTCCCACCTCCTGCTGGCCTCCTCATCAAAGACCTCCAAAGTGGCATCTCAAAATCTGGAGGTCCTTCCAGCAGAAGTTCTTCCTGCCATTTTCAGTATTGAAAATATATTTAAGTTGCATGCAGCCAAAGTGATCCTCCCCTTTAAGAGGTGCAAGCTGCCTTTAAATGGCGTCAGGGACACACAATTTCCTGCCCCTCCCCATTAGGAGAGCTGCCAATCAACAACAGCAACAGCAACTTGCATTTATATAGCACCTTTAATGTGGTAAAACATCCCAAGGTGCTTCACAGGAGTGTTATCAAACAAAATTTGACAATGCGAGTAGTGTGGGTAGTTCACCTATTCTAATCAAATGAGACACGAGCAACATAATGGCTCATGCCTCTCACCCACGTGATCTGGCACGCAGAGAGAGATCGCTCCTCCCATTTCCCGACAAACTGCAGGCCTTAAAAAAATGTCTCTCCCTGAATATTCGCTTGAAATTACAGCTCTGTTAAAAGACTATGCAGCAAGTAATTCTACATTCACATTCAACAATATTTCACCCTTACATTCAGAAAGTTATATTAAATGACTCCTGTCATGTAATAGGCTTAACATTTAAATCCGATAAAAACATAATAAACGTTTCTGTGTGTAAACCTGAGGACATTGTAATTAAAGTTAAAATGACAAAACTAAAGAGATAACTTATAAAAATAATTAAAAGTAAATGATATTCCTTGATATTAATCTTCTATTAATTGCGTTTCATAAAGTTCTTTATTTTTCATTACCGCCTGAGGATTAGTGTGCAGATTTGCCTTTGATATTTACAAAATCAATGGCCTTTTTCATATGTATGTGCTCATATCCAGAAAAATTGTTTTATATTGTTCCTTTCCAAGCAGCTTGCTTAAATTTCTTTCAAGTGTAGTGTACTTTGTACTGACATCAACTTGCCAGAGTTGGTTCATCTTCTTAGGCTTTGTAGATCAATCAAGGACAGAGAAAGGACAGAAATAGAGAGAGAGGGACACAGTGCCCCTAAATACAAGCCATGGAACTGTAAGGAGAGCAAGTATAGCAGTATTTCTATATTCGCAGCACGGGCACAGCTATGTTTATTTGGAGTCAAGAGAAGTGTCTGGATTAGGGTGGCCCAGATATCCCTAGTGCTTTGAATAGATCTGCCTCTGGCAGGGACCTAAAGAGTTTCCTCAGGGATATTAGCTAGGTTGCCATGTCAAGTTGTTACATGCAGAACATACCAGGTCATGAAAAGTTAGCAATGCTTATTAGGACTATATTATCATTCACCCAGACTTGCCTCATCAGCAAAACTGCAACTTGAGCTTGCTATGGTGCTTCAAATGATACTGCATGCGAACAACAGATAACGCAATTAATCTGGGCGACCTGCCTTAATGACTTTATTCTTTGAAGACTTGTTCATGCCTCTGAAATCCATCAGCTGGTGCCTGAAATAAACCCCTTAAGTTGAACACAGTCATCACCTTCATAGCTACTGGTGAGACAGAGTTAATGACAGACTCACCAGCAAAGCCTCAAACAAGTTTAACAGAGTCTGCTGTTCTGAGGGAAAGCATCCATAGAACTAGGAAGATTATTCAGCATCTGTACAATTTTGTTCATTTCCTGAGTTTTACGCTGGCTACACCAATGAGTAATCGTACATCTAACAAAATATACACACAACACAAAACTCTGAAAATAGCAGCGCACACTCCACCCATTGGAAATTGCAATCAGGGCCCTACAATGTTCTGTTCGCCCGTTTACATGTTCACCTGAAAATTGCATCAGGCGGGCCTTGGGTGTCCATGTGGCAGCTGAGGTACCCCACTGATATTCAACTGCCATTCTTCAGGTAAGAAACAGGCAGGTAAGAAAATAGCCCCCTGGTATCTTCAGCTTCATTCGTGAACGTAAAAGATGCACATATGCTAGTTCTATCTGTGAAATCTCCCAGGGATACGGTGGAAATGACAGGAATGGCCTATATATGTCCAACGATACACTAAAAGAAGTTGTAGTGGTCCTTCCTCAAGCATAGATTTAAGATTTTTAATTTTAGAAATTTGAATGATCCACACGATTGGTAATGGCACATTCATAATGAAGTTGGTAACCACATAGGATCAGTAAATAGATAAGAAAAACTTCATCACTGTTCACAGAACGAGATGAAATGTACCATGCATGGTATTCTATTGTGCCTTAAGTGTAGAATGAGTATCAAGGAAACTAATTCTGCTGTGACTGAAATTCTCACATAGTGGACATAAATAAAGGAGAAAAATGTAAAAACAAATATCTAGTAACAGGAATGCTTTGCACCGCACAACTAGCTGTAGTGTGGCTTTTCAAACAAGCAGTTGATCCTGGTTCATAGTGCATGAATTATAGACGAGTTAGAATAAGGAGACACGACTTGAATAATTATCACTGGCAGAATATTTACATACGAACAAATGAACAATGATGGATGGGTAGAGATCCTTTGGTCCATCCAGCCTGTCCTATATCACAATATATACACTCTCCACCCCACCCAAAACCAAGTGATCTCCTGGGAGAGGCGAAAAATCAGATAAAAGCCCAGACCAATGGGGGGGAGAAAGTTTGGGAAATTCGTCTCAGAAGCTAGGTGATCGAAGCTAGTCTAGAAGATCACTCTGGCCCTGATAATTCTATGCAGTACCTACCTTTTGTAAAAGGTGATCTTCACCCCAGCCAGAAACAGGTCCAGGTCTTGCTTGAAGGAATGAAGTTATGAAGTAACTTCAGACTTTCAAAAAGACCATCAGATCATCAGAAATCCATAATTATGAAGTAAAAATTGACCTTATAGCTACAATATCAACAATTGTCATCACCAACATAGCATGTCTTGCTTCCTATTTTTGTTTTGATTTGAATAATGTTTCTACAAATAGTAGCCTGGATATTGTTGTTCATGGGATAACTGAGGGTTACCAAAGGTTTTTGGGAGAATTTTTGTCTGCTGGTTTACACATGATTTTGCTGTTTTCAGTCTATAGGCTTAAATGTGGGGAGATTTCTCCCACTGTGGACTAGCCATGAAAGGTGAACAGCACTAAATCCTCCAAATCAACTGTGCACTGCAATCAAGGAGTATCCAAGAACCTGAAAGAAGACTGGGGGTGTAAAATGGGTGATATCAGATGCCAGCCTTGCCGGCGATGTCCACATCCCGAGAATTAATTTTTGAAAATGCAGCTTAATACTGAGCCACACAAACCAGGAAAATACCACGTTGCTCTTTGTTTTGTGGTGGGTTAGTTGACTTCAGCCAGTAGAGACACTCAATGTCTCAAGGATAGGAAGGCGAAAATCCGCCAAGGTTAGGACCTCTTCATAAAACTCTATACACAGGAACAATGAAGTTATCAGTTGAGGAACATCCCAAACGGTGAAAAGAGACCATGAGTCACAAGAAAGTATAGCGTAACGATGAATAAAGAGGTAACTCAATTAAGAGAGCACCGGAAGGATCGCCACCTGTGGAATTTTGGGGCCAGAATATTTATACAAAATGGCCCAGATATTCCGCAGGCAGTGATACCCATGGTTGTCCACAGCCCACATGCAAATTAAGTTACCTCCCTCTGACCCCGCATAATCCAGCGGGGTCAGTGGCTGAGGTCACCGGTGGGTGCGATCCCAGTGTAAGTGCCGGGATCACCAACCCACAAGATTTATGAGTGAGCGAAACTATCAACTTCGGCTCGTGGTCCTGTTAATTGAAATGAAGCCCAGTCTCAAAAGATAATTTTGTAAAAGAAAGATATTGGAGAAAAAAATAGTATACCTACCATTTCTGTCCTGCCTCTTTTGAAATTGATGACCTGGCTTCAAACTGCATGTAAAAAGTCTGTTTTAAAAAAAAAGTGTATATATTTAAATACAAAGGAAAAGGCCATTTCCTTCTGAACTGTATGACCCCAAGGAAGTGGGGCGAGCTGGTGATATACAAGTAGCTGCTAATCTACAGCCTCAAGAGGCCAATCAATTGTTGCCCTTCTACATGTTTTCATTTTCACACAGACTCCAAGCTAATTAATTGCTGATTAACCGAGAGAAATCTAATTAAAAGCTCTTTCCACTGGTTAGATTTTCTGGCCTTAGCCAATCGGTCAGTTTGGCATCAGACAGCTTTTCTCCAGGCAGTCTACTTATCCCTATTAGGAAAGAGCTATCGTGATGTAAACCCACTCCTAATTGCTGGGGTTCCTGTAAACTCTCTAGACAAGTAGCCCACTATCTGTACACATAGGGACATAGGAACAGATGTAGACCATTCTGCCCCTTAAGCCTGTTCTGCCATTCAATGAGATCAAGGCTGATCAGTATCCTAACTCTATCCACCCACCTTGGTTCAATATCCCTTAATAACCCTGGCTAGCAAAAATCTATTGATCTCAGATTATTATTAATTGAGTTAGCATCTACTGCTTTTTGTGGGAGAGAGTTCCACACTTCTACCACCCTTTGCGTGAAGAAGTGTTTCCTAACTTCTCTCCTGAATAGCCTGGCTCTGATTTTAAGGTCATGCCCCTTTGTCCTAGACTCCCCCACCAGTGGAAAACATTTCTCTCTATCTACCCTATCAATTCCTTTCAAAATCCTAAAAACCTCAATTAAATCACCCCTTAACCGTCTATAATCCAAAGTTTACAAGCCTAGTTTCTGTAATCTCACCTCGTAATCTAACCCTTGGAGCCCTGGTAACATTCTGGTGAATCTGTGCTGCACTCCTTCCAAGGCCAATATATCCTTTCTAAGGTGTGGTGCCCAGAACTGAACACAGTGCTCCAGATGTAGTCTAACCAGGGCTTTGTATTGCTGCAGCAAAACTTCCTCCCCTTTATATTCTAGCCCTCTAGATATAAAGGCTAACATTCCATTAGCCTTTTTGATTATTTTTTGCACCTGACTGCTACATTTTAGTGATCTGTGTACATGGACCATTGAATCTCTTTGAACCTCCACTGTTTCTAGCTTTTCACCATTTCAAAAATACTCGGATCTATCCTTTTTTGGTCCAAAATGGATGACGTCACACTTACCTGCGTTGAAATCCATCTGCCACAGTTTTGCCCACTCATTTAATCTATTACTGTCTCTTTATAATTTTATGTTCTCGTCTACACTTCATACTATGCCACCGAACGTTGTGTCATTGGCAAACTTGGATATATGGCTCTCTATTGTGTTATCTAAGTCATTAATGAATATAGTTGAGGTCCCAGCACAGATCCTTGTGGGTCACCACTAGTCACTTCCTTCCAATACCTATTATCCCTACTCTCTGTCTTCTACCTAATCTCCTAACCAGGTCAATAATTTGCCTTCAATTTCATAAGCATTAACTTTAGCTAACAGTTTCTTATGTGGAACCTTATCAAATGACTTCTGGAAGTCCATATAAACTATACACACGGCCAAGTCATTGCAATCCAAGCTCTCTGTTATGATTTATGAGCTCCTTAGAATAGCCTCAGCACAAGTGATCTACACCAGCTCTATTTGTCATAATGGCATCAACTTTGGACAATTTGGTATTCCTTCTTGGAGATTATTAAGTCATGTTTATTGAGATCTATGCCTTTATAAATAAGATCACCTCATTCTCCACTGTTGCAGTCTTAGTGCAGATCAAACATGTATTGCTTCATCCCCTGTACGGGGGGAAGGGGAGAAATAATAGGTGACCGCAAAAAAATGGATGATGCAATTTGGAGGCACAAAATGGAAACCTATTGACAAATGACAGAGCAGCACTGCTCCAACCTCCTGTTTAATTGCTGGTGAAGTGGACATTCTGCAGCAAGAGGTGGGTATGAAGACGTTGCTTGGCATTACAGGGAATCCTTGTCACAAGTCCATGTTGTCTGGCATGAGGTATAACCAAGCTGATCTTTCTCCAGCACCTACAGGACCTGGCAACAGATGTGGGAGAAAGTGGCCCACTTTAAAGAACCTGGCAAGGTAAAACTAACCCACTGGGTAAGTTGCCACAAAGCATGTCCTGTCAACCTGTTCCACATTTACTGCTTGCCTGTGCTAAGCCCTCACACAACCTTGCAGCTTCTTTATTGCGTATTCAAACCTCAGCCAGCAACATAGTCAACATTTGAAAGTGACACACTCACATCTTCCAAGAGCTTCAGGTTAGGAATACGGCAGTCATCAGTGAGCCCCTGTACGTTGGGAAATGTGCTGGTCATTGGGTAGCCTTGTCATACTATTCCATGGAAAAGATATTGAAACTGCTGTCCATGCTGAAGGAGGACCTATTCACATCTATGGAATCATCGCCTCTCCGCCACCCCATTTCCTGGTTTTGCTCCAGAACAAGGGACTGTCTTTCTTTTTCCTATACACAGAAGTACATCTTTACTCAGTTCCCCCACTCTTCATGGTGCTGCAGATGCACATATGGACCAAGTGAACCTTATTCTGATCAGTCTGTGCTGGCCATGTCCACCATGGTTCTCGGTGAACCTGCCGATGAACAGAGCAAGCCTTTCTTACCCCGCAAGCAGGACTTGTTGTCGCAGTGGGTTAGATCCTACATCCAGGGTTAAACTAGTTTCTACTGGTGACATGGATGGATACCAAAAAGCAATGACTTCTAGGACAAGGTCTTCCCCTACTGGATATTGGAACCATGCTCAGTTCCAGTAAAACATCCACTAACCAAGTTTATAAGCCTCAATCTTTGTGGTATTGAGGATTTTGACTATGCCTTTGCCCATGGCAAGGGTACACCAGGCTCAGAGTGTGGGGGTAGGCCATGTCCAATTTTGCCGTTGTAAGTCTAGCCTCCTTTCTGCATAGCCTACAGGCACAGGAGAAGCTTGCCCGGAAAGCTTGACCTAGAGCACACCAGAAAACAATGGGGCAGAGACCCAGCATGATTGGATCCCGCCCCACTAATGGGCCCAGTACGACCCAAACCCCAAGGAAATTGGAGGCCTTAGTATATAATGGGGGACCGATGAGATATTTCAATTGCATTACAATTCAAAATAACAGACGGAAAATCAGGCACAGTGGGCCCACGCTTTCCCAACCAGGGCTCCCTGAGAACGCCACTCCTTGCCGGGAATGCCAATCAGGGAATCAATCCTACATTACACAGGGGACTCTCTGCCAGAAAAGCATCTACAGATAATAAAGGAGGGATTTGAAAAGAAAATAACAATTGTAACTAATTTCAAGGACTCCAGCTGTCAAGTGATTAATTTAAGTAGTACTATGAAATATGATAATGATCCGCTAAAGCTGTAACAGAGTTGAAGACCATGACTTGAACGCTGGGAGAGAAAAGACTAGAGTAACACATCTATTTTTTATCTTTTGGCGTTTATTTTTCTGCCATTCCAATATTAATAATTCATTCTATGCCAGATACTCTGCTAGTCAACAGGGCATATGTGTCACCTGCTCCAGCCTTCCGCCAATCTATGATGAGTCTATATGAGGTGCAGAGTGGACCGGGACAAGAGGTGTCTGACCTCCACTCAGTGCTTCCCCAAGATGACACATCAAACATTGGCAACTTATCATGTGGAAAAGCATAGTTGTCAACCTGCATCTGCCAATCCATAGCACACCATGTTGAAGCTTCACACCAATGTGGCACTGTGCCATTCTAAGAAGTAGATATAATTATTTCAGGGATGACTTTGTTAGCAAGGGGGGATTACAGGTATAAGAAATGAGCACAGTAAGACCCTCACTTGATCTGTCCAAGGTACTGAAATTCCATCTCCATTAATGATTCGACTATTCCAATGCTCTCCTGGCCAGCCTCCCACCTAGTACCCTCTGCAAACTTGAGCTCATCCAAAACTCTGCTGCCCGGATCCTAACTTGCACCAAGTCCCGTTCACCCATCACCCCTGTGCTCACTGTCCTACATTGGCTCCAGAACCAGCAACTCCTCAATTGTAAAATTCTCGTCCTTGTTTTCAAATCCTTCCATGGCCTCCCTACTCCCTATCTCTGTAACCTCCTCCAGTCGTACAACCCTCTGAGATCTCTGCATTCCTCCAATTCTGGCCTCTTGCGCAGCGCTGCTTTTTTTCTTACCACCATTGGTGGCTGCGCCTTCAGCTGTCTAGGCCCTAAGCTCTGCAATTCCCTCCCTAAATCTCTCTGCCTCTCTACCTCTCTCTCCCAAGGGATAAATGGGTCATTCTCAGGTTGGCAGGCTGTAACAAGTGGGGTGCTGCAAGGATCGGTGCTTGGGCCTCAGCTATTTACGATCTATATTAATGACTTAGATGAAGGGACCGAGTGTAATGTATCTAAGTTTGCTGACGATACAAAGATGCAAAGCTAGGTGGGAAAGTAAGCTGTGAGGAGGACATAAAGAGTCTGCAAAGGGATATAGAAAGGTTAAGTGAGTGGGCAAGAAGGTGGCAGATGGAGTATAATGTGGGGAAATGTGAGGTTATTCACTTTGGTAGGAAGAATAGAAAAACAGAATATTTTTTAAATGGTGAGAAACCTTTAAATGTCGGTGCTCAAAGAGATTTGGGTGCCCTCGTACAAGAAACACAAAAAGGTAGTATGCAAGTACAGCAGGCAATTAGGAAAGCAAATGGCATGTTGGCTTTTATTGCAACGGGTTTGGAAGTCATACTACAGTTGTACAGGACATTGGTGAGACCTCACCTAGAGTACTGCGTACAGTTTTGGTCTCCTTATCTAAGGAAGGATATGTTTGCCTTATAGGTGGTGCAAAGAAGGTCCACTAGATTAATTCCTGTAAACAATTTTACAACACCAAGTTATAGTCCAGCAATTTTATTTTAAATTCACAAGCTTTCGGAGGCTACCTCCTTCCTCAGGTGAACGATGTGGAAACACATCGTTCACCTGAGGAAGGAGGTAGCCTCCGAAAGCTTGTGAATTTAAAATAAAATTGCTGGACTATAACTTGGTGTTGTAAAATTGTTTACAATTGTCAACCCCAGTCCATCACCGGCATCTCCACATCAAGATTAATTCCTGGGATGAGAGGGTTGTCCTATGAAGAGAGGTTGAGTAGAATGGGCCTATACTCTCTGGAGTTTAGAAGAGGTCGAAGTTCAGCCATGATCAGATTGAATGGCAGAGCAGGCTCGAGGGGCCATATGGCCGACTCCTGCTCCTATTTCTTATGTTCTTATGTTTTTATGTTCGTCCTCTCAGATGCTCCTTATAACCTATCTCTTTGACCAAGCTTTTGGTCATCTGCCCTAATATCTCCTTATGTGGCTTGGTGTCAAATTTTGTTTGATAATCGCTCCTGTGAAGTGACTTGGGACGTTTTACTACGTTAAAGGTGCTATACAAATGCAAGTTGTTGTTGTTGTTATGATTGTATAATACAGCCTATTCAATGTGTTTTCATGTTGCTGATTTTAAAAAAATTAAGAACTTCTTAATTTGTGATTTAATTGTGTCTGTACTTTGCTCTTCCTTTTAAAATTTGAGTACAACTGTGCATTTGAATGTCTTCCTGCATGAGGCAAGGTACATTTTTCTTGCCCTTAGCACTCTAGCTGCTAGTCAATGAAAATGCATGAGCGAGTATGTTTGAAAAGGCTTTTCCAAACATCCACCCCTTTGCATTATAATTAAGCATTTATTTAATGATTTAAATTCAATCTTTCTACTCATAACTTAATTGGAATTACACCAATGCTAATTATGTTTCAGTCTCAACTATATACCTTATTATCCTTGCTTCATGTTGTGAATTAATCTACAATTTTAGCACTCCGTGCACAATGTGAGTGGTTACATTCCAGTCATTTGGCTTTTCCTTAATGCTTCTGTAAGAATGAGGCGAAACATTGTGGGCTTTTATTCCCCATACAGTGAATTCCCAATGAGCTGGAGAGAAGGTGCAGAGTGAGGATCAGTTATTTCCAAAACAGGGAGAGGGGGAAGGAGGGAAGGAAAAAAGAAAATTCAGGTGGGATTTTGAACCTTTTTATTCAAGTAGCTCCTAACAGCAGACTCAAAAGCAACTGCCAAGGACCAGTCTTCAACTCTCAGTTAGGGATAGAGTGAAGGATCCATAGGAGGTATGAAAATAACAAAAAAGGACCATATATGCTTACTCATTCTTATTGCCTGCTTACGTGTTTTAATTCCTCTTCTAAACTTTGCATTTCCAATTCCAGAATTAGATTTTAGTTTCACTCAGTCCTCTTCCCATGTTCATCAAATTACATCGAGTTACATTGGGCTCGATTTTAGGGTCGGGTTTCCTGCGGGTTTCCAGCGGGGGGGCCCCGAAAATCCCGATATGAGGTCACGTGACCGGATCGCGCCGCGATGCCGACCACTTCCGGGTTCCCCGATGACGTGCGGGGCTGCGTGCGTGGCCCCCGCTGGTGGGAATCCCGCAGGCAATTAAAGCCAGCGGGGTTCCACTTGAGAGTACTTACCTTGCTTGTTGAGGTCAGTTAATGAGCTGAATCAGCTGTCAAAAGAGGAAGTGTGGGATTTTACCTGCATCGCAGACTGTTTCACACACTGGGGGAAACAGTCTCTCTCCAACCAGGCATGTTGCAGCCAGCAGCCTGTGGCAGCTGCCAAGGTGCACTCCACGGGGGAGAGCCCTCACCCACGCAGGAGGCCACCGCGTCACATAGGGCAACCCCTGCCCCCCACCACCCCCCGCCAAGCCAGAGGACAGACCGATACGAAACCGCAGCCCCAGTCCGAGGAACCACCCACCTACCCTGCACAACCCCTCAGACCAACACCTGCCAGATGGGTGGTGCGTGGACACCCTCGGAGGACGAACAGCATGACCAGCCCCAGCAGCCTCGCAGTCCACGCGGTCCGCCGCAGAGACGTGGAGCCCCCCAACACGGTGTTGTTGCACGCCCACCTGCACAGCAGGAGGGAGGGCTACCGCAGAGAGAGATGCATCGCAGAGGGCACTACCCTCGCCACATGGTCCACAGACCGAGGCGAAGCTCCCCGGACCTCTCCGAGCAGCAGTGCACACGGAGGCGCAGATTCGCTCGACATGTAGTCGTGGACATCTGCAGGCTCTTTCATGCCGAGCTGCTCCTGGCTGGCCCCAGCACCAAGTGCTTACCTGTCGCTGCCAAAGTCACCACTGCCCTCCACAACTTCTCCTCCGCATCCTTCCAGGGTGCAGCCGGCTACACCGCCGATGTCTCTCAGTGGTCTGCGCGGAAGAGCCCTGCAAATACACCTGCACCTACTCTGCAGTAACACGATGGGTGGCATCAGTGGTGGGTCCTCATAGTGATACCCAGGAGCGGGCATTATTGGACACAACAGACAGGATTCGCGGAGACATGGCAGTGGTGGTGCCAATATAATGTGTGCTGTTTGTTGCTCTGAAATTCAATATAGGTACCACCCATGGCAAACCCTCCGACACCCATGTGCACCCCCTTCAGGCTCACGAAACATTTGCCTTACGCTGCCTACTGCACATATGTGATGCATGCCCTGTGGCTGCAGCACAGGTGGTGGCAGGTTGAGTGAGGCTGGCCGTGAGGGAGATGCACGAGAGGGTGAGTATGGGATAGAGCCATGAGATTGTATGAGGATTGGGTCACGTGTTAGTGGCAGGATGAGTACTGGCGAGGTGAGTAGGTGGATGTAAGATGAGGATGGGGTTTGAGTGGGTATGAGGGGTGATGTGACAGAGTGGTGTTGGCGGTGCCGAAGGAGATGTGGGGTTGGGGCAGTGTTGTGGCAGATGGAGTGTAGGGGAAAGACTTCGTGTTCTCACTGTGGCTGACCTACTGAGGTCATTGCAGCGCCTCCTGCACTGTATGCAGGTGGGCGATATGTTGGTTGCGCAGGTGACCCCCTCTGCCACCTCGAGCCAGGCCTTCTTGGTGGCAGAGGCTGGCCGCTTCCTCCCGCCCGCCGGGTGGAAGATCTCTGTCTTCGCCCTCCTCCTCACCCCATCTGATGATACCTGGGGTGAGGCATCATTAAACTGGGAGCAGCCTTCCCCCTGGGCTGCTCCATGCTGAAATTTGTTCCATTGGTTGCAGCATCTGTCAGTGGAGGACTGCCCCTTTAACTAGAGAGCCTCCAGCTGACAGATCGTACTGCGCATGCGCAGCCCGCCCGACGCGCAGACCAGCAGCGTGGACCCCGGAGGAGTAGGTAATTGATTCCTATTAGTGTGTTGACTGCTACGATCGCGCGGGCAACCCACTAATTTCACCGAGCGTGTTGACCACGCTCCTGAAACCCAACCCGCCGAAACCCGCAGGCCTGGTAACATCGAGCCCATTGAAACTACAGCTCAGAAACAAGCCATTCGGCCCAGCTGGTCCATGCCGGCATTTATGTTCCACACGAGTTTCCTCCCTCCCTTATTCATCTAACCCTAACAGCATACACTTCTATTCCTTTCTCCCTAATGTGCTTATCTAGTTTCCCCTTAAATGCATCTAAGTTATTTGCCTCAACTACTCCTTGTGGTAGCGTGTTCCACATTCTTGCCACTCTTTGGGTAAAGAAGTTTCTCCTGAATTCCCCATTGGATTTATTAACAACTATTTTATGTTTATGACCGCTAGTTTTGGACCCTCCACAAATGGAAACATTTTCTCTACGTCTACCCTATCAAACTTTTCATTATCTTTAAGATCTCTGTGAGGTCACCCCTCAGCCTTCTCATTTCCAGAGAAAAGTGCCCCAGCCTCTTCAGCCTTTCCTGATAAGTATATCATCTCAATTCTGGTACAATACTTGTGAATCTTTGTTGCACTCTCTCCAATGCCTCTATATCATTTCTATAATATGGAGACAAGAGCTGTGCACAGTACTCCAAGTATGGTCTAACCAAGGTTCTCTAAAAGTTTAACATAATTTCTCTGCTTTTTAATTCTATTCCTCTAGAAATGAACCCCAGCTTGATTTGCCTTTTTATGGCATTATTAACCTGCATCACTACTTTTAGTGATTTGTGTAACTATACCTCTAGATCACTTTGCTCCTCTATCCCATTTAGACTCTTATTATCCAAGCAGTATGTGGCCTCCTTATTCTGCCTACCAAAATACACCATCTCACACTTATCTACATTGAAATTCATTTGCAAATTACACGCTCATTCTGCAAGTTTATTAATATCCTCTTACATTTTGATGCAAACTTCCTTTGGAACATAGGAATAAATGAGCATAGGAACAGGAGTAGGCCATTTAGCCCCTCGAGTCTGTTTTGCCATTCAATGAGATCATGGCAGATCTGTGACCTAACTCCATATACCCACCTTAGCCCCATATCCCTTAATACCTTTGGTTAACAAAAATCTCAGATTTAAAATTAACAATTGAGCTAGCATCAACAGCCATTTGTGGAAGAGAGTTCCAAACTTCTACCACCCTTTGCGTGTAAAAATGTTTCCTAACTTAAGTCCTGGCTCTAATTTTTAAGCTATGTCCCCTAATCTTTATTAACTACAACCCCCCAATTTCGTGTCAACTGCAAATTTTGAAATTGTACTTCCGTTTCCCAAATCCAAATCATTAATGTAAATTGTGAACAACAGTGGTCCAAACACCGATCCTTGTGGAACACCACTTCCCGCCTTTTTGCCAGTTTGAGTAGCTACCCTTAACCCCTACTCTCTGTTTTCTGTTTTGTAGCTAACTTGCTATCCATTCTGCTACCTGTCCCCTGACTCCACATGTTGGACCTTAGTCATGAATGTACTATGCGGTACCTTATCGAAGGTCTTTTGAAAATCCAAATATATTACATCTACTATATCTTCTCTTTCTGTTACTTCTTCAAAGAAGACTTCTTCAATAAGGTTGGTCAAGCATGATTTTCCCTTCGGGAAATCCATACTGACTATTCTTTATTATATTTTTGTTTTCTAGATGTTTTTCTATTACATCTTTGATAAAGATTCTATTATCTTTCATACTACCGACATTATGCTAACTGGTTCCCTGGACTTGTTCTATCTCCCTTTTGAAACATGGGAATCACATTAGCTGTCCACCAGTCCTCTGCCACTCCCTTTTCTAATGAATTTTTATAACTATGTAATAGTGCCTCTGCTATCACTTCCCTAACTTCTTTTAATATGCGATGATGCAATCCATCTGGACCAGGGGTTTTATCCTCTCTCAGTTTGATTAATTTATCAATGATCTCCCCCCTTTCTATCTTAAATGTTTTGATATCTTTTTTGATCTCTTCTTGTAATGTCATGCCCACCTTGTCTGGTAAATACTGAGGCAAAGTAACTATTCAATATTTCTGACATTTTGCTGTCATTACCTGTGAGTTTATCTTGTGCATCCCTTAGTGGCCTTTTCCCTATTCTGATTTTTCTTTTGTTATTTATCTGTTTGCAGAATACTTTACTCTTTCGTTTTATATTCCTTGATCATTTAATTTTGTAGTTCCTCTTTGCTTTCCTCATTGTTTTTTTGACTTCTTTCCTAACCTCTTCTAATTTCCTTTTGTCATCCTCTCCTTTATTGTCTATGTACTTAGAGTATGCCTTTTTGTTCGGTTTCAATTTGACCCTATCTCTTTAATCACCCGTGGTGTTGAATGACTAGTTTGTTCTTGCTTTAAAGGGGAATATATTTCTCCTGAAGTCTATTGATCATCATTTTAAATATTTCCCACTGCTATTCTATTTCATTGTCTGTCAGTTTTTTTCTAGTTTACCTTCCCTTGTTCCATTCTCATCCCCTTCTTTCCCCATCCTTTCTAAATACGTTATATCCGACAATATTTAACTACCAGTCCTGTTCCTTATGTTGCCATGTTTCAGTTATCCCTATCACACCTGGCTTCACATTATGAATTATTGCCTCCAGTTCCTCCATTTTGGTTTGGATGCAGTGCACATTGCTGTACAGGTAATTTAATTTGTTTTTTGTAATTGTTCCCCTCACTTTATTTTAAACAGTTGTTTTTCTTTGAGAGTCCAGAAGGGTATGTTGCCTACCTGGTGCAAAGGTAAAGGATGTCTCAGAGCAACTGGAGAGGAACTTGGAAAGATAGGGGGAGGACCTAGTTGTCATAGCCCATGCTGGGACCAATGACATAGGGAAGAAAAGGGAGGGGGTCCTGCTAAGGGAATATCAGGGGTTAAGAACTAAATTAAAAAACAGGACCTCATGGGTGGTAATCTTGGGATTACTACCGGACCCACGTGCTAATTGGTAGGGATGAACAGATCAGGAAGGTGAATGTGTGGCCGAAAGTCTGGTGTGAGACACTGGCACCAGTATAGGGACAGGAAGGAGCTGTACCACTGGGACGGGCTCCACCTGAACCGGAATGGGACCAGTGTCCTAGCGGAAAGGATAAATAAGGATGTCAATAGGACATTAAACTAGTAAGACGGGGGGAGGAATCTGGTGAAAATAACATAAGTCTAAAGGCAAAATAAATAGGAGATGAGTACAAAATGAGAACATGAGTAGAAAATGACTGTTAAAAATAAAGTGAGGGGAACAATTATTAAAAACAAATTAAATTCGCTGTACAACAATGCGCACAGCATCCGAAACAAACAGGAGAATTGAAGGCAATAATTCATAGCAAGGAGCCAGATGTAGTCGGGATAACTGAAACATGGCTGCATAAAGAACAGGACTGGCAGTGAAATATTTCAGGATATAACGTATTTAAAAAGGATAGGGAAGGGAGAAGGGGGCAGGGGTGGTGAAGTAGCTGTACTAATTAGAGACAACATAATGGCAATAGAAAGAAGGGACATAAGTAATATTAAGATAGAAACAGAATCCATGTGGATTGAGACAAAGGATAAGAAGGGATCAATCACGTTAATAGGTATATTCTACAGACCACCTAATAGTGGAAGGGAAATGAAGGAAGACATATATAGGCAAATCTATGAAATGAGTGAAAAACATTGAATAATAATCGTGGGAGATTTCAACTACTTCCAAATAAACTGGTAAGAGGTAGAGAAAGAGGAAAGGGGAATAGAGCTTTTACAGTGTGTACATGACTCCTTTCTTACCCAGTATGTGAGGAGCCCAACAAGAGAGAAATCACTGCTGGATCTAGTAATGGGAAATGAACTGGAGCAGATAAGAAAAGTGTAGGGGAACATCTAAGTAATAGCGATCATAACATAATAAGGTTTAAAATATGATTGAGAAAGACATAAGTAAGACAAAGACCAAAATAATAGATTGGAAAAAGCTAATTTTGGGGGAATGAGAATGGAACAAGGGAAGATAAACTGGAAAAAAAATTGACAGACAAGGAGCAGTGGGAAATACTTAAAATGGTGATCAATAGAGTTCAGGAGAAATATATTCCTCTAAAAAGCAAGAACAAACTAGCCTATAATGAAATACTATGGATGAATAAAGAGATAAGGGTAAAATTGAAACTAAAAAATGGCATACTCTAAGTAATTTGACAATAAAGAGGGCGACAAAAGGGAATACAAAGAGGTTAGAAAGGATGTTAAAAAGAAGTAGGAAAACAAAGAGGAACTATGAAATTAAATTATCAAAGAATAAAAAAAGAAATAGTAAAGTATTCTACAGACACATGAATAACAAAAGAAAAATCAGTATCGGGATAAGACCATTGAGGGATGCATAAAATAAACTTACAGGTAATGATGGCAAATGGCAGAAATATTGAATAGTTACTTTGCCTCAGTATTTACCTGACAGACTAACAAGGTGGGTATGACATTAGAAGAGGAGATCAAAAAAGGTATAAGGACATTTAAGATAGAAAGTGGGGAGATAATTGATAAACTAACAAACTCAGAGAAGATAAAACCCCTGGTCCGGATGGATTGCATCATCGCATATTAAAAGAAGTTAGGGAAGTGATAGCAGAGGCCCAATTACACATATATAAAAAATCATCAGAAAAGAGTATAGTGCCAGAGGACTGGTGGACAGCTAATGTTATTCCCATGTTTCAAAAGGGAGATTGAACAAGTCCAGGGAACTATAGACTAGTTAGTTTAATGTTGGTGGTAGGAAAGATAATGGAATCTTTACTCAAAGATGTAACAGAAAAACATCTAGAAATCAAAAATATAATACAGAGTAGTCAGCACGGATTTCAGAAGTGAAGTCATGCTTGACCGACCTTATTGAATTCTTTGAAGAAGTAACAGAAAATTGGACAAGGGTAATGCAGTAGATGAGGAAGGGTAGGGCAACCAAAGCGAGAGCTCCATGGATGACGAGCGAGATAGAGAGTAAGATGAAGCAGAAAAAGGGGCACATGGCAGAAGTCAGGTTGATAATTCAAGTGAGAACCAGGCTGAATATAGAAAGTACAGAGTAGAATTGAAAAAGGAAATAAGAGGGGCAAAGAGAGAGTATAGGAATAGACTGGCGGCCAACATAAAAGGGAATCCAAAAGTCTTCTATAGGAATATAAATAGTAAACGGGTAGTAAGAGGAGGGGTGGGGCCAATTAGGGATCAAAAAGGAGACCAAGCATGGAGGCAGAGGGCATGGCTGAGGTACTAAATGAATACTTTTCATCTCTCTTTACCAAGGAAGAAGATGCTGCCGAAGTCACAGTAAAAGAGGAAGCAATTGAAATACTGGCTGGGCTAAAAAATGATTAAGAGGAGATACTAGAAAGGCTGGCTGTACTTAAAGTAAATAACTCACCTGGTCCAGATAGGATGCATCCTAGGTTGCTGAGGGAAGTAAGGGTGGAAATTGAGGAGGTACTGGCCATAATCTTCCAAACCTCCTTAGATATGGGGGTGATGCCAGAGGCCTGGAGAATTGCAAATGTTACATCCTTGTTCAAAAAAGGGTGTAAGGATAAACTCGGCAACTACAGGCCAGTCAGTTTAACCTCGGTGGTGGGGAACTTTTTGGAAACGACAATCTGGGACAAAATTAATAGTCACTTGGACCCGTGTGGATTAATAAAGGAAAGCCAGCATGGCTTTGTTAAAGATAAATTGTGTTTAACCAACTTGATTGAGTTTTTTCATGGGGTAATGGATGAGGGCAATGCAGTTGATGTGTAGATGGACTTTCAAAAGGCATTTGATAAAGTGCCACATAATAGGCTTGTCAGCAAAATTGAAGCACATTGAATAAAAGAGGCAGTGGCAGCATGGTTACAAAATTGGCTAAGTGGCAGGAAACAGAGAATAGTGGTGAATGGTTGTTTTTCGGACTGGAGGAAGATATACAGTAGTGTTTCCCCAGGGGTCGGTACTAGAACCACTGCTTTTTTTGATATATATTAATGACTTGGACTTGGGTGTACAGGGCACAATTTCAAAATTTGCAGATGACACAAAACTTGTAAGTGTAGTAAACAGTGAGGAGGATAGTAATAGACTTCAAGAGGACATAGACAGGCTGGTCGAATGGGCGGACACATGGCAGATGAAATTTAACACAGAGAAGTGTGAAGTGATACATTTTGACAAGAAGAATGAGGAGAGGCAACATAAACTAAATGGTACAATTCTAAAAGGGGTGCAGGAACAGAGAGATCTGGGGGTATACGTGCACAAATCATTGAAGGTGGCAGGACAAGTTGAGAAAGCAGTAAAACAGCTTACGGGATCCTGGGCTTTTATAAATAGAGGCATAGAGTACAAAAGCAAGAAAGTTATGTGGAACCTTTATAAAACACTGGTTCTGCCACAGCTGGGGTATTGTGTCCAATTCTGGGCACCAAACTTTAGGAAGGATGTGAAGGCCTTAGAGAGTTTGCAGAAAAGTCTTACTAGAATGGTTTCAGGTATGAGGGATTTCAGTTACGTGGATAGACTGGAGAATTTGGAGTTGTTCTCCTTAAAGCTGAGAAGTTTAAGAGGAGATTTGATAGAAGTGTTCAAAATCATGAAGGGTTTAGATAAAGTAAATAAAGAGAAACTGTTCCCATTGGCGGAAGGGTCGAGAACCAGAGGACACAGATTTAAGGTGATTGGCAAAAGAACCAAAGGCGACACAAGGAAAAACTTTTTTATGCAGCGAGTAGTTATGATCTGGAATGTGCTGCCTAAAAGAATGGTGGAAGCAGATTTAATCATGGCTGTGAAAAGGGATTTGGATAACTGCTTGAAGGGAAAAAAATCTGCAGGGCTACGGAGAAAGAGTGGGGGAGTGGGCCTAACTGGATTGCTCTTACAAAGAGCCGGCACGGGCTCGATGGGCCTGATGGCCTCTTTCTGTGCTGTAACCATTCTATGATTGTATGATTCTATGATTTGGCTTTTCAAAAGGCTTTCAATAAGGTACCACATTGTAGAGTGACTAAGGTCAGAGCACGTGGAGTCAGGGGACACATAGAAGAATGGGTAGCAAGATGGCTACAAAACAGAAAACAGGGGCATAGGTTGGCATGGGGCATGGGTTGGCATGGGGCACGTGTTGGCACATGGCATAGGTTGGCATGGGGCATAGGTTGGCATGGGGTCATCAGTCATGAGGGGAGGGATTGGGGGTCAGTCACAGGGGGGGTGTCAAGATCGTGGGTCATCATGGGGGTCCCTGATCATTGGGTGGGGATCCGGGTCAGGGGTCCGCGATTAGGGTTCAGGGTCGGGGGTCCATGATCGTTGTGGGGGAGATCGGGGTCAGGGGTCCACGATCGGGAATCGGGGTCAGGGGTCCGCGATCATTGTGGGGGGGTGAAGAGATCGGTGGGGGGTTTCTGTGATCGTTGGGGGGGTCACTGCAGGTAGGCTTGTAGGGCTTGGGGGAAGCACTCCTGCTTCTCTGGGCCCACAAGCTGTGCCAGAAAGGCATTTACCTGTTAGACTTGGGCCTTCTCACCTCCTTTCACGGGAATCCTGGCCCCCCCAGCGTTGAAATCGGAAACTGTGGGAAAATGGAGGCCCCAAACCTCCTTGAAAGGCTTTCAGGCCCGACCTACCTCCTGGGAGCGGGTTGGTCACCCGCCCCTCGTCCCGCCCTGGTGAAAACCGAAAATGGGCGAATTGGAGGTGGGTTGGGGGCAGGTCTGAAATGGTTGCAATTTTGAATGCCCTCCCCCTGCTCCCAACCCACCCATTTTTCACTGTTAAAATCGTGCCCCAAATATTCTTTTCTTCGATGTGTATGTGTCATTTATATACAAACCCAAACACAAAACCCAAACCTACAATAACCGCCCACAATGTTACATACACATACACAAACAAACCCTGGCAGGGGTCAATGTTGGAGGGCACTGTTGGAAGACACTGACGGGCACGATCTCAACATAACCACTAGGATCACCATCCGTGGAATTTCGGTGCAATCTTATTTTAAAAAACCCAACATTAAAATCAATTCTGAGAATAAATGCCCAAAGCAATCCTGAAACCTGAGCACCAACATAGCCTGATTGGCTGCACCTGTCAAAGTGCCAGCAACCAGTTCACATCTACTGGCAATGACCAAGAGGAGCTTTCTTCACAAGCTCTGGGTCAGCAGGGAGCCGGATGCTGAACTGTGCCACCTGCTGCAAGGATATATGGGACAATACGCAGCACAGGGCTGGTACTGCCTGTGACAACAGCAATCCGCTGCAGCCCCAAACTTGCCTCCATATCTTTGCAGCATGCTGCAGTAATGATGTATGGAGATAGTGTCCTTCAGCAGGGTCATGGGTGCTAGGCTGCTCCGTCACTTGCCTGCAGACTTGGTTTCCTGTCTGCACATTAGGTTGCCGTTCCCTTCAGTCTTGCCAGTCACTTCTTACCCTTCTCCGCACCCCCCATTCCCCCCCACCGCCCCCCCCCCCCCCCACCTTTTAGCCTTGGCAAAGATTGGCAATTGGTCGAAAAAGCTTTTGGAAGATTTTTTTTGCCCCCTTTCTCCCTTTAAGTTGCCATGTCCCTTTAAATTTCCTCTGAATTGCAATTTTTAAGTCTCTCCACTAGGCTAACTCCCCGTACATATCCAAAGCTGAGTTATACATATTTATGATAATGAGCTGACCCTGAAAAATTGTACGCAATCAGCTTACTACAATATAGGTGAGCTCTGCACTTGTTTTTAAGTACTCATGATTAAACTGCACCTACATTGCAAAATCTAGGCTACTACTTGAAATGATCCCTCCAGCGAGCTGGGTTTCCATTGCACAAATCACCCCAGCATTCACTTAACCTAATTGAATGCATTCATTAGGCTGGATACAATTAGCAAATTAATTGTTAATTGACCTCTGTGGCTCTAGTTTCAAACTGCACTCTTTGATTTCTGCTTCCATGTCAATACCTTTGCACCTTACATTTAATTGCATGCTCAAATATAGTCTCATAAGAATACCTGTCAAAAGGCCTTAGGGAGTCAACTAAGCACCTTGAAATCAGAGATTGGTATGCCATGACATAACATTGGACATGAAATCAGACATCAACACGAGGTGTTATCCTGTGAAAACAACAGACAAATGCATCTGAAAAACAGTAAGCAGTAGTGAGACCTAACAGCACTGATAATAGACACATCAACGTATTGCCTTGGCTTTAGCCTGGCATTGCGAATCGAGTGCCCGTTATAAAAATGACCTGATTTTCATTTGGTTAGGAAGGAAAATAGTGGGCAGCTGATCCGCTACTGCCAGTTTGGGGTAGATTTTATCTTTCACCACTGGGCAGCAAATTGGCGGTAGTGGATCAGCCGCCCATTGCGCACCCTGCTGGATTTTCCTTTCCACAATTTTCCTTTACACGATGGAAACAAAATTCGACTGGGGTGTATCACAGGTGGCTGATCCGCTACCGGCAGCTTTCTGCCTGGTGGTGAAAGTTAAAACCTACCCCATGAGAATGTTAGGACACCCTGGCAATGACGGTAGCAGTGGCTATTTTACCATAGCCACTTATGATGCGGCTTATTCTTTATCCGTGTTGCCTTTTTTGGTTGGTTCACCCCTAGTGCCTTTTGAACACACCAGGAAAGTGTTTGAGACAAGTAGGTATTCAGATGGCATATAGTTGAATCTTTACAGTTCCTTATTTACCACTCAATCTGTCAGTCTCATGTTTGGTATCTTTTCCAGGTTATTGTATTATTAGAAGTTACTTATCCTCCATAGTTATCAACCCCTTGTCTTTGCCAAACTCTTGTCCCCCAGTGTAATAACTTCAAACTCATCCTTTTTTCCTGATACCTCCACAGTTTTGCTTCACCTTATCTAAACAATCTCCTGTATCTGGCAGCCCATAACCTCCACTCCTCTGATCTGAGTTACTAATCATCCCTGCTGCCTATGCTCCATCATCAGAGACTGGTCTTTCAGTCACTCTTCCCATGTTCATTGGATCTCTCTCTCAAAACGACTTGGTCTTGCTACCTCTCCTTTCATTGTAAAATCTTTTTGTGTGCATGTACATTTGTGGGGCAGAAGTTCCTTGGTGACCGTGATCCCGACAATAATGCTCTGATGGCACCCGCCAGAGACCTCTGCCACTGAACTTGATGGCGTATGTGGAGTCAGTGGGAGATCATCTGTTTTACATATTGCTGACAGGCACTCGTGCCACTAGGGTTATATCTCGGGTACCCGCCTGCCTCAGAATGCCGCAAAATGCATTGCTATGTCCAGGAGCTGTCAAGCTCCCCCCAAAAGGGGTAAGAAGTGCTCCATTGGCTTTATGTGTAAGGAGGCCCCAATTTAATCTTTTTTAAAAATAAATTCATACCTTCGTCTCCAGGGTCCAGGCTGCTTCCCGAAACTACCAGCTAGAGAATTCCAAAGATTCACCACCCTCTGAGTGAAGGAATTCCTCCTCATCTCAGTCCGAAATGGTCGACCCCTGATCCTGAGATTATGCCCCTAGTTCTAGACTCTCCGTCCAGTGGAAACAACCTCTCAGCATCTACCCTGTCGAGGGTGCGGTTGCATCGTGGTGATGTTACTGGACTAGTAATCTGGAGTCATGAGTTCAAATCCCGTCACGACAGCTGGGGAATTTAAATTCAATTAATTAAATAAAACCTGGAGTTAAAATACTAGCATCAGTAATGGCGGCTATGAAACTACCGGATTGTCGTTAAAAACCCATCTGGTTCATTAATGTCCTTTAGGGAAGGAAACCTACCGTCCTTACCCAGTCTGGCCTACATGTGACTCCAGACCCACAGCAATGTGATTGATTCTTAATTGCCCTCTGAAATGGCCGAGCAAGCCACTCAGTTGTAAAATCTCACAAAAAAAAGTCATAATAAGAATATAACCGGACGGACCACTAGGCACCAGACACGACAAAGGCAAAACCAAGCCCAGTCGACCCTGCAAAGTCCTCCTCACTAACATCTGGGGACTTGTGCCAAAATTGGAGAGAGCTGTCCCACAGATGAGTCAAGCAACAGCCTGACATAGCCATACTCACAGAATCATACCTTTCAGCCAACATCCCAGACTCTTCCATCACCATCCCTGGGTATGTCCTGTCCCACTGGCAGGACAGACCCACCAGAGGTGGCAGTACAGTGATATACAGTCAGGAAGGAGTGGCCCTGGGAGTCCTCAACATTGACTCTGGACCCCATGAAATCTCATGGCACCAGGCCAAACATGGGCAAGGAAACCTCCTGCTGATTACCACCTACCGTCCTCCTCCATGTTGAACACCACTTGGAGGAAGCATTGAGGGTAGCAAGGGCACAGAATGTACTCTCGGTGGGGGACTTCAATGTCCATCATCAAGAGTGGCTCGGTAGCACCACTACTGACCGAGCTGACCGAGTCCTGAAGGACATAGCTGCCAGACTGGGCCTGCGGCAGGTGGTGAGCGAACCAGCACGAGGGAAAAACTTACTTGACTTTATCCTCACAAATGCATCTGTCCATGACAGTATTGGTAGGAGTGACCACCGCACAGTCCTCGTGGAGACGAAGTCCCGTCCTTGCACTGAGGACACCATCCAACGTGTTGTGTGGCACTATCACAGTGCTAATTGGGATAGATTCAGAACAGATCTAGCAGCTCAAAACTGGGCATCCATGAGGCGCTGTGGGCCATCAGCAGCAGCAGAATTGTATTCCAGCACAATCTGTAACCTCATGGCCCGGCTTATTCCTCACTCTACCATTACCAACAAGCCAGGGAATCAACCCTGGTTCAATGAGGAGTGTAGAAGAGCATGCCAGGAGCAGCACCAGGCGCACCGAAAAATTAGGTGCCAACCTGATGAAGCCACAACTCAGGACTGCATGCATGCTAAACAGCGGAAGCAACATGCTATAGACAGAGCTAAGCGATTCCACAACCAACGGATCAGATCAAAGCTCTGCAGTCCTGCCACATCCAGTCCTGAATGGTGGTGGAAAATTAAACAACTAACAGGAGGAGGAGGCTCTGCAAACATCCCCATCCTCAATGATGGCGGAGTCCAGCACATGAGTGCAAAAGACAAGGCTGAAGCGTTTGCAACCATCTTCAGCCAGAAGTACCGAGTGGATAATCCATCTCGGCCTCCTCCCGATATCCCCACCATCACAGTAGCCAGTATTCAGCCAATTCGATTCACTCCACGTGATATCAAGAAATGGCTGAGTGCTTTGGATACAGCAAAGGCTATGGGCCCCGAAAACATCCTGGCAGTAGTGCTGAAGACTTGTGCTGCAGAACTAGCTGCACCTCTAGCCAAGCTGTTCCAGTACAGTTACAACACTAGCATCTACCCGACAATGTGGAAAATTGCCCAGGTATGTCCTGTCCACAAAAAGCAGGACAAATCCAATCCGGCCAATTACCGCCCCATCAGTCTACTCTCAATCATCAGCAAAGTGATGGAAGGTGTCGTCGAAGGTGCTATCAAGCGGCACTTACTCACCAATAACCTGCTCACCGATGTTCAGTTTGGGTTTCGCCAGGACCACTCGGCTCCAGACCTCATTACAGCCTTAGTTCAAACATGGACAAAAGAGCTGAATTCCAGAGATGAGGTGAGAGTGACTGCCCTTGACATCAAGGCAGCATTTGACCAAGTGTGGCACCAAGGAGCCCTAGTAAAATTGAAGTCAATGGGAATCAGGGGGAAAACTCTCCAGTGGCTGGAGTCATACCTAGCACAAAGGAAGATGGTAGTGGTTGTTGGAGGCCAATCATCTCAGCCCCAGGACATTGCTGCAGGAGTTCCTCAGGGCAGTGTCCTAGGCCCAACCATCTTCAGCTGCTTCATCAATGACCTTCCCTCCATCATAAGGTCAGAAATGGGGATGTTCGCTGATGATTGCACAGTGTTCAGTTCCTTTCGCAACCCCTCAGATAATGAAGCAGTCCGTGCCCACATGCAGCAAGACCTGGACAACATCCAGGCTTGGGCTGATAAGTGGCAAGTAGCATTTGCACCAGACAAGTGCCAGACAACAACCATCTCCAACAAGAGAGAGTCTAACCACCTCCCCTTGACATTCAACAGCATTACCATCGCCGAATCCCCCACCATCAACATCCTGGGGGTCACCATTGATCAGAAACTTAACTGGACCAGCCATATAAATACTGTGGCTACAAGAGCAGGTCAGAGGCTAGGTATTCTGCGGCGAGTGAATCCCCAAAGCCTTTCCACCATCTACAAGGCACATGTCAGGAGTGTGATGGAATACTCTCCACTTGCCTGGATGAGTGCAGCTCCAACAACACTCAAGAAGCTCGACACCATCCAGGACAAAGCAGCCTGCTTGATTGGAACCCCATCCAGCACCCTAAACATTCACTCCCTTCATCACCGGTGCACAGTGGCTGCAGTGTGTACCACCCTCAGGGTGCACTGCAGCAACTCGCCAAGGCTTCTTCGACAGCACCTCCCAAACCCGCGACCTCTACCACCTAGAAGGACATGAACAGCAGGCACATGGGAACAACACCACCTGCACGTTCCCCTCCAAGTCACACACCATCCCGACTTGGAAATATATCACCGTTCCTTCATCGTCGCTGAGTCAAAATCCTGGAACTCCATTCCTAACAGCACTGTGGGAGAACCTACACCACACGGATTGCAGCGGTTCAAGAAGGTGGCTCACCACCACCTTCTCAAGGGCAATTAGGGATGGGCAATAAATGCCAGCCTAGCCAGCGACGCCCACATCCCATGAACAAATTTTTAAAAAGTCCTCTATGAATTTTATACATTTCAATGAGATCATCTCTCATTCTTCTAAACTCCAGAGAATATGGGCCATTTTGCTCAATCTCTCTTCAAAGGGCAATCCTCCCATCCCAGGAATCAATCGAGACCATCACTCCTTTTCCTCCAACCGGGGGGGGGGGGGGTTTATATTTCCCCCAATTTGAAATGAAACCACTTCTTAAATGAATTAATCCAATGTAATCTTCAGGTTACTCTCCTTTGTAATGGTAATTTGTAGGCTATCAAAGCAGTTGTTCTCACTTCTCCTAACTAAATTGTGTCCCTTGTTGCCCACTCTTATTATGTACCTTCACTCTTCAATGGCCTAGCTCTAATTTTAAGATTATGCCCCATTGTACTGGATACCCTCACCAGAGGAAATAGTTTCTCTGTAACTGCCTTATCGAATTCCTTTATCATTTTAAACATCATTTTTTGTTCATTCATGGGATGTGGGCATTGCCGGCGAGGCCAGCATTTATTGCCCATCCCGAATTGCCCTTGAGAAGGTGGTGGTTAGCCGCCTTCTTGAACCGTTGCAGTCCGTGTGGTGAAGGTTCTCCCACAGTGCTGTTAGGAAGGGAGTTCCAGGATTTTGACCCAGCGATGATGAAGGAACAACAATATATTTCCAAATTGGGCTGGTGTGTGACTTGGAGGGGAACATGCAGGTGGTGTTGTTCCCATGTGCCTGCTCTCCTTGTCCTTCTTGGTGGTAGAGGTCACAGGTCTTAATTAGATTAACCCTCAACCATCTAAACTCAAGGGAACACAAGCCATATTTATGCAACCTGTCCTCATAATTTAAGTCCTGGTGTCATTCTGGTAAATCTGCGCTGTACTCCTTCCAAGGCCAATATCTCTTTCCTGAAGTTCAGTGCCCAAAACTGAACGTAATACTCCAGATGGGGTCTGACCAAGGCTCTGTAGAACTGAAGCATCACTTCCTCACTTTTGAATTCCGACCCCCTTGAGATAAAGGCTAACATTCCATTAGCCTTTCTGTACCTGTGCACTAAATTTTAGTGATTTGTGTACATGGACATTTGCTCCTCCACAGCTCCTTGTATCTCAGCATTAAGAAAATATTTTGATTTGTCTTTCTCAGATTCAAAGTAGATAACCTCACATTTTCCAACATTGAACTTCATCTGCCATAGTTTTGCTCACTGAGTTATTCTGTCTATGTCCCTTTCTAACTTCCTGCTTCCATCCACACGACTTAAAGTGCCTCCTAACTTAGTGTCATCCGCAAACTTGGTACACAATTCTCTATTCCTTCATTCAAGTCATTAATATATGTGGTGAAAAGCTGAGGACCCAGTACAGATAACTGGGGAACCCCAGCCAATCAGAGTATATCCAGCCAATCAGAGTACATTCCCTTTATTCTTACTCTCTGTCTTCTACCTCCCAAACAAATTACCGACCCATGTCACAAGGTTACATCCAGTTCTGTGCACTTTTTTGCTGATAATCTCTTGTGCAGAACCTTATCAAACACCTTCCGTAAGTCCATACAGGCAACATCCATAGACAGCCCGCTATCCACCATGCTGGTGGCCTCCTCAAATATTCAACTACATTAGTCAGAGATGACCTACCCTCCACAAATCCATGCTGACTCTCTTTGACCAGCTGATACCCGTCCAAGTGCTCAGTCACTTTGTCTCCAATGATACATTCCAGTAACTTCCCCACAATTGATGTTAGACCAACAGGTCTTCAGTTATCTGGTTTCTTCCTCGCTCCCTTCTTAAATAATGAAGGAAAGGATGTCTAAGGGGAGCCAATTTCAATTTTTTTAAAAATTGGCCAATCTTCAGAGCTCCAGGCCATCTCCCTGACCTGGATGCCTCCCGGTGTGGCTCACCTCTGCCCATCTAGAGGCCAATGTGCCTCATCTCACTGGGTGTATGGGCTTCCAGTCCTGCACTGTAGCCCAACTGAGCCAGTGCAGCAGGTAGGTAGTCCTTGGCCCTGACTCTACCCCAGGCCCGCCCCAATGCAATTTGGCTTGTAAGAGGCTGGTGAACATCCACCCCCTGCAAGGCTGCCCGGAAACTCCTGGAGATTGTGGGCAACCAGCACAATTTTCTGGTGGGTTCCGTTGGATTCCCGTCGGCGTTCGAGCAGGAGTCCGGTGGAATCGCTGAGAAATATCGGGGTCTAAAGTTCAGAAGAGATAGATGAGTAAATGTATATTTCTAAAGTTTTCCTGCCGTCAATATTGTTGAAATTGTATTTCTTCTGATGTCTCGCCTATTATTTACATTTGCTGTGATATTAGGTTCTGTAGGAACTATTGCATGTTTTTCATTTTGTTGCTACATGACTGTAACTAGGTTGACGAGTGGAGGGTCTTGTTTGTTGCTACGATTTTAGCAATCACAGTCTTACAGGTGAAAAGCATCATCAAGAAACTGAAACATTTGAAGGCAAAAATCAATCAACACACAGCCTATAAGAAAATCATCACATTTCACAATCAGACTACGAATACAAATCGACTGAATAGATAAAGTTTGAGAGATCTATGACTGGCAAGATTACTGCTGGGAATAATCTAATTATACAACAATCCACACAACTTATCAAACCTTATCCAAACCTTTTCAAACTGCAACGTATTCCTAAGGAGGAAATAATGCTCACAGAATGATGGGATTTCCAGCTTGCTCCAAAAACTCTCAGCATTACAGCATTGAAATCACGATAGATGAAGCCCTAATCACATAGAATTCAGAAATGAGCTCCGAATGCTGTTAACAAATGGAAGATAGCTTACCACTGAATGAGAGAAAGGCCCTTACATCATTTGAGAAGGGGTGATACAATCAACATCTTACCAGCGCACAGAGATTCACAGATTATAGCTCCAAAACTTTAGAACACTACAACAATGAACCATACCAGGTAATGGACAACTGTGGGACTAAAATCCCTGAGCAACAGAAGATTAAATACAAGGCAACTTTATAATTAGCTTATGCCAGACACCAAGAGCTCAATACTGCAGAAAGCCGACAGGAGTATGGAAAGTGCAGGGGTGAAATTAAAAAGGAAATTAGTAAAGCAAAGAGAGGGCATGAAAAAATATTGGCAAGTAAAATTAAGGAAAACCCCAAAATGTTTTATAAATACATAAAGAGCAAGAGGATAACTAAGGAAAGAGTAGGGCCTATTAGAGACCAAAAAGGTAACCTGTGTGTGGAGGTGGAAGATATGGGTATGGTTCTTAATGAATACTTTGCGCCTGTCTTCACAAAAGAGGGGGATGATGCAGAGATTGTAGTTAAGGAGGAGTGTGAAATATTGGATGGGATAAACATAGTGAGAGAGGAAGTCTAACCTCGGTGATGGGCAAATTATTTGAATCAATTCTGAGGGACAGGATAAACTGTCACTTAGAAAGGCACAGGCTAATCAAGGACAGTCAGCACGAATTTGTTAAGGGGAGGTCATGTCTGACTAACTTGATTGAATTTTTCGAGGAGGTGCCAAGGAGGATCAATGAGGGTAGCGTAATTGATGTAGTCTACATGGATTTTAGCAAGGCTTTTGACAAGGTCCCACATGGCAGATTGGTCAAAAAAGTAAAAGCCCATGGGATCCAAGGGAAAGTGGCAAATTGGATCCAAAATTGGCTCAGTGGCTCAGGAAGCAAAGGGTAATGGTCGATGGGTGTTTTTGCGACTGGAAGGCTGTTTCCAGTGGGGTGCCGCAGGGCTTGGTACTTTTTATGGTATACATTAACGATTTGGACTTAAACGTAGGGAGCGTGATTAAGAAATTTGCGGATGACACAAAGATAGGCCATGTGGTTGATAGTGAGGAAGAAAGCTGTAGGCTGCAGGAAGATACCAATGGACTGGTCAGATGGGCAGGAAAGTGGCAAATGGAGTTCAATTCAGAGAAGTGTGAGGTAATGCATTTGGGGAGGGCAAACAAGGCAATGGAATACACAATAAATGGGAGGATACTGAGAGGTGTAGAGGAAGTGAGGGACATTGGAGTGCATGTCCACAGATCCCTGAAGGTAGCAGGACAGGTAGATAACGTGGTTAAGAAGGCGTATAGAATGCTTTCCTTTATTAGCCGAGGCATAGAATATAAAAGCAGAGATATTATGCTGGAACTGTATAAAACACTAGTTAGGCCACAGCTTGGGTTTTGCGCACAGTTCATTTCTGGTCACCACATTACAGGAAGGATGTGATTGCACTAGAGAGGGTGCAGAGGAGATTTACGAGGATGTTGCCAGGACTGAAGAATTTTAGCTATGACCACAGATTGGATAGGCTGGGGTTGTTTTCCTTGGAACAGTTAAAGGCTGAGGGGTGATTTGATTGAGGTGTACAAAATGATGAGAGGCCTAGATAAAGTGGATAGGAAGGAAAAATTTCCCGTAGCGGAGGCGTCACTAACCAGGGGACATAGATTTAAAGTGATTGGTAGAAGAATTCGAGCGGAAATGAGGAAAACTTCTTTCACCCAGAGGGTGGTAGGGGTCTGGAACTCACCGCCTGAGAGGATGGTGGAGGCAGAAACCCTCAACTCATTTAAAAATTACCTGGATGTGCACCTGAAGAGCCGGGACCTGCAGGGCTACGGATCAAATGCAGGAAAGTGGGATTAGGCTGGATGGCTCGTTTCTCATGCGGCGCGGACACGTTGGGCCGAATGGCTTCCTTCTGTGCCATAAATTTTCTATGATTCTATGGCAGACTGGTCAAAAAAATAAAAGCCCATGGGATCCAAGGGAAAGTGGCGAGTTGGATCCAAAACTGGCTCAGTGGCAGGAAGCAAAGGGTAATGATTGACGAGTGTTTTTGCGACTGGAAGGCTGTTTCCAGCGGGGTCCCACAAGGCTCAGTACTAGGTCTCTTGCTTTTTGTGAATATATTAATGATTTGGACTTGAATGTAGGGGGCTTGATCAAGAAGTTTGCAGATGATACAAAAATTGGCCGTGTGGTTGAGAGTGAGGAGGAAAGCTATAGATTGCAGGAAGACATCAATGGACTGGTCAGGTGGGCAGAAAAGTGGCAAATGGAATTCAATCTGGAGAAGTGTGAGGTAATGCATTTGGGGAGGGCAAACAAGGCAAGAGAATACACAATAAATGGGAGGATACTGAGAGATGTAGAGGAACAAAGGGACCTTGGAGTGCATGTCTACAGATCCCTGAAGGTAGCAGGACAGCTAGATAAGGTGGTTAAAAAGGCATACGGGATACTTTCCTTTATTAGCCAAGGCATAGAATATAAGAGCAAGAAGGTTATGCTAGAAATGTATAAAACATTAGTTAGGCCACAGCTTGAGCACTGCGTACAGTTCTGGTCACCACATTACAGGAAAGATGTGATTGCACTCAAGCGGGTACAGAGGAGATTTATGAGGATGTTGCCAGGGCTGGAGAATTTTAGCAATGAGTAAAGATTGGACAGGCTGGGGTTGTTTTCTTCAGAATAAAGGAGGCTGAGGGGAGGTTTAATTGAGGTATATAAAATTATGACGGGACTAGATAGAGTGGATAGGGAGGACCTATTTCCCTTAGCAGAGGGGTCAGTGACCAGGGGGCATAGATTTGAAGTAATTGGTAGAAGGATGAGAGGGGAGCTGAGGAGAATTTTTTTCACCCAGAGGGCGGTGGGGGTCTGGAACTCACTGCCTGAAAGGATGGTAGAGGCAGAAACCCTCAGGGCTATGGACCGAGCGCTGGAAAGTGGGATTAAGCTGGATAGCTCTTTTTCGGCCGACATGGACACGATGGGCTGAATGGCCTCCTTCTGTACCGTAACTTTCTATGATCCTATGATTGTATGATAATGTGGTATACCAGTAAATACAGAGACAAATGAATCAAATGCTCCAATACATTTCGATTGACTTGCAGAAATCCACTAGGACCCATAGTTCCATCCACTGTAAAAGCTGATATAAAGAAACTAGCTGGACTCTGATAACTGTACATTCAAGACTGCAATAAAATGGTACCAGATTTATAGGATTTTATGATGACCTAGAGCTGCAGCTAAAAGTTCTGAAATTATAGTTTCAGATGATGTTACTTCCCTGTGCACCAGCAGGCACTAATCACAGTAAAACTACTAGAGAATGATGAGAAGACTTTTCTGTGGGCAGTGGGATTTATTGGATTCTTTGTACATTCTTTAAAAAAAAAATCCTGCTTCTGTGTGGACCTTCAGATTATTTCATCTTTACCACCTGCAGGGCTTGGAATTATTCCCTGCACAATGCCTTGGTGCCAGCTGTGGATCAATTAGTACCACTCTCGCCTCTAAGTCAGAAGGCTGAGGATTCAAGTCCCACTCCATAGACTTGAGCACAAAATCTAGGCTGATACTCCCAGTGTAGTACTGAGGGAGTGCTGTACTGTCGGAGATGCCGTCCTTCAGATAAGCCGTTAAACCGAGGCCCTGTCTGCCCTCTCAGATGGACATAAAAGATCCCATGGCACTATTTCAAAGAAGAGCAGGGGATTCCTCTCTCATTTCTTGGTCAATATTTATCCCTCAACCAACATCAGTAAAAACAGATTATCTGGTCATTTATTTAATTGCTGTTTCTGGAACCTTGCTGTGCGCAAATTGGCTGCTGCGTTGCCTCATTACAACAGTGACTACACTTCAAAAATACTTCATTGGCTGTAAAGCGCTTTAGGACGTCCCGAGGTTGTGAAAGGCGCTATATAAATGTAAGTTATTTCTTAATTTTATTAAAACAACAGTGTTGAAATTACTTTGGCAATACTGGCGGACAAATGTCTCATGCATTTATTTTATATTCATCTAGATGCTTTTTTGATGGAGATATTAGATATTATGTCTTCTGTTAAAATAGCAGGTGGAGGAATGTCACACACATGCGCAAAGCATTTTTACACTCATTTCAGTAATTGCGAGACTAATTTCTCTTGCTTGGTTTTTTTAGAACTGCACAATCATATTTAAAGAGAAATGCTTGCTTGCAGTGTCAGCTTCTTATTCAACAGGCTGATACAGAACAAAGATCAATAATTTTCTGGATAACGCTCTCATATATTTTACTTCCTCTAACTAAGTCCCAAATTTTAAAAAAAAATTAATGTGCACCTTATATGTGCAAAGCCAAGATATAACAATAGCACTAATGTCTACACTTGAAAACTAAGTGCTCACTAGCCCTATTTTGCTTAGAATTGAATTCTCTCCACAACTTCAGTTACTTTATTGTCCTTTAGTTTGAGGCATTTGATTCCTGTTTTGTACTAAAGAGGAGAGTATTCTGAAAACTGCAAAAAGTTTCCTGTTTCTCTTGAAAGAAAAATAACAGGCTGATAGGGCTTAAGAAATGAGAAAGAGGAGAGATTCCCAAGGTGAGGTCATGGGCCAAGAGAACGCTGGTATTAAGGAAGTACCAGGCAAGTATCAGATAAAGCTGGGGCTGCTGAAAGCAAGCATTTCTGGAAGTTAGATGAGCTCCCAATGGAAGCCAAGAGAAAGCACCATTGAGAGGAGGAACGGCTGCAGAACGCCCAAATAAAACATAGACTGAGAACAGAAGAAGCAATGGAACATCAATCAGCAAGAACACAGCAAGTCTTGGTGAAAACAAGAATAATTTAAAATGCACTGGGGGGGAATTTCCACCTGGTAGCCAATTTGTTGCTGGCTTATCACTATGTAGGAAATGTAATGCTTGACATCATTGGATATATTTTCTTCCAGTTATTAATATGAGCAACAAAGTTGGGGGGAAAATAAACTGGCCTTCTTTAAAGTCCATTCAACAGATGAACACCTGGGCTTGGATTCCCTTCTTTTTTGAGGCAGATTTCGGACGGTAAACAGAGAAAAATGGATTTTTAAAGGCTACTGCGTCAAATCTGCTGTGCAAAAAAAAAGCACCATCATTCAGCTCCCAAAAAGTGCCAGTTCCCTTTCCGGCCCCCCCAGAAGTCTGATCCGTCACATATAGATGGGGTCGAGGCGGCGTGGCCCACCCCATTCCCCTCCATCCACTATATCAGGTGGATACTACATTGAGGCGGCCATTTTGTGCGCTGCCAGTGAATGTGGATTTTACTTTGCCTGTATAGCGATCCTTGTAGTACTGTAGGAGTTGAGTTAAAACTTTTGCTGCTACTTTGGCTCAGCCCTGCCCAAGGTACTGCTTTGCACTCAAAACAAAGGTAGAATTGATTTTGCTGCCATTTACCAGTGATCATCATTCTTTTAAAGTAAAGTCAGCTTGATCACATAGATTTGTGAATTCATTTCGGTGTCTGCTTTCAACTTTTGCGGAGTTGGGTAACGGCAGGAGAAATGTAGATTTCTGTCCTTGGCATACATTTACTTTGATGTTATAAAAAGGTGGATGTTGAAGACATAGAAGAGGCTAGTTTAAAGGCTGTTAGAGTTAGATACGACCAAAAGTATCTCTTCCTTACATGTAGAAACTCACTCATCAGGGTCTACAAGACATGAAGATCTTACTTAGACATCCCTACAAGATAAGAAGGGTGCCTAAAGAGAGGAAGTGGGACAGAAGTGTCGGAAGCCAGCTAGAAGAACATAACTGATAGCCAAGAACTTTCAAATCACTTCACAACTGCCCGCTCTCCAAAACCACCCCCCCACCCACTCCTTCACCCGTACACCCTCACGTAGTCCCTCACTTTCCAAGGCTTCTGCCAAATCAGAAGATTGAAATCTACAAGTAAGGCTTTGGTATTTTAAAGAATTTTCTTTTCTGAGAATATATCCCAGCATTCTACAGTACCGACCTGTTTAGTAGCTTTTCTGTGTATCGGAATCATGACTGAATGCATTTTTAATACAACACAAGAAAGGCATAATCCGTCAGCAAGTCCAAGAAAAGCTCACCTAGATTTTCTGATTGGAGTTATTTGATGCCAGCAGTAACTCATTTATGATTATTTTAAATGGATTACCATTGGTGTTCAAATAATGCTGATCGGAAAATCTAGGCTGCTATCTCCAAAAAGCAGGAATGGGAAGAAAGAAGATTCACATCTATACACCATCTATCATGTTTCTCAGAAACTTTGTGAAGTGCTTCACAGACAGTGGATTACTTTGAAATGCAGTGACATTTTTGTAGACAAACTGTGTTAATGAAAATTCAAGGCAGAGTTGGATAAGTACCCAGAGAAAAAAATCATAGAGGGGTATAACAGATATTGTGAGATATGGGGCATGATTTTGACCTCAAGCCGGGAAGGGAGCCGAGGTGGGGGGGGAGATTTTCGGGTGCGAAACCTGGAAGGTAAGCTGCTGGGTCGCGATTGCAACAAATTTTACTCCCGGGCTTCGCGCCCGGCAACCAGCCTGATTGACAGGCTGGCTGGCTGTCGGGCAGGAAGTCCTGGGGTAACAGGCCGCAGCCGGGTTAGGAGGGAGGGAGGAAAGGAGGGATCATGGGCGGGGAGGACATCGGATGGGCCGGGGTGGACATTGGATGAGCCGGGGTGGACATTGGATGAGCCGGGGAGTCGCTCAGGGGGGCGGGGAGAAGATCGGGGGGAGGGCTGAGGAGGACATTGGAAGGCCAGGGAGAAGATTGGGGGACCGGGGTGGACATTGGAGGGCCAGGGAGGACATTGGAGGGTCACGGAGAAGGTTGGTGGGCTGGGGAGGACATTGGAGGACCGAGTGATAGAGATCAGGGGGTCTGATGACGGGACTTGGAGATCAGAGGTCGCTGGAGGTCGGATGAAGAGTCGGAGGTAGGTTGCGGTCCATCATGGGGGGGGGTGTTCCCCATTGGTGGGGGGGCTCCAAAAAGCTGTTATTTTAACCTCCCACCAGCCCTCAACCCACCCATTCTTAAGGGTTAAAATTACCCCTATGATGTTTCCTAAACACTGGGAACAGCAAGATGGACTGCAGTGGTCTTTTCCAATCCTATACATTGCTATGTTCCAATGAACATCATTAACATGCTAGATAACAACTATAATATATTAAAAATCTGATGTCTGCATATATTGCCTGTTAATTTTTATTTCCATTTTAAATTCGTATACCTACATTTACAATGGAAATTGCCTATGTAAACTTGTATAATGACACCCTTCCCCAGTGGAGGAATTGTAATGCCACCACTGGTAGTAGGGTGTAGGTACAGTGTGACAAGCTTACACAAGTAGCTCCGATTATAAATGTGCACTTAGGAATTTATAATGGATAGAAATAAAATAAGGACAGCGTTATGAATTTCGGTCTGCTGTGGACACTTTATCAGGTCCAATGGTGTTAGTTACTCCTATAAATGGTCTGAGTGTCTTACTTTGTGGGAGTTGACTCACTGCCCTACATCTACTTGTATGATAACATGGCCCAAAGATGTAACAACAGTACCCCCTTATGATCTGAACCAGATATTCATAGCTTTCTTGCCTGTACTTCTTCAATCTCTGACAGACTGAACAAACACTTGGTGATAAGAATCATTAGGCTGCTTTATTTCACAGCAATGAACATACAGAACAACAGTTATGATCAGATTAATTTAGTTCAATTAGTACAACTTATCTTTGTGACACAAAATAAAGAACACACCACACCTCCCCACATTAGTGGGTCATCTTTCTTGATTTAAACAAGGTGTCTTCTAACTCTACCTCCAGCATTTCTAACTTTCTGAGCCTTCTCAAAGTTTTTGTAGCTGTGTTTAAACGCCTGAATGCCCTCACAACATTCCTGTTTCAAAAAGTCCCCCTCTGTTTATGTCATGTCTCTCTCTTTGTGTCTTTCTTTTCATAGACAGGCAGGGATCAAAGGATTTACTGACACAATGGGGTGCAATGTACTTTTTGATTATCCAGACAAGCTAACAGATTGCTTATTGTTTAGTCTCTGGCCGAAACAACTCTATTTGGCATATTAAAGACCTTATGTGTAGATGACTTTTTTTAAACTTTTGCTTAAAAAAAAACATTAAAAGACTGATTTTAACTTTCAGCATGGTGGAAAATGGACGGCAGCAGATGGGCCGCCCATAATACGTCTCATCCAATTTTGCTTTCCATTGACTTCAATGACTTCAGAGTTACTGCCCCTGATCACTATTCAATGAGCCTTACTTTAAGGTAATTTGCAAAAGAACCAGGGGTGACATGAGGAAAACATCTTTTATGCAGCAAATTGTTACAATCTGGAATGCACTGCCTGAAAGGGTGGTGGAAGGAGATTCAATAATCATTTTCAAAAGGGAATTGGATAAATACTCAAATGGGGTAATTTGCAGGGCTATGGCAAAAGAGCAGGGGAGTGGGACTAATTGGATAGCTCTTTCAAAGAGCTGGCACAGGCACGATGAGTCAAATGGCCTCCTTCTATGCTGTATGATTCTATGGGCCCGATTTTAGCACCCGCTATCGTTTGCGTTCTCGGCGGGGGGGCCCCGAAAATTGCGAAATCCAGGAGCGGGACCGGATCGCGCCTCGATCCCGCCCACTTCCGGGTTCCCCGCTGACGCTGGTGGGAATCCCGCAGGCAATTAAAGCCAGCGGGATGCCACTTGAGAGTATTTATACTGGTATTTCAGGTCATTAACTGACCTGATTAAGGGACTGTGTGTGATTTTGGATCAACATGGGACTGTTTCCCACACTGGGGGAAACACTCCCAGATCGAAAGGACATGTTGCAGCTGTCAGCCTGTGGCAGCTGCAAAGGTCCATTTGACAGTTTGGGGGGGAACCCTCACCCATTGCAGGAGGCCACTCTGTCACTTGGGACAAAATTTGGCCTCCACCACCCTCCTCCTGACAGTCAAAGTCACCAACCTGCACACTTACCCCGGGGTCCGGAGACATGTACCTACCTTGCGGACCCCCTTAGATGTACATCTTGCGGATGGGGGCCGCCGTAGCTGCAGTCATGACCTCCTCGGAGGGCGAACAGCATCACCAGCCTCACCAGCCTCGCCATCCACGCCGTCCACCTCTGACACGTGGAGCTCCACAACAGAGTGCTGTGACACATCCACCTGTACAGCAGGAGGGAGGGCTACCGCAGAGAGAGATGCGTCGCAGGGGGCACTACCCTCGCCACAGGTTCCACAGACCGAGGCTCAGCCTCCTGGACCTCTCTGAGCAGCAGTGCACACGGAGGCTCAGAGTCACTCGACATGTAGCCGTGGACATCTGCAGCCTCTTTCATGCCAAGCTGCTCCTGGCTGGCCCGTGCACCATCTTCCTACCTGTCGCTGTCAAAGTCACCACTGCCCTCCCGAACTTCTCCTCCACAGCCTTCCAGGGTGCAACCGGGGACATCGCCGGTGTCTCTCAGTCGTCTGCGCAGAAGAGCCCTGCAAATACACCTACACCCACTCTGCAGTGACACAATGTGTGGCATCAGTGGTGGGTCCTCATAGTGATACCCAGGAGCGGGCATTATTGCACAAACCGGACATGAATCGCGAAGACATGGCAGTAGTGGTGCCAATATAATGTGTGATGTGAGTTGTTCTGAAATTCAATAGAAAACAACCATGACAAACCCTTAAACTGCCCCCACCCCACATCTCCTTCTGCACTGCCAACACTACTCTGTCACATCACCCCTCATACCCACTCAAACCCCATCCTCATCTTACCTGCACCTACTCACCTCGCCAGTACTCACCCCGCCACTACCACTCAACCCAATCCTCATACAATCTCATGGCTCTATCTCGTACTCACCCTCTCGTGCATCTCTCTCATGGCATCCCCTTGTGCATCTCCTTCATGCTCACGACACGTTTGCCTTACGCTGCCTACTGAACATATGTGATGCATGCCCTGTGGCTGCAGCACAGGTGGTGGCAGGCTGAGTGAGGCTGGCCGTGAGGGAGATGCACGAGAGGGTGAGTATGAGATAGAGCCATGAGATTGTATGAGGATTGGGTTGCGTGGTAGTGGCGGGGTGAGTACTGGCGAGGTGAGTAGGTCCAGGTAAGATGAGGATGGGGTTTGAGTGGGTATGAGGGGTGATGTGACAGAGTAGTGTTGGCAGTGCAGAAGGAGATGTGGGGTGGGGGCGGTGATGTGACAGATGGAGTGTAGGGGAAAGACTACGTGTACTCACTGTGGCTGACCTACTGAGGTCATTGGACCGCCTCCTGCACTGTGTGCAGGTGGGCGATATGTTGGTGGTGCTGGTGACCTCCTCTGTCACCTCGAGCCAGGCCTTCCTGGTGGCAGAGGCGGGCCGCTTCCTCCCGCCCGCCGGGTGGAAGATCTCTGTCCTCCCCCTCCTCCTCACCCCATGTATTGATACCTGGGGTGAGGCATCATTAAACTGGGAGCAGCCTTCCCCCTGGGCTGCTCCATGCAGTCATCTTTGCTATTTGTTGCAGCATCTGTCAGTGGAGGACTGCCCCTTTAAATAGAGCGCCTCCAGCTGACAGATCTCACTGCGCATGCGCAGCCCGCCCGACGCGCAGATCAGCAGCGGGGAACCCGGAGGAGCAGGTAAGTGAATCCAATTAGTGGGTTGCCTGCTACGATCGCGCGGGAAACCCACTAATTTCACCGGGCGTGTTACCCACGCGCCCGCTTGCCCACCCGCCGAGAACCCGCACCCCTGGTAAAATCGAGCCCTGTGATTCTATATTAGAAAGTGTACATGCGTGGGAGTTCAGTGAGGAAAGAATCGGGTTCAACTCTGATGCCCTTGAATCAAAGAACTTTGCAGCACAGAAGGAGACATTGGGCCCGATTTTAGTGCGTTCTCGGCGGGGGGGCCTCTAAAATCCCGGTTTCGAGGAGCGGGACCGGATCGCGCCTCGATCCCGCCCACTTCCGGGTTCCGCGCTGACGTGCGGGGGTGCGTGCGTAGCCCCCGCTGGTGGGAATCCCGCAGGCAATTAAAGCCAGCGGGGTTCCACTTGAGTGTATTTATCTAGGTATTTCAGGTCATTAAATGACCTGATTGAGCTGTTTATTTAACAGCTGTGGGATTTTACGGTGAAATGAGACTGTTTCCCATACTGGGGGAAACACTCACACTCCCAACGGACGTGTTGCAGCCAGCAGCCTGTGGCAGCTGCCAAGGTGCATTCCACAGGTGGGGTGGGGGGGGGAGAGCCTTCACCAACGCAGGAGGACACTCCGTAACATTGGGCAACGCCTGCCCTCCACCACCCTCCTCCAAGCAAGAAGATTCACCGGCGTGGAACCGAACCCCTGTGCGAGGACACACTTTTCTAGCGTGCACAACCCCGCAAACCTACACCTGCCAGATGGGTGCTGCGTTGACATCCTCAGAGGATGAACAGCATGACCAGCCTCAGCAGCCTCGCAGTCCACGCTGTCCGCCTCAGAGACATGCATCCCCACAACACGGTGCTGTGGCACATCCACCTGCACAGCAGGAGGGAGGGCATCCGCAGAGAGAGATGCGTCGCAGGAGGCACTACCCTCCGCACAGGGTCTACAGACCGAGGCTCAGCTTAATGGACCTCTCTGAGCAGCAGTGCATACGTAGGCTCAGAGTCAGTCGCCAGGTAGTCGCCGACATCTGCAGCCTCCTCAATAACGAGCTGCTCCCGGATGGACCAAGCAGCATCTTCTTACCCGTCGCTGTCAAAGTCACCACTGCCCTCAACTTCTTCGCCTCCGGATCCTTCCAGGGTGCCACGGGGGACATCACCGGGGTCTGTCAGTCGTCTGCACACAAGTGCATAAGGCAGGTCACCGATGGGTTGTTCCACAGGGCGTCGAACTACATCAACTTCGCCATGGATGAGCGCAGCCAGACGGAGAGGGCGGTTGGATTCCATGCAGTGGCTGGCTTCCCACGGGTGCATGGTGTAATCGATTGCACCCACATAGCAATACGGGCACCTCCACGTGAGCCAGGACTGTTCATCAACAGGAAAGGGTATCACTCCATGAACGCCCAGCTCATTTGTGACCACCGCCAGAGATTCCTACACGTGTGCGCCAGATACCCTGGCAGCTGCCACGATGCCTTCGTCCTCAGGGAGTCCAGCGTCCCGCCCCTCTTCCACGCACCCAACACCGGCAACGGCTGGCTCCTCGGCGACAAGGGATATCCCCTGCACACGTGGCTTATGACACCACTGAGGAACCCCATTACCGAGCCGCAGCGTCGGTATAATGACAGCCACATTGCTACCAGGTCTACAATTGAGCAGGCTATAGGGCTGCTCAAGATGCGCTTCAGGTGCCTTGATCGTTCTGGGGGAGCGCTCCAATACACGCCATTCAGAGTGGGACGAATTATAGTTGTCTGCTGTGCCCTGCATAACATGGCACTACAGAGAGGGGTGCCACTGGAGGAGGCCCCATGCACACCCGCCACCCACATTGAGGACGACAATGAGGAGGAGGAGGAGGAAGAGGAGGAGGAGGAAGAGGGAGAGGAGGAAGAACGACACATGCGCCGAACACCGGCTCACCTGCGTGCTCGTCAGGCCAGGGAGGCACTCATATGCCAACGGTTCTCCTAACATCACACTGTGTGAGGCGTTCACACGTCATAACGTGCACAGATGAGGGTCCATACAGGCTCCCTGCACAGAAGAGTGGTGCCTGTACACCTGCACCCACTGTATTATGCCCAATGGGTGGGACGGGGTAGTCGTCGTCATGATGAGGCGCACGGAAGGGACATATTGCACAAGCCGCAGAATTATGGACAAGAGGTGGCTGCATTGGTGAGAAAAAGTGAGTTTATTTTGTGGTGACATTCAAAGAGTGGAAATTTAAAAAAAACAAATAGACAAACACCCTGGTGCAATCCCTGTGTGCTCACGGAACTTTAGGCTTTCATTTTCGGGACCCCCTACGTGGTGCTACCCCTGTGGCTCCAGCAGAGGTGGTGGCAGGTTGCTCCTGTTCGTGCCCTGACCTGGTAGATGCTTTGGGCCGACGCCCCCTGGGTTTCGGTGCCCGTGAGGGCACCTCCACAGACTGCTCCTACTGCACCTGTGCAGGGGCAGACTCGGCCACCTGGAGAGGTTGGACTATTGCAGGCACTGGTTGAGAGGGGGGCAACGGGTGAGACGTGGGGGCGCCTTGAGTAGCGTCCACACTTCCATTTCCCCGTTCACCATCTTCCCTCTCATAGCCAAGGCCCACATCACCCCTTCCACCCTGCTGGACGACAGTTTGGATGAAGTGGGTGAGACCTTGCAAGGCCACCTCCAATGTATCTGTCAACCTGTTGATGGCGGCAGAATGTTGCTCACCCTGAATCCGAACAGCCGTTGTGAGGGCCTGGATGGACTCATTGGTGAGCTGTGCGTGACGCTCGAGGGAGGCTAGCCTGTCCTCCACCGCAGACGTTCCCACACCTACCCGCGACACTATCTCAGAGATGCCTTCACATCCCTGCGACACTATCTCGGCGATACCCTCCTGCACCTGTGCCACCATTCCCCTCATGCAGGAGTTGGACTCCTCCATCCTCCGTGCGATTGTGGAGAGTGCGCGTGGCACCTCTCCCAGTACCTCAGCAATGTGCTGGTGCCCCTCGACAACTCTCCTTTTGACAGGTGGCCCCCTGGGTTCAGCATCTGGGTCCGGCTGAGCAAAGCCTGGAGAAGAGTGCTCCCACCGACGCGGCCCCTCCGCGGCTGACCCTGCCACCAGGGTCTGCTCATGCTCACGTGTGCGCGGTGACTCACCATGTGCAATCCCAACTAACTGAGGGGGTGGACCCAACGAGGTGTGTGTATCTGCGCTGGTGGATGCAAGGCTCATGTTTGACGATGCACCCCCAGAGACGGGCATGTCCTCTGAGGAATCGCCCTCAACCGAAACGTCGATCGCAGACGGTCCTGCAAGAGAACAGAGGGAAATATCAGGCATGTGTCCAAATGTGGCGGTGCGGCATATGCCATGTGATGCTAAGATCATTCGCGCTCATGAGTCATGAGTGCCAGCTTTCCCTTACCGGCCGTTTCGCCAGAACCAGACTCGCCATCCGCCATCGACAGGCAATGCAGCGTGCGGCTGATCTCCAGTGCCTCAACCTCGGCGTCTGTCAGGGCCACCTCGTGTGGCGGGCCCCCACCGGTGCGTGCCCTATCGCGTGCGTTCCTGGCCCTCTTCTCCTGTGAGGGCAAAACACAAAAACATTATTGAGTGATGATTACAATGTGAGACGCTTCAAGCATTGGTGTGAGTGGGTTGAGCGTGTGCCAGATGGATGAGAGGATGCGTGTGCCACATGGCCATCCCATTGTATGGGCATTGGGGTGTGTGGTAGTGGTCGAGTGGGGACAGGGACGGTGGGTACGTGCAGGCACTGTGAGGATGATAGTTGGGTGGCTGTGAGGATTGGTGCGGGAGCGCAGTGCTGTCAGTGGAGATGGGGTTGTGAGGTGTTTGAGGTGATGTGGAAGACGGAGTGACGCAGAGTGCGTTAGTGTACTCACTTTCCCGGACCTGGTGAGGTCATTGAATCTCTTGCGGCACTGAATCCAAGTGCGGGTGGTGTTGCCCCTGCTTGTGACCTCAGCGGCCACCTCCTCCCATGCCCTCTAGGTGGCGCTGTCAGGGCACCTCCTTCCATCCGTGGGGAACAGCGTCTCCCTCCTCATGCGGACCCCGTCCAGCAGCACCTGGAGGGTGTGGTCCGTGAAACGAGGAGCAGCCTTACCCCTGTGCTCCTCCATCCTTCATGGAGTATAGTTTGTGGCTGGTGGGGCTTTGGTGGACTGCCCCTTTAAATAGAGCGCCACCATCGCTCAGACGTCAATGCGCATGCGCAGGCCGCCGGCACGCAGCTGAGAAGCGCGGAACCCGTAACTGCCGGCTAATTACATCAATCATCCCGCGATCGCGCGCGCAACGCACTCAATTTGGATGGCGCGTTTTCCTCGAGCCCGACTGACCACCCGCTGCCAACCCGCACCCCTGGTAAAATTGGGCCCATTAGGTCCATTGCACCTGTATCATCGGGCTCGATTTTAGGGTCGGGTTACCTGCGGGTTTCCAGCGGGGGGGCCCCGAAAATCCCGATCTCCGATCACGTGACCGGATTCGGACGAAATCCCGGCCACTTCCGGGTACCGCGCTGACGTGCGGGGCTGCGCGCGCAAGCCCCGCTGGTGGGAATCCCGCAGGCAATTAAAGCCAGCGGGGTTCCACTTGAGAGCACTTAACTTGCTCGTTGTGGTCAGTTAATGAGCTGAAGCAGCTGTCAAAAGAGGAAGTGTGGGATTTTACGTTCAAAGCAGTCAGTTTCCCACACTGGGGGAAACAGGACCCTTCAAACCAGGCGTGTTGCAGCCAGCAGCCTGTGGCAGGTGCCAAGGTGCGCTCCACGGGGGAGCGCCCTCACCCACGCAGGAGGCCACCGCGTCACATAGGGCAACCCCTGCCCCCCACCACCCCCCGGCCAAGCCAGAGGACAGACCGACACGAAACCGCAGCCCCAGTCCGAGGACCCACACACCTACCCTGCACAACCCCTCAGACCAACACCTGCCAGTTGGGTGGTGTGTGGACACCCTCGGAGGACGAAGAGCATGACCACCACCAGCAGCCTCGCAGTCCACGCCGTCCGCCGCAGAGACGTGGATCCCCCCAACACGGTGTGGTTGCACGCCCACCTGCACAGCAGGAGGGAGGGCTACCGCAGAGAGAGACGCGTCGCAGAGGGCACTACCCTCGCCACAGGGTCCACAGACCGAGGCGCAGCTCCCCGGACCTCTCCCAGCAGCAGTGCACAGGGAGGCGCAGATTCGCTCGGCATGTAGTCGTGGAGATCTGCAGCCTCTTTCATGCCGAGCTGCTCCTGGCTGGCCCCAGCACCAACTGCTTACCTGTCGCTGGCAAAGTCACCACTGTCCTCCACACCTTCTCCTCCGCATCCTTCCAGGGTGCAGCCGGCAGCACCGCCGATGTCTCTCAGTCGTCTGCGCGGACGAGCCCTGCAAATACACCTGCACCTACTCTGCAGTAACACGATGGGTGGCATCAGTGGTGGGTCCTCATAGTGATACCCAGGAGCGGGCATTATTGGACACAATGGACAGGATTCGCGGAGACATGGCAGTGGTGGTGTCAATATAATGTGTGCTGTTTGTGGCTCTGAAATTCAATATGGGTAACACCCATGACAAACCCTCAGACACCCTTGTGCACCCCCTTCATGCTGACGAGACGTTTGCCTTACCCTGCCTACTGCACATATGTGATGCATGCCCTGTGGCTGCAGCACAGGTGGTGGCAGGTTGAGTGAGGCTGGCCGTGAGGGAGATGCACGAGAGGGTGAGTATGGGATGGAGCCATGAGATTGTATGAGGATTGGGTCGCGTGTTAGTGGCAGGATGAGTACTGGCGAGGTGAGTAGGTGGAGGTAAGATGAGGATGGGGTGTGAGTGGGCATGAAGGGTGATGTGACAGAATAGTGTTGGCGGTGCTGAAGGAGATTTGGGGTGGGGGCAGTGTTGTGGCAGACGGAGTGTAGGGGAAAGACTTTGTGTTCTCACTGTGGCTGACCTACTGCGGTCATTGCAGCGCCTCCTGCACTGTATGCAGGTGGGCGATATGTTGGTGGCGCAGGTGACCCCCTCTGCCACCTCGAGCCAGGCCTTCTTGGTGGCAGAGGCAGGCCGCTTCCTCCCGCCCGCCGGGGGGAAGATCTGTGTCCTCCCCCTCCTCCTCACCCCATCTGATGATATCTGGGGTGAGGCATCATTAAACTGGGAGCAGCCTTCCCCCTGGGCTGCTCCATGCTGCAATTTGTCCCATTGGTTGCAGCATCTGTCAGTGGAGGACTGCCCCTTTAACTCGAGAGCCTCCAGCTGACAGATCGTACTGCGCATGCGCAGCCCGCCCGACGCGCAGGCCAGCGCCGTGGACCCCGGAGGAGCAGGTAATTGGATCCTATTAGTGGATTGCCTGCTACGATCGCGTGGGCAACCCACTAATTTCGCCGTTCGCGTTTTCGACGCTCCCGGAGGACCACCCGCTGGGAACCCGCAGGCCTGCTAAATTCGAGCCCATCATCTCTGAAACAGCTATCCACTTACTCCCATTCCCTGCCCTGTCCCCATAGCTTTGTCCTTCTATAGTCAAAAATAGGGGATGAAAAACAATGGCATTTATCTTGTTGAGGTTCAGTTCGAGGAAATTTGGACTCATCCCACAACTTGACGTAAAACAGGCAGTCTGACAGCACAGAGGTGGTCATGGGATTGAGGGAAGTGGTGAAGAGGTAGAACTAAGTGATATCCATGTACAAATGGGGCAGCATTTTAGCACCCGCTATCGGGTGCGTTCCTGGCGGGGGGGCCCCCAAAATCGTGAAATCCCAGAGCGTGACCGGAGCTGGCCTCGAACCCGCGCACTTCCGGGTTCCCCACAGACGCGCCGGCGTGCGCGCGCAGCCCCCGATGGTGGAAATCCCGCAGGCAATTAAAGCCAGCGGGATGCCACCTGAAAGTATTTATTTGGCTTGTTCAGGTCATTAACTGACCTGATTAAGGGATTATGTGAGGAGGGGTGGGATTTTGGAGCAAACTGGGACTGTTTCCCACACTGGGGGAAACACTCCCAGTTCAAATGGACCAGTTGCAGCTGTCAGCCTGTGGCAGCTGCAAAGGTCCATTTGACAGGTGGGGGTGGGGGGGAGAGACCCTCACTCATTGCAGGAGGCCACTCTGTCACTTGGGACAAAGTTTGGCCTCCACCACCCTCCTCCTGACAATCAAAGTCACCAACCTGCACACTTACCCCGGGGTCCGGAGACATGTACCTACATTGCGGACCCCCTCAGATGTACATCTTCCGGATGGGGGCCGCCGTAGCTGCAGTCATGACCTCCTCGGAGGGCGAACAGCATCACCAGCCTCGCCATCCACGCCGTCCACCTCTGACACGTGAAGCTCCACAACAGAGTGCTGTGACACATCCACCTGTACAGCAGGAGGGAGGGCTACCGCAGAGAGAGATGCATCGCAGAGGGCACTACCCTCGCCACAGGGTCCACAGACCGAGGCTCAGCTTCCTGGACCTCTCTGAGCAGCAGTGCACACGGAGGCTCAGAATCACTCGACATGTCGTCGTGGACATTTACAGCTTCCTTTTGCCGAGCTGCTCCTGGCTGGCCCGAGCACCATCTTCTTACCTGTCGCTGTCAAAGTCACCACTGCCCTCAACAACCTCTCCTCCGCATTCTTCCAGGGTGCAACCGGGGACATCGCCGACGTCTCTCAGCCGTCTGCACAAAAGAGCCCTGCAAATACACCTACACCCACTCTGCAGTGACACAATGGGTGGCATCAGTTGTGGGTCTCCATAGTGATCCTCAGGAATGGGCATTATTGCACAAACCAGACAAGATTCGCGAAGACATGGCAGTAGTGGTGCCAATATAATATGTGATGTGAGTTGGCCAGAAATTAAATATAAGTAACAACCATGACAAACCCTCAGACACCCTTGTGCATCCCCTTCATTCTCACGACACATTTGCCTTCCGCTACCTACTGCACATATGTGATGCATGCCCTGTGGCTGCAGCACAGGTAGTGGCAGGTTGAGTGAGGCTGACTGTGAAAGAGATGCACGAGAGGGTGAGTACGAGATAGAGCCATGAGATTGTATGAGGATTGGGTTGAGTGGTAGTGGCGGAATGAGTACTGGCGAGGTGAGTAGGTGCAGGTAAGATGAAGATGAGTTTTGAGTGGGTATGAGGGGTGATGTGACAGAGTAGTGTTGGCAGTGCAGAAGGAGATGTGGGGTGGGGGCAGTGATGTGGCAGACGGAGTGTAGGGGAAAGAGTAAGTGTACTCACTTTGGCTGACAAACTGAGGTCATTGGAGCGCCTCCTGCATTGTATGCAGGTGGGCGATATGTTGGTGGTGCAGGTGACCCCCTCTGCCACCTCGAGCCAGGCCTTCCTTGCAGAGGCAGGCCACTTCCTCCCGCCCGCCGGGAGGAAGATCTCTGTCCTCCCCCTCCTCCTCACCCCATGTATTGATACCTGGAGAGAGGCATCATTAAACTGGGAGCAGCCTTCCCCCTGGGCTGCTCCATGCTGTGATTTTTTCTGTTTGTTGCAGCATCTGTCAGTGGAGGACTGCCCCTTTAAATAGAGCTCCTCCAGCTGACAGATCTTACTGCGCATGCGCAGTCCGCCCGATGCACAGATCAGCAGTGGGGAACCCGGAAGACCAGGTAAGTGGATCCAATTAGTGGATTGTATGCTACAATCGCGCGGAGAGCTGACTAATTTCGCCGGGTGCGTTACCCACGCGCCCGATAGCCCCCCCACAGAGAACCCGCAGCCCTGCTAACATCGGGCCCATGATGGAAGCTGACTCAGTACCAATGGATAATGTCATCAAAGAGCAGCGTTTAGATGATAAGGAGGTGGGGACTAAGGATAGATCGTTGGGGCAACTCCAGAGGTGATTGTGCAGGAAAAGAAAACATTATGGGAGATGCGCTAGCTTGGTTGGGACAGGTAGAATTGGAACCGCAAGAGGGAGTCCCACAGAGCTGAACAATGGAGCAAAGATGAAGAAGGAGGATGGCCTGGTCAATTATATTAAATTCTGTGGAGAGGTCACAAAGAGGGATAACACACTACTGTCACAGTCACAGAAATTGTCTTTAATGATTATGGCCAGGGCGGTCTTGGTATTTTGAGCAGGGTGGAAGCCAGAATGAAGGGATTTGAACAGAGAGTTTTAGGAGAGGGGCATGGAGTTGGGAGGAGGCAACATATTCGAGGACATTAAGGAGGAAGTGGAAATTAGAAATGGGCAATAGTTAGGGCAGATGGGTGGTTTGAGGGTGGGCTTTTTGAGGAATGGAGTGGCGATAGGCCTTCTCTTTTGAAAGAGAAAGGAACAGTGCTGATCAAAAGTAGCCCTTAAAAATGCCAGCCAGCACAGGGGCTATAAAGGGTAGTTGAACGGGCAAGGGATTGAGGGAGCAGGAGGTGGGTCTCAAGGAGGAGCTTGAAGATGATGGGGGGAGATAGGAGAGAAACTACAGGGTGACAAGTGACTAGAAGCAAGTGGATGGCAGACTGGGTAGATGTCAATAGCTGGGGATGAGACGAAGGTAAGGAACTGGCAGAGAAGCTTGCAGAGTTGGTCTTAATCTTAGAGTTGAGTTATCTCTAAACTCTTTGCATTTGGCGTTGGAGATGAGGATGAAAGCGTGGAGAAACGGATAAAAAAACATCAGTACCTTAAGGAGAAGAGAAATTTAAGGAAATTTAAAGAAATAACCTGCAATTTGAGAAACTTAAACCAAAAAATTAGGTAATAGAAAAAACATAGTTAAATAAAGGCAGTTCTTCACACTTTCCTCATAAAGAGACCATTAGATGCTGCAATCCATATACAAGCAAATTAAGGTCAAATAGCACTTAACAAGAACAGGACCATGTACATCTGGAAATGTTCCATGCACTAACATCAACACTGAAACATTCGATAAAGACAGCAAAGCCTCAGGCGCATCAGAGGCGAGAAAGAAGAATCAGACTTTAATAATCAATGAGAATATAATAACAATTATCACTGCAACATGAGAAAAACCTAAAGAGGAAAATAATTACAAAGTGTAATATTTGCTGCTGTGCCAACTTCGGAAATATATCTGTTTTCCAAAGTTTGTCATAATGTACAAATGAAGTTGTCAGGGAAACACAGATGGTGAGACAATGATATCGTTGTGTTCCTGATCTAGTTAATGGACACTTCTTTGATTTCAGGTCAGGTAAGTTGTCCTGTTAGAGTTAGACACTTCCTTGGGCTGCAATAAAAAGAAAAGCTGCAAATGCTGGAAACAGAAACAGAAAATATTGAAAATGCAGACCAGGTCGATGAGCAGCTCAGAGTTCATTTACACTCCAACTTTAGCATTGCAGAAAAGTGGCTTCCACTTTGTTGAGATGCTAGGGTTGGAGTGCGAATGTGGAGGCACATCTGACTCCTCTGCACACTCAGGAACCAGAACTGAGGGAAAATCCCTTCCCTCTATAAATCGGGTTGTGGGCAGTTTGGGTTTCCAAAGTCCAGTTTCTTCCACCACTCAGTGTCGTGAAGTTATGATGTCAATTCATGTTTAAGCTCCTCCCCATAAATGCTGTAACTTTAATTTCAAAATTACAAATTACCTGACTTGAAGAACATTCTGCTTACAAAACAAAAATGAATCAGTCCACCGCTATCCTTTCTTTTGCTGAGGCTTTTGCCAACTGTCTCATTAGTCTCCGCAGTGCTTGATACCATCTTAGTATTTCCTAGGCCTCTTAATTGATTAGCTCAGACTGGGAATTGTAAATCAGTTCTCCAGAACTGCCTTGAACTCAAGTGATTTATTCGCAGTTCATTTTGCACCTTAAAAGGAAATGATAGGCTAAGTTTATAAATGTGGTACAGGGGATAGAGCCTAGCCTTTCACTGGTGCAAACTGAGTGCCGAGAATGATCTCTGTGCTGGAACGGGTAGGCATATATTGGGCCTTTGGCCTCATTTAAATGGGACTGGCGAGCAGCAGACACGTGCTGGGCGACCACAGGCAGCTTGCCGATGAATCGGCACTGGACTCGCAGCGGCTCTCAGATAGGTCCTGGGAGGGAAGGAAGCCATCGAGAGAGGGGGGGCAATCGGGAGGTCGATCAGGAGGGAAAAGTGGCGATGGGGAGGGAAGAGATGTGATCAGGAGGGAAGTGGGGGGGGGGGCGGTGATCGGGACGGAAAGGTGCGACTGGGAGAAAGGGGAAGCAATTGAGAGCGGGAAGGCAATTGGGAGGAGGATGACAATCGAGAGGGGGATAAGTTCTTCCGAGGGGGAGAAGTGATTGGGAGGAGGGAAACGATCGGGAGGAGGAGAAGTAATTGGGAGGGAGAGGGGCAATCAGGAGGAAGGGGGCGGTCGAGAGGGGTGGTAGCCATGGGGAGAAGAAGGAAGGAATAGGGTGATCGAGAGGGAGGGGGGGATTGGGAGGGAGGAGGCATCTAGAAGGGGGTTGAGCGGAAGCCAGCAACAGTCTTCGGCAGTGCAGTGGAGCTGGGAGGTGCACTGCTGCTCCTCCCGGCTCCACATTCAGGTAAGTATTTTTTAACAAACTTACCTTTTTGGTGGCGGCTACCAGCAGTCCCTTTAAGGACCACTAGTTAAGCTGCATGTAAACCACATTTTCCAGAATTCTGCTGGCCATGGCGCCGCTGCTTTCAGGACAGACTAATTTTGCAAAGGGGGTCTCAAGCAGACATTAGGCCCCTTATTTGCATACGTGAAGGGCTTAAGGCCTGTTTCAGGTGTTCAGCGCCCTGGAAGCCTCTTTTTCTGTCTTTACCAATATGGCGGACAGAGCACTTCCGGCGCGGAACGTACACGCCCACACTGCCCGCAATATTGGATGCTTTGAAGCCTGTAAAACGGGCATGGCTTCAACCAATTTCTGGGCCCTTGGTTCAAATCCAACCCAGACCAATGAGATGAAAGTCCCCTCTATCTGCTGGCTGTGAGGTTCTATGGGAAATGAGTAGGAGCAGTCTTAATCCAGTTCCTGGTGGGCATGAGCCTACAGTACAAAACTGTCCTTAATCCTGCATTAATTGACAATCTCATTCAGAGAGAGAACAAGATGGCTAGTGTGGGAATTTTTTGTTTTTAAAGGCTACACTGGTGCAGTAGGGGGTATTATTCTGAGCTATGAGCTAACTCATATTATTGGGATAGATTAGAGGGAGCTTTGCTCTGCATCTGGCTGTGTAATCTCTGACCTGGGAGTGCTTGGTGCTGATATTAGGTGCCTGAAATGGGAGGAGTTCCATTCCCCCCCCTTCACTAACACCCCTCACCTTCATAAGAACAAAATATGTAAATATATTTTGGGTATGTCTTTCATTAGAACTGCAGCAATATAATGTACACCTAAAAGCTAGTGACACCAACGATATGATAGTTATTATAGCATTGCTGCGGTGATCTTTATTGACGTCAGGAAAGTAAGCTTTATCATGCATGCTGCCAGGTAATTATAATACATAATGGAACTTCACCTTTATGATCAATACAGCTCTAAGATCTGCTTACACACTTGTGCTGTGAGGAGATTATAGTGATTTCTATCACATATCATCGACTTTATAAGAATAATCCCTTTTAATTGTCTTGCTCTATCCGAAAAATGTCACAGAGGCTTAGCCTGATGCCACAAGAATAAGAAAAATGAACAGTGGAAGAGTCCAGTAGAGGCATGTGTGTGCAGATTGACATTTCATCAACGTAGGCAATGTCAAAAGGGGCAGGCAAATTTGATGCCAATTGTTTCAACTGGGCCAAATGTAAGAGTTCCAAGTTTCGGGTCTGCTGTAGATATTATCTCGGGTACAGTGGTGCCAGTCGCTCCTGTTCAAGTCCGAGCATCTTACGTTCAGCAGAGTGTTTGCACCAGTTAGCTAATCTTACAATAGCGTAACTCGGGGCGTAGCAGTAGGACCCTCTTGTGATTCGAACAGGAAATTCAACTGCGCCGGGGCACAAAACAAGCAGAGCAGATCAGCTGCCCGTTATACATCTTGACGGCTTTGCTTTTCTATTGACTTCAATCATTGCACTTCTCCAATCTTTCTGAAGGTGGGCTGGAACACTTTAGCCCGACAAAGCCAGGTATGAAGGGGGCGAAATTGGTCTTGGGCGGTAACGCAAAACAGGCGATAGCAAATCAGCAGCTCGTTTACACTCCGCCCGATTTTGTTTTAGAAAATTGAGTGAATTGCAAAATGGGCTGCTGATTTATTATCGCAAGTTTTATGCTAATGCCCAAGACCAATTTCACCCCAATATCTTCAAGCTTTATTTTACAGATGGCGAGTGAATGTACAGAGTAACAGATGTAATTCAATCTTACTTTGATTCAGCTAACTGCAGAAGCCTTCTCGAGAACAGGAAAAATAATAAAAATTCACCACATTATCCCTATTAGTGGGCTGAGTTTACTTTTTCCTGGTCAGCCTCCTGTTCCTAACCAGCTCTGGACTTGAGATGACCGAGTTTCCCCTCACTAAGCCAGGTTTACCCCATGATGTGGAGATGCCGGTGATGGACTGGGGTTGACAATTGTAAACAATTTTACAACACCAAGTTATAGTCCAGCAATTTTATTTTAAATTCACAAGCTTTCGGAGGCTTCCTCCTTCCTCAGGTAAATGTTTACCCCAGACCTGGCTGGTTGACTAACTGCCCATTTGTCTCCCTTTTGTCCTTTTCTCTCTACGTTCCCAGCCAATGGAAAGGCTGTCTCTCAGATTTCTTCCCCATTCATTGATTCACAAGTACCCTTATTAACAAAGCTGGTGACTTCTCTTTCTCCCTTGGGGTATGAGCTGAAAGAAACCATCTCCTGCTATTCTCAAAATGAATAGGGGCCATTTTGGTTTAATCGAATGAGACAATTGATTCTCATTGTCTCCATTTGAGTAAACTGAACGGCGCCATTCCACAAACTGACTCGTCTAGCTATAATACACATCTTCTGTGAATTTTTTAAAACAGTGCAATTTCTTTTACAACACAATAAGTAAATATACTTAATTCCCAAATCTTTTCTGTGAAGAAAAAAATCAAAGATGCTGAAACACATTCATAGATATCCAGTAAACTGAATTCAAGTGAATGAATTCAAGTCACTTTAGTTTTGTACTATTCCAATTTATACTAATGTCATTGTTATCCAACGTCAACTTTAATTCTAAAATCCTCCCCACTTTATGAAGACACGATACCCTCTGACATCATGGATTGACACTCAGACTAAGTATAACATATATAACATATATTATAATGCTTGCTAAACAGATGTGTTTGTGCATGCAGTAAAGTTAAAGTATGTTGATTTGTATGTAAAGTACATTAACTTGCATGGAACACATCAAAGTTTGTGTGCAAAATGTATTAGATTGTGTTAGGAATACACTAGGATAGATTTTTATCTTCACCACCTGGGTGCTAATCTGGTGCGACAGATTGCCCACCTTTTATAGTATTAACCTGATTTTCCTTCGACAATGGAATGAAAGTCAAGCGGACTCTATAAAGGGCGAATGATTCGCTCCACGAGGTTACTGTTCAGGTGGTGAAGCTGAAAAGCTACCCCACTGTGTGTGAAGTGTATTAAATCATGTATTAAGCATGTTGTTTTGCATATGAACATCATCTACACCACCCAAACATTAAAACTGTGGCTTTCCCCAAGATGTAGGGAATCAGGTGTTGCCGAGCATCATCACAGTTTCAGCACATAGAAATCTACTACTCATCTAGAGGGAGCCATCTAGAAAGGGTATCAGCTACCACCTCCACCAGTCTTTACATCGTCATTCTTAACCTGAATCCTTTCTCATGTGATGCTTAGTATACACCCTGAAGTCCTCCATGTTGCACTCTCAAATCTCTTTATCACACTGCCTTTTGTTTCGTTTGTTTTTGTGTTAAGCATGTTTTTTTTTCAAAAAATATACTTTATTCATAAAATTTGCAGCAGTACATACAATACAGTTGTCATATCACATTCCAAATGTACACAATACAGATTATACAATTTGCAGGTTACATCAAGTACAGTTCAACGAACACATTGTACATAATTACAGTTCATGACACTCTAGGGTGCCTCATTGCATCACAATCAATTCAGGTGATTCATTACAGATTCATTACGTATACATTACATTTCATTACATCAATTTGAATTTTACAGTCTGCCTGAGGGGTTTTTCCCTGATTTCAGCCCCTCAGTTAACAATGGCGGGAAGGCTCTAAACAGTTGTCTTTCCCCACAGAGCCTTTGCGGCGGCCGCACCCATCCTCAGTGCGTCCCTGAGCACGTAGTCCTGGTCCTTGGAATGTGCCAGTCTGCAACACTCGGTTGAGGACAGCTCCTTGCACTGGAAGACCAGCAAGTTTCCATGTTAGTTTATCAATGAGTGCTGTTCCATTTGACAGCTAAAAGGTCTAATTAATTTTCAGAGGGAAGCTCTACCTGCAGCAGCACTATTTAATTTGTGACTTTGTTTTTCCTTTACCAGCTAGGATCAAATGATATGTTTATTTTCTTGTTACCATTCACTTCACATCCCACCACACGCTATCCTTCAGTTAGAACAGTGGGACAAGGTAGCAAATTTGAATCTAAAATGTTTGAAAACGGAATCATCAAATTAAATTGAAATGACATAGATTCCTCCCCAATTTTCATCACTACTGGACCATAGTTGAACAGCAGAATGTGTGATTCAAGAGAGCTGAGACAGGCAATGTCAAATTTCACTCTCTCCTCAGAAAGGTCATTTTGCTTCCTCATCGAGCCACCTTGCTAAGATTTGTTTGAACTCATTCACTTGAACCAAATGAATCTGAGTGACAGGCAGCTCCATGATTCAAACACTTTACCTTTCTGGGTAGGATTCAAACATTTTATTGGGTCCTTTACTTATCAACATTTTATTATTATTTCCTTTTATCTCCTGTGCATCAGCTAAGCTAGAAGGAGGCATACAGTAATTTATCTTGCTCCTTCATATAATCAATATGCGTGTTGACGATCATCTCTATATTTCATATATCATTTTTCGCCATCAAAATCTTTCTCTCTGTCAAAGTTGGATGAATGTTTGGATGGCTGCCAGCAGTACCTTGAATTCTTACAACTAGAATAATGCCGGGTCAGTGTCATTGACATTAGATTTTCACACATAACTTTAAAGTTCTTCCATCAAACTCTTGCTGTCTTTCAAAAACTGGTCTAAGATTCTTGACCCATCTTACATTACTGAATATAACATCTTTAGCATTGTACTTTGAAGGATAACACAAATATTATCTTACTCAACACAACTGACAGTTGTTAAAAGGCACAACACAACTGATGTTGTGCCTTTTAATCTATCATGTCAGCTGATAATGCTATATTAGCATTAGCATGGTTGATATATCCTCTAGACTGTTTCATCATGTTTCGTTTTAGTATACTTTTTATTATATTTTTTCCAGTAGCTCTTCTTTTGTTGATCTTTATTTTTTCATTGAGGTCTTGAATTGCTCAAACTGCTTTGTACTTAAAAAGAAATGTGACCAAAGATAAATATATATTCCCCTTTCTTTGCACAATTGATTATCTTCCAACCCAAAACACAAGCACTGCAACAAGGCAACTCGCATATAAGTGAGCAAGGTTGTAGAATAATGAAGGGAAAAAGCATTTTCTGTAATGTTTTCTACTGTACAGAGATGATCCATTGTACTGAAATAAATAGTCCCCATGGCTATTAGAACTTCAATGTTTCTAAACATAAGAACAGAGAAAAGAGGAAAGGCCATTCAGTTCCTCTGGCTCGATCTATTTAGGTTTTTGTACAAGACTCGGTCAAACCATTTTAATCTCTTTGCTTCAGGCTAAGCCTGAGTCCTTCTGCTCTTTGTTGAATTAGGCACCATGCCCATTTCTTTTGAATTCCTTAACAGGGTTTATCCTTTTGAAAGTGTCAACAAAGTCTACATACATTGCACTGGCTGTGAAATAGGTGCTCGTTTAGGTACATCAAGCTAAAGGTTTCCTCAAAATTCATAGTTGTGTGCCAAGTTCTGGGTTCAGTGCAAAGAATTTCTCCATGTTAACCTTGCTAATTTTTTTCATTGCTTAAATTCTAAAAAAAAATGTACAGAATATAAACAAACTTCATTTGAAAGGTACTGCACTATGTTTGGAATAGCTCTTTTAATCTTTGCGTTTCTCCCTTATTTTACCCTTCCCGACCTCTCACTATCAGATATTCTCCATAAACCAGGAGAATGTGATGGCCTGGACTAATTAACCACCTCTAGTGCTGGGAACAGCATCTAAAAGCTTAACAATATTTTTCCGCTGCCACTTAACAAATAAAGTTGCTGGTTGTTGATACTGTCAATCTTCTATGTTGCTATTTGCCCAATGTACATATTCGCACATAAAAAGTCAAAATGTCTGTCCTTGATGGGCCAAATGCCTCTATCCCCCCACCCGCCCTCTTCCAACATTTCCCTCGCATTTATTCTCCCATTTTCTTCTCTTATCCCTGATCTCCTGAAAGCAGTGTTTATGCTAGGATGTATCCTCCTGTCACATGATGCTCTGTATCAAGTGCATTAAATCATAGAATTCACCCTCATAGCTGCTGAACCAGGTATATTTTCAGCTGAAATTTTTAATTTTTCACGAACAGTTGCTGCAGGTATCTGCAAAAGAAAAATTTCAGTCATTTTTAAAAAATTTATAGTGATCATGCAACTGTTAATTAAATTACGCTACTTTAAAATCTGTTTTCAGTCTTTATATTTTGAAGTCTGTTATTGGTTCCACATTAAGTATTTAGCACTTCCAGTCATGAAAATGCATTAACTGTTGATTTGCTGATGTTTAGGTGAGGGGTTGCGAAAGAAACATGTGGGTTGAAAATGTATTGTGCGATATTACTGAGCAATATTTTTAGCTGAGAAAAGGGGTCTAGACAGAGTAGATAGAGAGAAACTGTTCCCATCGGCAGAAGAGTCAAGCACCAGAGGACACAGATTTAAGGTAATTGGCAAAAGAACCAAAGGCAACATGAGGAAAAACATTTTTACGCAGCGAGTGATTATGATCTGGAATGCACTGCCTGCAAGGCTGGTGTAGGCGGATTCAATCGTGCCTTTCAAAAGGGAATTGGATAAGTACTTGAAGGAAAGTAATTTGCAGCGCTACAGGCAAAGGGCGGGAGAGTGGGACTAGTTGGATTGCTCTTGCAGACAGCCAGCATGGGTTCGATGGGTCGAATGGCCTCCTTCTGTGCTGTGACCATTCTATGATTCTATGATAATATGTTGAAATGATAGAGTTTTTTGATGAGGTAACAGAGAGGGTAGATGAGGGCAATGCAGTTTATATGGTGTATATGGATTTTCAAAAAGCGTTTTATAAAAGTGCCACAAGGTAGGCTTGCTATTAAGATTGTGGCCCATGGAATAAAGGGGGCAGCAGCAACAAGGATACAGAATTGCTTAAATGACAGGAAACAAAGGGTGGTTGTGAACGGTTGTTTTTCGGACTGGAGGGAGGTGTGCAGTGGTGTTCCCCAGGGGTCGGTGCTGGGACCACTGCTTTTCTTGATATATATTAATGACTTGGACTTGGGTGTACTGGGCACAATTTCAAAATTTGCAGATGACACAAAACTTGGAAGGGTAGTGAACAGTGAGGAGGATAGTGATAGACTTCAAGAGTATATAGACAGGATGGTAGCATGGGCAGACATGTGGCAGGTGAAGTTTAAAGTTTAAAGTGCATTTCGGTAGGAAAAATGAGGAGAGGCAGTATAAACTAGAGGGCACAATTCTAAAAGGGGTGGAGGAATAGAGGGATCTGGGGGCATATGTGCAAAAATCGTTGAAGGCGGCAGGGCTGGTTGAGAAAGCAGTTAAAAAAGCATATGGGGTCCAAGGCTTTATAAATAGAGACATAGAGTACAAAAGCAAGGAAGTACTGATGAACCACAACTGGAGCATTGTGTCAATTCTGGGCACCGCACTTTAGGAAGGATGTGAAGGCCTAAGAGATGGTGCAGAGGAGATTTACTAGAATCATTCCAGGGAAGAGGGACTTAAATGACATGGATAGACTGGAGAAGCTGGAGAAGCTGGGATTGTTCTCCTTGGAACAGAGAAGGTTGAGAGGAGATTTGATCGAGGTATTCAAAATCATGAAGGATCTAGACAGAGGGCATGGATTTAAGGTGATTGGCAAAAGAACCAAAGGTGACAAGAGGAAAAACTTTTTTATGCAGCGAGTGGTTAGGATCTGGAATGCACTGCCCGAGGGACTGGGGGAGGCAGATTCGATCATGGCCTTCAAAAGGGAACTGGATGAGTACTTGAAACGATAAAATGTGCAGGGCAATGGGGATAGGGCGGGGTCGTGGGGCTAGCTGGATTGCTCATGCATAGAGCCGGCATGGACTCGATGGGCCAACTGGCCTCCTTTCGTGCTGTAACCTTTCTATGATTCTATGATCCTATGAATAGGTTAGGGCTTCTGTTAAAATGGTGGACAAAGGAATTTCGTACAAACGTGTTAACATGCTCTTCCATAATCTTGCAGTCACAATTCCAATCCACTGGTGATCTTACTATAATCCTCATTGATGCAAACTGATCTAATTGAATGGTGGAACCGGCTCGAGCGGCTAGATGGTTTGGCCTGGGTAGTCTATCTGAAGCCAACAAACAAGGATTGATAAACCAGAAAGATTCTGCACGTAGTCAGCAATAAACCATCACATAAAAATTAATATTCAGGACTTCAATGGAAAATCGGGCGGGGTTTAAAATGGGCAGTCGAATCGATCCTTTTCAATCTCCCACCCGACGGTTTAGGTTAAAATAATCCCCATAGCATTTGCAGCTATTGCCTCTGCCAATGTTGACCAGTAGGTGGAGAGAGGCATCTGTATCTGGTTTCAGATAGAGTCAATGGTTGATTACTGTCCTTTCTATGGATATCTGGTGACAAATATCCCTTTTCAATAGCGATTTATTGGCATTCCTGTTTCATGTTGACCAAGAAAAGACTGGTTGCCATGTGACATGGCTAGAGTTTGATGTAATCAGCTTGAAATTCCAACTCATCATTAAAGCAATTAATCTTTATTAATAAATAAAAGGAGTGAAAATAAAAATAGTTTGAAATAGTAATCTTTATGTTTTCACAGCTGTGCAAAAGAAAATCACATTTTCCAATCAACTTATTACAGACTGAAAATTGTGATCTGCCAAATGGCAAGGTGACAACAAGAACAACTTTCATTTATATAGCGTCTTTCACATAGTAAAATGTCCCAAGGCGCTTCACAGGAGTGTTGACAAACAAGATTTGACACCGAGGTACATAAAGAGATATTAGAACAGGTGACCAAAAGCTTAGTCAAAGAGGTAGATTTTAAGAAGTCCTAATCAGGGCCATTGTTTTACAGTGGCTAAATAAGATAATTTCTGTCTCTATGATGTATTTCTGGGATTCTTGCAATCCTATCTGTTCAAAATGAAACTGCCTGGTTTATGGTGACTGAAAAAGGCAGATTCTATTTTATTATATTGGATTATGGGATCTTCAAGGATTTTCATCTGACTTTAGGAACCATATTCCACGATTCCAACTATTTTCCCATGCAAATCGCAAATCAACGGTCCTGGTCCAAATTTTACCAGCAATGCACCCCAATTTTCTATAGTGCATTGAGGGGTGCTTTGGCAGTATTGCTCACAGGTTGTTTGGGGTCTGGAGCATGGGTGTGATATGTTACCAACTCAACATCACACCCATGCTCCAGACCCCAAACAACCTGTGAGCAATACTGCCAAAGCAGTAACCCAGCATGTCCTTTTAAGCCACTGCTTAAGTAGTCGCTAGTGGGAATCCAGGTAGTGGAGGTTGCTTGGAAATTGACAATCGGTGAGGTCAGTTAAGGTTCTTGAAATCACCTGTAAAAAGAAAAAAAAGATTTGCATTTATATAGCACCTTTCACAACCTCAAGATGTTCCAAAGCACTTTACAGCCAGTGAAATACTTTTGAAGTGTAGTAACTGTTGTAATGCAGCAGTCAATTTGCACACAGCAAGGTCCCACGAACAGCAATGTGATAATGACCAGATAATCTATTTTGGGACAAATATTGGCCAAGACACTGGGGAGGATGCCCCTGCTTTTCTTCAAAATAATGCCATGGGATCTTTTACATCTACCTAGGAGAGTAGACGGGGCCTCAGTTTAATGTTTCATCCAAAAGATGGCACCTCTGGCAGTGCAGCACTCCCTCAGTACTGCACTTGCAGTATCAGCCTAGATTCTGCACTCAAGTCTCTTCTGACTCAGAGGTGAGAGTGCTATCAACTGAGCCACAACTGACACACAAATTTTGGTTTCTGCTCATAAGAACCCAGGATGAAATGTCTGGTTTTCTTTCTCTTTTTTCTGTTAAGATAATTTTGCATCTGTAATCTGATGTTTGCAGTGTGACATCTGCAGTGCGATGTATATATAAACTAGTAAATCTCCCATGGTGTTGCTCACATTGGGTCAGAGAGTACACTATTTTATGATGGCGGAGCATTATATCATATAACATATAAGGTATTATAATGTAGCTGATCTGCCATGATATTGATCATAGACAAAAGAAAATCTCTTCCTCTAACTGTTTCTCATCGTTCCCACTCCCTATTTTTATGTCATCCTCTCTGTCTTTGTCTTTCACCTTTCACCTCTCAGTCCACGCCAACCTCAGTCCCCCTCAACTGTTTTTTTGAGAAGATCCCTGGGGAACGCCACCTGTTACATCCCACCAATCAGAGAACGAACCCTTTATCCCTACTCTCTGTCTCTTGCCTCCCAACCAATTAACGATCCATGTCACAAGGTTACCTTCAATTCCATGCGCTCTCATTTTTACTAAGGATCTCCTGTGCAGAACCTGATCAAATGTCTTGATACATGTCCATATAGACAACATACATAGATGCCCCCCTATACGCAAAACTAGTGACCTCCTCAAAAATTCTACTAGATTAGTCAGATATGGTCTACCCTTCACAAATCCATGCTGACTCTCTTTGATCAACTGATACCTGTCCAAGTGCTTAGTCACTCTGTCTCTGATGATAGATTCCAGTAAATTCCCCACAATTGATGTTAAACTGACAGGTCTGTAGTTACCCGTTTTCTCCCTCCTTTCTTAAATAACGGAGTGACATTTGCAATTTTCCAATTCAAAGACACAATTTCTAAATCCAGAGAACTTTGGAAAATTCTAAGTAATTGCATCTGCAATTTCCTCACTTATGTCTCTTAATATCCTGAGGTGGAAACTATCAGGTCTGATAGATTTGTCTATCTTGCCTCTTTATTTTCTCCGTTACAATTTTTTTTTGGTTGTATTAAATCCGCTATGTTCTTCCCTTTGACTTATTTCTAGGTCTCCTTGTATGGATGGTATTTTGTTTTCTTCCTCAACTGTGAAAAGGTTCTAAGTACTCATTTAACAAGTCTGCCATTTTCTAATTATTCATTATAGTCTCACCTGCATCCATCTTTAATGGGCCCACATTCCCCGTTACTCTTTCTTTTAATATATTCCTGCACAAGCGAAGCCTTTGGCTTTTAGGGGTAAGTAGCGGTTTTGTATCATACCAAATATTTCTTTGAATACTATCCACTGTTTGCCTGCAGGTTTAACAGCTCAGCCCAATTTACTTATTTCTCAAATGAAAACAGAAAATGCTGGAAAACACTCAGCAGGGCAGGCTGCATTTGTGGAGAGAGAAACAGAGTTAAGGGGCTCTATTTTAGCACCTGCTATCGGGTGCGTTCCTGGCGGGGGGGCTCCGAAAATCGGGGAATCCCGGAGCGGGTCGGGAGCCCGGCTCCAACCCGCCCACTTCCGGGTTCCCCACAGACGCGTCGACGTGCGCGCGCAGCCCCCGCACGTGGGAATCCCGCAGGCAATTAAAGCCAGCGGGGTGTCATTTGACAATATTTATCTAGGTATTTCAGGTCATTAACAGACCTGATTAAGGGAATATGTGAGGAGGGGTGGGATTTTAGAAACAACTGGGACTGTTTCCCACACTGGGGGAAACACTCCCAGTTGAAATGGACGTGTTGCAGCTATCAGCCTGTGGCAGCTGCAAAGATCCATTTGACAGGTGGGGGGGGGGGAGACCCTCACTCATTGCAGGAGGCCACTCTGTCACTTGGGGCAATGTTTGGCCTCCACCACCCTCCTCCTGACAATCAAATTCACCAACCTGCACACTTACCCCGGGGTCCAGAGACATGTACCTACCTTGCGGACCCCCTCAGATGTACATCTTCCGGATGGGGGCCGCCATAGCTGCAGTCATGACCTCCTCGGAGGGCGAACAGCATCACCAGCCTAGCCGTCCACCTCTGACACGTGGAGCTCCATAACACAGTGCTGTGACACATCCACCTGCACAGCAGGAGGGAGGGCAACCACAGAGAGAGATGCATCGCAGAGGGCACTACCCTCGCCACAGGGTCCACAGACCGAGGCTCAGCTTCCTGGACTTCTCTGAGCAGCAGTGCACACGGAGGCTCAGAGTCACTCGACATGTAGTCGTGGACATCTGCAGCCTCCTTCATGCCGAGCTGCTTCCGGCTGGCCCGAGCACCATCTTCTTACCTGTCGCTGTCAAAGTCACCACTGCCCTCAACAACTTCTCCTCCGCATCCTTCCAGGGTGCCACCGGGGACATTGCCGACGTCTCTCAGTCGTCTGCACAAAAGAGCCCTGCAAATACACCTACACCCACTCTGCAGTGACACAATGGGTGGCATCAGTTGTGGGTCTTCATTGTGATCCTCAGGAAAGGGCATTATTGCACAAACCAGACAAGATTCGCAAAGACATGGCAGTAGTGGTGCCAATATAATATGTGATGTGAGTTGATCAGAAATTCAATATAAGTAAAAACCATGACAAACCCTCAAATACCCTTGTGCTTCCCCTTCATGCTCACAACATGTTTGCCTTACGCTTCCTACTGCACATATGTGATGCATGCCCTGTGGCTGCAGCACAGGTAGTGGCAGGTTGAGTGAGGCTGTCTGTGAAAGAGATGCATGAGAGAGTGAGTATGAGATAGAGCCATGAGATTGTATGAGGATTGGGTTGAGTGGTAGTGGCGGGATGAGTACTGGCGAGGTGAGTAAGTGCAGGTAAGATGAAGATGAGGTTTGAGTGGTTGTGAGTGGTGATGTGGCAGAGTAGTGTTGGCAGTGCAGAAGGAGATGTGGGGTGGGGGTGGTGATGTGGCAGACGGAGTGTGAGGGAATGAGTCAGTGTACTCTCTTTGGCTGACCTACTTAGGTCATTGCAGCGCCTCCTGCACTGTATGCAGGTGGGCGATATGTTGGTGGTTCAGGTGACCTCCTCTGCCACCTCGAGCCAGGCCTTCCTGGTGGCAGAGGCAGGCCGCTTCCTCCCGTCCGCCGGGGGGAACATCTCTGTCCTCCCCCTCCTCCTCACCCCATCTAATGATACCTGGAGTGAGGCATCATTAAACCTGGGAGCAGCATTCCCCCTAGGCTGCTCAATGCTGTATTTTTTCCCATTTGTTGCAGCATCTGTCAGTGGAGGACTGCCCCTTTAAATAGAGCTCCTCCAGCTGACAGACCTTACTGCGCATGCGCAGCCCGCCCGACGCACAGATCAGCAGCGGGGAACCCAGAGGACCAGGTAAGTGGATCCAATTAGGCTGCGATCGGGTGGGGGGCAGACTGATTTTGCCGGGCGCGTTACCCACGCACCCAATAGCCCCACCGCCGCGAACCCGCAGCCCTGGCAATATCGAGCCCCAGGTTTCAGGTCGACCAGCATCTGCAGTATTTTGCTTTTGTGTTACTTATTTCTCACCCCTTTGAAGTTTGCCTCACTTAAATTTAAAACCTTGGATTGTGACTCTCTCTTCTCCCTCTCAATCTCGATATCGAAATCATATTATGGTCACCATATGCGAGATGTTCTCTTACAGTCAGATTGACTTTGGTGGAAGAACTGCGGAAACCCCTTAAAAACATATTATTTAAGACCATTTCCAGGGTTTCCCCAGTTCTTCCCCCGAGGTTATGGCAAAAAAAGCGCTGCAGAAATTCACCTCCATTGTTTTCCTCAGTGTAAGATTACCTGTTTTCCTCACGTTTCATTTGTACACACTCCCTATCTCTTCAGCTGTGATTTGTTGCTGCTTTTAATGAATATGAAATCTGCGCCAGTCAGCTGCAGGAAATTTGCACAGTCTAAGAGGTACGATGCTGAAGTGTGATCTGGAAAACATGAATACCTCACAATCTTCAAGGCAATTTGGGAAAAAGAACCAAAATATGATTAAGCAACACTGGCCAACTTGGAAACCAAATATAAAAAAGGAACTACTTGCATTCTGGTAAATAAGCACTGATTGAAACCAAAGAGGGAATGGAATGTCCTTTAGACGGCAGAATGAGTGCTTATCTCCATGCTCATAAGGCATGTTACTACAAACATAGGGAGATAAAATGGGGCAACTTCATCAGTGTCAAAATCACTAACTGCAGCAATAACAGACTTAAGCAAAATCCCCAAGATTTGCAATTCACAGGACTCTGCTGGCACGGATAATCCGGCAGATCAATGAAGGCTCGCAGCTATATTATCAGTGCTCATACAGCTCTGAATCTGTCAGTTTCTCCTCAGTGACTGGTGACTATCCTGCTAACACCCTCCAGCCGAGGGCTGTAAGAAGATAAGAACTCATACAATTCGGCTTCCACAAAAGAGGAAGTTGTAATGGTAATCAAGCAAATGCAATCTGGAAAAAACATCAGGCCCTGATGAGCCTTATGCCGAACTTTGCAAACAGCTTCTTTCCTAACTTGCTCCTTTCACGATGTGGAGATGCCGGTGATGGACTGGGGTTGACAATTGTAAACAATTTTACAACACCAAGTTATAGTCCAGCAATTTTATTTTAAATTCACAAGCTTTCGGAGGCTTCCTCCTTCCTCAGGTAAATTGTTTACAATTGCTCCTTTCACTGTTAGATTATATATAATCGTCAACCGCACTGCAAGGTGTCTGAAAAGAGGCATTGATAACCATCCCTCACAAAGAGCAAAAAGATCTACAAAGACATGCTTTACCTAGGCCAATCTCATTGCTTCCATAAGAACATATTCTCCAGAATGTTTAAGGATTTCCAACGGCAATAAAGGAAATACCTGCACATTTCACGATATCCATCAGTCACTCCCTGGAGATCAATTCCTTCTTTTAACTAAGAATTTGCTAATGGAATTCTGGGAATGTGCAGTTTTGAAATGTGCGATATCTAGAAATGTGATTTTCATTAGTGAGTAGTAACCTCAGGCAGTGCAAACAAAAATCTACTTTGTTTTCTTCGAATGTATTTATGATTTTGCAAAAAAGTACAGGGCAAAGAAAATCTTCACAAATACATTTGCTATACATAGGGTCACAACTTTGTGATCTTTGGCTGCAGCTGTGCCCAAATAGGCCGACTCAATGACTTAACGAGAGGTCAGCTCATTAGCAAGTTTTAGTGACACTCCCAATATATAGCCTTTGACGTGCTGGGAACACCCAATGCGTCTGTTGGGTGCCAGCAGCCATTGAAGGTTTGCTGGCCACTCTCAGATTGCTGCTATTTTCTTTTCTTCCGGCCATGGGGCATAAAGATCCCATTGAAAAGTTGGCCATTGTAGCCCTTGATAAATAGTGATGTTCAAGTGAGGGTGACCCTATAAGAAAGAAAGGATCGCTCAGGACTTCTCAGCAGGCCACACACTTCAGTGTCTGTTGGAAACAGGTGCTCAATGACTGGGAGTGCTGCTCAGGCCCGCTAGTCATATTATGGAGAGGGCCTCTAATTTCTATGGGATCTGTGGACTTGATGAACCTTGCTCATCTGTGGATGTGCAGATTATACAGCATCCTAGGCACTCCTACCTGCATTGCCCTGTGGTCGGTTCGTCGGACGCAGAATAGGCCACAGATCCTAATAATATGGGATACCCGCTGACGCTTGAAGCCCCATAATACTTCAAACACCAAGAGCTACATGATTGATCTTACAAGAATTCTCATCCTCAACAGTTCGAAAGCATAAAACAGAGTAAGAAAGGGTGACTGAAAGAACTGATAGCTATACAGCTATTTCCCTTTATGAGGTTTAGGATTTTGAGGTAAATCAACAGACTTTCCCTTTAAGTTTAGCTTAAGACCTTGGTGGACGATGGACTGAAAGTGATGCAGCGCTCTGTCATTTTACCTCTGAAATCTGTATTTGAAGCCAGCCTACATAGATGGGATTAAATTCTTCGCTCTGAAGGCTGAAATAGGTCTAAATTAAATGAGTTTGGAAAGCCTCAATCGAATGTCCTGTGGCTGAAAATCCAATGCAAAATATGACACTAATTCACATTAAATTGGCAGTTTGTAGTCTGAAAGCCCATAAAGATGACTGGTGTGGAAAATAGAAATGTCACAATGAAGCAATAAGGGTGTTTTTCTAGGTTTGTGGCTTGTCACAGTGCTAAGGCATTCTAAAGAGTGATTCAACCTGTGCTACATTTGAGCTGGGAAGGTTTGATAGTAATACTGGTTATAAAAAGTGCAACAATTCCCCTCTACTAACATTCCTTATCTTGATGAATATGAAAAATAAATCACGTTTATTGCAAAGACAAACCAAAGATACTCTCAGAAATTGTTGCTGCAGACCCCAATGGCTTTGCTGAGATTATGGCCCTTTTGATTTTCAAACTTTTCTATGTGAGAGGACCCCCCCCCCCCCCCCGAAAGATTAACACAGTCCTATGTCCCCCTACAAATCTAAACATGCTTCCAGGGATGCCTAACATTTATTGATCCATTCCCGAGGACTCCCTGAAAATATCAAAACATTCACAGGGACCCCTGCCCCCCCACCCCCAGCCCAACTTCAAAAAGAAAGGGTTAGCGACCCAAAGCAAAATATTGCTGCCATTGCAGAATTTCTTTTATTGGTATACAGTATCAGAAATAATGTCCAATAAGTCAATAGGAGCAGAAAAGTACAGAAATCTGATGACCAGCACAGGCACGATGGGCCGAATGGCCTCCTCCAGTGCTGTAAGATTCTATGATTCTATGAATCCCCTAGTAGGCTCCCTCCATTTTAAAGACCCCATTTTGAAAACCTGTGCCTTAACACAAAGAGATTTCTAAGCATGATCCATCATCCCAGTGATGCTGCCTTTGCCAACCTTGGTATTATTGTTTGATAGAGAAAAAGCATTTAAATAGATTCTCCTTTCAGACTTCCAAAACATTTTAAGCTAAGGGATTCCAATGAGTTGCTGTACACTCCAATTCCGAAACTTCCAATGGGTTGGATTCCTCTTATTTTGACTTTAACAGAAGCACTGGACAGGATTGCCCCCAGACATTAATCCTCTTAGCTTTGACTATTGAACCATCAACAGGTGTTATTAAATTCTTTTGAAAGGTTAAAGGAATTAAGGTCAGAGAATTGCGAATTACATCTCACTATGTGTGGCAGATGCACATCACTGACCTTCTTGTCATGCCTCGTTTTTTTCAGATTATTATGGAATTGAAGTCACAAAATATCCACTAGCTTGATGTCTGATCGTCTAACACAATGGTCTTGGTAAGTAAGTCTGAAGGATTAGTACTCATTCCAGTGAACTAAGTGAGGTTTCATTAGATAAAAGAGGCTGGAGAATCATAATGATAATCATGGGTTTCAATACCTCAGAGGTAAAAGGAAAGAAAGAAAGAATGAAAGGAGACATACTGTGTTAGAATTTTAAAAAAAAATATAGGACATGAATGGAAACCATGGGAGTAATTTTGAATTTGGTTGATAGTGTAAAACAGATGATTTCGATTTAGCCACCCGTTATATATCTCGCCTGATTTTCATATCCATTGAAGTACACCTCAAAATGTTATGAAGTTTTGAAGCATGTATCAGGAATGCTCGCCCTGATGATGTTCAGGTGTCAGAGTCCAAGATTCAATAATCAACGAGGCTGGATTCAAGAGGGAAAGAATGAACTTGAACTAATTTCATTTTGAAGTGTAGTCACTGTTGCAATGGAGGGAAACACAGAAGCCAATTTGTTCACAGCAAGCTCCCACAAACAACAATGAAATAAATAACCAGATAATTTGGGAGGGATAAATATTGGCCAGGACACAAGGAGAACTCCCCCTGCTCTTCTTGGAATAGCGCTGTGGGATCTTATATGTCCACCTGAGAGGGCAGACAGGGCCTCGGTTTAATGTCTCAGCTGAAAGACAGCACCTCTGATAGTGCAGCACTCCCTCAGTCTTCAGTAGCCATTGCCTCAGTGCTTCAAACTCCCTTTGATTTGTTGAAACATTTCTTTGGCAGTTTTTAAATATTGCCAACATTTTGTGTTTGTTAAAAGGACTCTCATTTTGAACTTATCCCAAAGTAATATGTGTGTGATTTGACAAAGGTGACAATGTTATTTTTCAAGCATAGCATTTGTCACAGTACAAGTGAAAATGAAAATCAGAAGTTACCAGGACTATACATTGTTGCTAAGCTGCAGCTGTTCTTAGCTTTTGAAATGTTCTGTTTTATTTAAAGTCCCTGATATGAATTTAAAATGAATCAGTGCCTTAAAACTGTATCTGGTGTGATCAAGCGGAAGCTGGTTACCAATTACTTCAGCTTTTCGTGCTGCAAATAGTAACACTTCTAAATAAATAGCTGACTGATCTAACAACAGTCTATTGTTATAATGAAATACTTACTAAATTGCCTTTGTAGTTTCCACTTTCTGTCAGAAAAAAAACTTCCCTTCCTAATAAATCTTTCCTTCTGCTTCCCGCCATCTTTTTTCTGTATTTTTCTTTCTTCGTTTTCTTTCTTAAATGTAACTTTTGAGCCTGGAAATCATGCTGTGCAATATTACTCAGAGAGTGGTGAGAATGTGGAAATCGCCACCACATAGAGTGGTGAGGCGAATAACATAGATGCATTTAAAGGGAAGCTACTTAAGTACATGAGGGAGAAAGGAATAGAAGGATAAGCATAATTTAATAGGACAAAGTCAGCATGGCTTTATGAAGGGGAAGTCATGTCTGACAAATTTGCTTGAGTTCTTCGAGGATATAACGTATAGGGTGGATAAAGGGGAACCAGTGGACATAGTGTATTTAGACTTCCAGAAGGCATTCGACAAGGTGCCACATAAAAGATTATTACTTAAGATAAAAAATCACGGGATTGGGGGTAATATTCTGGCATGGGTGGAGGATTGGTTATCGAACAGGAAGCAGAGAGTTGGGATAAATGGTTCATTTTCGGACTGGCAACCAGTAACCAGTGGTGTTCCACAGGGGTCGGTGCTGGGTCCCCAACTCTTTACAATCTATATTAACGATTTGGAGGAGGGGACCGAGTGCAACATATCAAAATTTGCAGATGATACAAAGATGGGAGGGAAAGTAGAGAGTGAGGAGGACATAAAAAACCTGCAAGGGGATATAGACAGGCTGGGTGAGTGGGCGGAGATTTGGCAGATGCAATATAATATTGGAAAATGTGAGGTTATGCACTTTGGCAGGAAAAATCAGAGAGCAAGTTATTTTCTTAATGGCGAGAGACTGGAAAGTACTGCAGTACAAAGGGATCTGGGGGTCCTAGTGCAAGAAAATCAAAAAGTTGGTATGCAGGTGCAGCAGGTGATCAAGAAGGCCAACGGAATGTTGGCTTTTATTGCTAGGGGGATAGAATATAAAAACAAGGAGGTATTGCTGCAGTTATATAAGGTATTGGTGAGACCGCACCTGGAATACTGCATACAGTTTTGATCTCCATACTTAAGAAAAGACATACTTGCTCTCGAGGCAGTACAAAGAAGGTTCACTCGGTTAATCCCGGGGATGAGGGGGCGGACATATGAGGAGAGGTTGAGTAGATTGGGACTCTACTCATTGGAGTTCAGAAGAATGAGAGGCGATCTTATTGAAACATATAAGATTGTGAAGGGTCTTGATCGGGTGGATGCAGTAAGGATGTTCCCAAAGATGGGTGAAACTAGAACTAGGGGGCATAATCTTAGAATAAGGGGCTGCTCTTTCAAAACTGAGATGAGGAGAAACTTCTTCACTCAGAGGGTGGTAGGTCTGTGGAATTTGCTGCCCCAGGAAGCTGTGGAAGCTACATCATTAGATAAATTTAAAACAGAAATAGACAGTTTCCTAGAAGTAAAGGGAATTAGGGGTTATGGGGAGCGGGCAGGAAATTGGACATGAAGCTGAGTTCGGATCGGTCAATGCCCTGTGGGTGGCGGAGAGGGCCCAGGGGCTATGTGGCCGGGTCCTGCTCCGACTTCTTGTGTTCTTTAGATTTGTGGTTGGGATCAGATCAGCCATGATCTTATTGAATGGCGGAGCAGGCTCGAGGGGCCGATTGGCCTACTCCTGCTCCAATTTCTTATGTTCTTATGTTCTTATGATATGCCGATAGGGTGAGATGAAATAGGATGGGGGGACTCCCGTGGAGCATAAACAATGGCATCGTCTGGTTGGGCCGAATGGCCGGTTTCAGTGTTGTAAATTCAATGTAATTCTATGTAATATTACGAACAGCGTTTGTATTGAATTCTTTTGACTGTTCTTTCAGAGACCACATTAATCTGTATATGAACACTTAAAGCCCGCGTATCAATTTCATCTGCCTACATTTTAAATTGTAAACAATTTTACAACACCAAGTTATAGTCCAGCAATTTTATTTTAAATTCACAAGCTTTCGGAGGCTTCCTCCTTCGTCAGGTGAACGATTTTTCACATCGTTCACCTGACGAAGGAGGAAGCCTCCGAAAGCTTGTGAATTTAAAATAAAATTGCTGGACTATAACTTGGTGTTGTAAAATTGTTTACAATTGTCAACCCCAGTCCATCACCGGCATCTCCACATCATGACTACTTTTTAAATGAAGCATTTACTCTTCGGTCTTAAAAAGGCTAATTGCTCTCTAAAATAATGGAAAAGGAAGTTGACTCAAACTTGTTAAGCGTTCAGGCAATAATATCCATAATTTCCAGGCATATATCTTGTATTTTGTTAGCTAACTTTTCAAACGTTTTTTGTCTATCTTTTCATTGTTCCTCTTTATTTCTCCTTTTGGCTAACTTCTCCATTCTCACCATTTTTTTTATCTCATCTTCCTTGTTTTTTGCACTTTCTGTTTTTCCATCCAAATGATTTGTTGGTTTTGTTCCCCATTTGTGAAATACTTTTGAGTCATTTTTGAGAAACATGATAGATAAGACACTTGTATAAATGCCAGTCTTTCTCCATTACTGGGCAATCTGCAATTTTCTCTTCCTTTGATCCACAGGCTCACTCACAGAGGCTCATGCCTGCACCTGCCATGATTATGACATTGCAGAAATAGTTGCTGCTAATCCCACAGTAACTGCAGCATTATTTCATTTTAGCTAGGTTTGAAATGACAGAGGTGCCAAGATCAATACCCTAATTGTTCTGTGCCTTTACCTGCATTTAAATCAAGTTTTCCAAGCCAATGTACTTAATACATTTTCATTTGAATTGAGATCAAGATATGGTGAAACGTAACTAAATAGGAAATCTTAAAGTGCATTCACACTACAAGCTTAGCAATGGTGTGAAACAATGTCAGCTTGTGGAGTGTAAATCCAGTGTTAAGGTCTGATCTAACACTGAAGTGAAGTGGAGTGGAACTACTTCCTCCAAGGAGTCTCACCCCTCTTCAGTTTGGTGTCAGATCAGGCCCTGATTGTGTATTCAGGCAGCATTTACACGATAACTGCAGTGTCGATGCTTCGCAAAGATGCTGCTGTAACAGTGTAAATGCACCCTAAGTAATGAGTTATTTCAGGTGATGCTTACAAAAACAAAACATTTGTCCAGGGAATGATATCTTCTAATGGTGCGGATATGGTGGACGGACAGACATTTATATAGTGCCTTTCATGTCCTCAGGATGACTTAAAATACTTCATAACCAATGAGTGTGTTAAGCATTTGTATGGTTACATTTCCCTTTTTAAAAGTGTTACAACTTATATTGGTGGTGATTCCCTGAGTACGCTCTGGTGCTTTGCCTGCCCCAGTGCATATCGGAAAATCGTGGGCACGCTGCTTGTAATTTTCCGATATATGCTGCCAGCAGGCGAGGTCACCTGTCACCAGAGTGTGCTCGCACAATTACCCCCATTAAAGATACATTAAATGGCTTTGCATGAAAATCCCCTGTTTGCTATATCAACAAACGGCTGTTTAAAATAAGGGGGTTACCACACTTCAAAATAGCGGGCAAGGAATCTACCGTGTCAGTACTAATATCAACAACAACTACTTGCATTTATATAGCACCTTTAACATAGTAAAATGTCCCAAGGTGCTTCACAGAAGCGTTATCAAACAAAATTTGACATGGAGCCACATAAGGAGCTGGGTGGCGGAGCAGGCCCAGGGGCTGAGTGGCCGGGTCCTGCTCCTACTTCTTGTGTTCTTTAGATTTGAGGTTAGGATCAGATCAGCCATGGTCTTATTGAATGACGAAGCAGGCTCGAGGGGCCGATTGGCCTACTCCTGCTCCTATTTCTTATGTTCTTATGTTCTTATTAGGACAGGTGACCAAAAGCTTGTTCAAAGGGGTAGGTTTTAAGGAGCGTCTTAAAGGAGGAAAGAGAGGTAGAGTGGCAGAGAGGTTTAGGGAGGGAATTCCAGAGCTTAGCGTCTAAGCAGCTGACGGCATGGCCGTCAATGGTGGTGCGATTAAAATCGGGGATGCGCAAGAGACAATAATTGGATGAGCTTAGAAATCTTGGAGGGTTGTAGGGCTCGAGGAGGTTACAGAGATAGGGAGGGTTGAGACCATGGAGGGATTTGAAAACAAGGATGAGAATTTTAAAATCGAGGCCTTCCGGGATCAGGAGCCAGTGTAGGTCAACAAGCACTTGAGTGATGAGTGAACAGGACTTGGTGCGAGTTAGGATACGGGCAACAGAGTTTTGGATGAGCTCAAGTTTATAGAGGGTGGAAAATTAGAGGCCAAACAGGAGAGCATTGGAATAGTCAAGTCTAGAGGTAACAAAGGCATGGATGAGGGTTTCAGCAGCAGATGAGCTGAGGCAGGGGCGGAGACGGGCGATGTTATGGAGGTGGAAGTAGGCGATTTTGGTGATGGAGCAGATATGTGGTTGGAAGCTCATCTCAGGGTTAAATAGGAAGCTAAGGTTGCGAACGGTCTGGTTCAGCCTCACACAGCTTCGGTCTTGCCAATATTTAGTTGGAGGAAATTTTCGCTCCTCCAGTACTGGATGTTGGACAAGCAGTGTGGCAAATCAGAGACAGTGGAGGGGTCAAGGGAGGTAGTGGTGAGGTAGAGCTGGGTGTTGTCAGCACACACGTGGAACCTGACGTCATGTTTTCGGATGATGTTGCCGAGGGGTGGCATGTAGATGAGAAATAGGAGGGGACCAAGAGGTAACGGTGCGGGAGCAGGAAGAGAAGCCATTGCAGGTGATTCTCTGGCTGCAACAATATAGATGAGAATGGAACCAGGCAAGCAGAGTTCCACCCAGCTGGTTGATGGAGGAAAGACGTTGGAGGAGGATGGTGTGGTCGCCAAAGGCTGCAGACAAATCGAGAAGGATGAGGAGGGATAGTTTACCATGGTCACAGTTACATAGGATGTCATTTATGACTTTGATAAGGGCCATTTCATTGCTGTAGCAGGGGAAATCTGATTGGAGGGATTCAAACATAGAGTTACAGGAAAGATGGGCACGGATTTGAGAGGCGACAACACGTTTGAGGACTTTGGAGAGGAAAGGGAGGTTGGAGATAGGGCGGTAGTTTGCAAGGACAGAGGGGCCAAGGGTAGGATTTTTAAGGAGAGGGGTGATTTGAAGAGGAGAGGGACAGTACCTGAGGTGGGGGAACCATTAACAATATCAGCTAACATGGGTGCCAGGAGGGTACGTTGGGTGGTCAGCAGTTTGGTGGGAATGGGTTCAAGGGAGCAGGAGGTGGGTCTCATGGTCAAGATGAGCTCGGAGAGAGCATGAGGGGAGATAGGAGAGAAACTAGGGAAAGATGCGAATTCCGGGCTAGGACAGGCAGGAACCATAGGGGATGTTTGGCTTGGTGGGCTAGGGGAAGGAAGGGAAGCAGCAGAGGCAGCTGAACGGATGGTCTCAATTTTAGTGACAAAGTAGTCCATGAGATCCTTGCACTTGTTGTTGGAGATGAGGGTGGAGGAGGCAGAAGAGATGGGTTTAAGAAGTTTGTAATGGAGAAGTGAAGCCGGGGATTATCTTTGCATTCCAAGATGATCCTGAAATAGTGAGCAGTTTTGGCAGAGGAGACCAGGACCCGATAGTGCTTTATGTGGTCCAGTCAGATCTGGCGATGAATAGCTAAACCAGTTGTCCACCATAAACATTCAAGTCTGCATCCCTTGGACTTAAGAGAGCATAGATGAGGGCCGTACCAGGGGGAACGACCAGGGTGATAGAGAGTTATGGTTTTTTCTACTAACAAGGCCAAGAAGTCTACACTAAATGGTACATCCAATTGTTTCCAGGAGGGAGAGTTCCAAGAACCATGGTTTTCATAACACAGCAGGGAGTAATTAGGATCATCCTGCCTTTATGCAGATAACAAATTTGTTTGTTAAATTATGGAGAGGCCATCAAGGAGCAACTGAGTTCCATGTTGCTAGAACAGTTGACTGTCAGGTGTCTATTATCCTGTCGCAAAAAATTCTGAGTATCCCACTTGCTAATAGGCAGCTCAAGCATTTCAAAGGAGAAGCTACCTTGTATGATTGCCAATGCCAACTGCAGTGATTTTATCTACAGCCACTGCATTTCATAGATACATTTAAGGGAAACTAGATAAATTCATGACAGATAAAGGAAAAGAAACATATGCTGATAGGGTGAGATGAAAAGGGGTGGGAGGTGGCATAGATCTGTTGGGTCGAATAAACACTGGCATAGATCTGTTAGGTCGAATGGCCAGTTTCAGTGCTGTATATTCTATGTAATTCTATGTAATTCCCTCTGGCAAGAACTAATTTGAATTTGAATTTAAATAAAAAGTGCTTTAAATAGCTTATGGTCACTGATCTAAGTGTTTTCAACAGGTCCCTGAACAAAAATGAAACTGCCTGTGGGGTTAAAACTGCCCACATTGTTTGACCTTTGGGGGATTTTCAACATGCTAGTTAAAGTACTGCTACAAGTTGAATGTTGGTCCAGTAGGGATGCTACTTCTATTACCTTAAATTACTAATAAATATATAATGGAAAGTATTTTAATTCATGCTGGTTAAAAGTTAATGATATTCTCAGTGAGTTACATGACAATCGCACGAATGTTTGGGGTAGATTTTGGTCTGGGCCCACTTTCGGTCCTCATTGGCGAGCTTCCATTGCTGGTCATGCCTCTACAGGCAGCTCGCCTGAGTGAAGACTTCAATTTCGGGCTGTCTGCCGATTGGAACGGGCTACAGGTGGGGGGACGATCACGGCTCCACAGGAATGCTTTTTTTAAACAAAATACGATTTCACTACCTACCTTTGGTTGGTGGCTGCCAGAACTGCTGAAGAATCCTAAGCCTGTCAGGCCCGACACCTGCCCTACTCATCACCAACTAATATCTGGATGGGGTACTTCAACAGGCGTTAGGCACCTCATTTACATATTTAAGAGGACTAATGCCCATTTTGGAGGTCTACCCAGGACATCTAAAAAAGGACCCCACGAATTTAGCAGTGGCACCAATACCTGCCAGATTGGGCACAGCCTGTCCTTTGGCTAAATTGGTATGCTTTGTGCCCATTTTATCCCCGAACAACGGGTGCAATGCATACCAACTTCTGCCCACTGATTCTCCATGAAGTACATAACTACTGCAAGCTAGTGATTTATTTATTTGCATAGTCTTGATTTCTCTGAAAATATGGAGAAAAACAGCTAGCTTTTTCATTTCCTAGTTTTATTTTAAAAGCACGAGCTTGGAAATGACAGTGAGAGAAGTTATCATGCAAATACTATTTCAAAGTGGCCGTTATCTCGTTTAAATTAAACAGGTTAGTAACTCTGTTAAAATAGCAGGGAGAGGAATTTGATATGAATGCATTTAGTGTTCTCATGATAACATCACTCACTGTCATTTCCAGCCTATTGTCAATACGATAGTTACAAAGTCCCTTTCTGATTCTTAGTTATCTACCATGAAGATCGACTGTTGTAATATTTAACCTTTTAACAAATGACCATTTTACTTAATTTTTACCTGAGGTTTCAGAATCCTTGTATGATTATATTTCATTCAGATGTTGAAAACTAAGAAATGTTATTTCCACTGTGCACAGAACAGGAATGTAGCCCGTTCAGTTTCTAAGTGTTGACAGAAGCAATGTTATGTATACTGCACTGAAGCACTGTGCATTCTTTTTAGCTACAGTTTGCAAATCGTGAATCTTCACTATCTGAAATGATAATGTGGAACATCCGTCTCAGTTTAAACTGATAGGCTTGAGGGGCTTTCTGAACTACTCATCAGAATATACCAGTTTCCAGACATAAGGATTAAAATTCCTCATTTAACAAAACACAGAAGAGTGTCTGTTTTTTCTCCATAATTTATGAGCCACTAATGAAATCTTGGGAACGTGCTGCTTTAACATGTGTTGTTTCTGAAAATGTAAGAAGATTTACTGCATGATAATTATGGAGAGAAACAGGAATTCTCTAATTGAAAGAACAATTCTACCCAGAGTTCCCGAGATGATTGGTAAGCAATATAGCTGCAATACAGTGAAAAAATAAACAAATTATTTGAATGGTTAATTGTGCCTATTGCACTACAATAACTGATTAAAGTAAACCATTGTTAGCAGTTAAAAGAAGATGATTATCATTTTATTCTATAAAACGCCCACAAATGTTTAGTCCAGAAGAAATTCTGAATCTATTTATTGATTTTAATACTTTTTCCAATTAAGATATCAATCCATGCAAATGAAACTTCATGTTGCTTTCATGATAAACAGTGGAGATATTTTTGCTTGACACTTTTAGATTTCTTATAATTAATTAGTCATTTTCTGTAAGTCAGTCTATGAAAAAGTACAAGTTTTTTTCACGTTTCTTCCGTCTTTGTTCCCTTCTCCCCTGAACACACTGACTCACACTGAAGTACACTTCCTTGGATAGCAGTAGCAACAATCACATGGCCGATCTTGACGTGTGACAGTGACTGTCACCAAGATCTTTGTACATGAGGAAGGGGAGGGGGGCTCACAATTGAGTCTAATCCTGACCTTACCCAAAATCTATGCACATGCATTTTCCAATAAGAGAGTTACTGGATAACAATAGTTTAGCAGAAAACTTGGCTGATTTTCCCCTTTCCTGGTGCACAGGTCACTCTTGTTCCACCATCACTGTCCAGGCTGAGATCAATCAACTCAGCATGGTGCTGATACCAAACCTGAGATCTTACTGTATGTGAACATTTTGGCCAGCTAGCAATATACCTCTCAGTTTTTGTCACCAAAACTAATGCATTTATTCTCATTTTGCTTTTTCCAACTTGTTAAACAGTTTGTTGGATGCTCCTGAAATGTGAAACTGATCATTTACATGCAGATTGTATGGTTCCCGATGAGGGTGGGATTATGACATTTCATGTAGACTGAAAAGCCAGGAGCACTCATCAGTTTCATCAATGAATGCTAAACAAAACCAGAAATTCAAGTACTTTTTCTAACAAAGGGAAAAAATGGTAGTTTATTTACCCACTGACCCATTAAAGCGTAAGAGATATTGCACCAAGGGGAAATTTTGCTTACAATTTCACTGATAATTGGAGAATGTCTGAAGGCCACCAACGGGATGGGGGGGGGGGCGTGGGTTGGGAATGAAAGGAAGGGTAATTAATGAATTTAAAATGTAAAATGCTCTCCCTAATGCAACATACATATTTTTATTAACAGTTCATTTGCTGCTTAAATGGCTCAATCATTTTGCATACAATTGTATCATGAAGGACACAGATTGTGATTTACTAAATATGAACAAATTAATGTCATCTTAAATTTAACAAAAAAATTACAGGACTGTGGATACATCTACAACCTTTTCTAGACATTGAATTTGTTTTGTGTTGTTCTTTGAAATCAATGCATGTTTCTCCCCCAAACCACAAGCATTCAGGTTGGAAATTAGTCAATTACTTGCTTCGTGTAAACCCCTCCCCCCCCCGGGTTGTTTAAGATTTTAGCATCATGGGCAAAAGTTAGAAACTGCTGCATTAATGCTAATACATAAAATTACTACACTTTAATACAGAATTAGCATGTGTGCTTGCTCTGAAACACATAGCGAATTAACCCCTGGAGGTTACCATAGTGAGCATCACAGCAGAAATCAATCCTGTCCTTACCCAACATCACATGTGTATTTTCCAGCAAACACCACTCAGTAGTGACTAGGACTGAGAACCCTGACTGATTTTCTCCTTCCTATCTCAGAGGTAATGTGGTCACTTGTAGCACCCCTACCAATGCCCTGACTGAGATCAGCTAACATTTTTTTTCAAAAAATATACTTTATTCATAAAATTTGTAGCAAAACATATAATACAGTTGTCATATCACATTCCAAATGTACACAATACAGATTATACAATTTGCAGGTTACATCAAGTACAGTTCAATGAACACATTGTACATAATTACAGTTCATGACACTCTGGGGTGTCTCATTGCATTATACTCAATATAGATTACTGATTACAGATTCATTACAGGTACATTACAGGTTAATTACAGGTACATTACAGCAATTTGAATTTTACATTCTGCCCGAGGGGGTTTTTCCCTGATTGCAGCCCCTCGGTATACAATGGCGGGAAGGCTCTAAATGATTGCCTTTCCCCACAGAGCCTTTGCAGCGGCTGCACCTAGCTTCAGTGCGTCCCTGAGCACGTAGTCCTGGACCTTGGAATGTGCCAGTCTGCAACACTCGGTCGAGGACAGCTCCGTGCTCTGGAAGACCAGCAAGTTTCGGGCAGACCAAAGGGTGTCTTTCACCGAGTTAATGGTCTTCTAGCAGCAGTTGATGTCTATCTCAGAGTCCTGTGTTACGGAACTGCTCGGGACGAACCTGGACAGATACCACTGCATCTCTCTCCAGACCTTCTTTGCAATGGCGCATTCCAGAAGGAGATGGGTGATGGTTTCGTCTGCACCGCAGCCTCCTCTGGGACAGCGCGCGGTGGCGCTGAGAGTCCGGGAGTGCATGCTAACTTAGCACAGACCAGGGATTCAACCTTCCAAGTCTGCTCAGTTCGACGCTAGTGAATCCACATGTCTACGAAGCCATTGGGAAGCTCCCTAAAATGTTTTATGCATCTTTGGTAAACAATTCAATTCAGATTCTGTTTCCTGCAGTGCATTTCCTTCTTTCACTGAGCTTAAAGTACTTCAAACTGAGACTGATAGACTGAGACTGGGCATTCATTTCTAAAGTTCATTGAGAGTAGATTATTGTTTCATTGTTTATCTATCCAGTGCAAGAAATAAAACAACATTTTTAAGTGAGTGCAGTACATACTTGTCTCAAGTCCTCTCAGTTAAGAGATATTACATGATGAAAAAATGGCACATTACTAGTACATACTTGTCTCAAGTCCTCTCAGATAAGAGATATTACATGAGTGAATAAATGGCACATTACTAAATATGGTCGAACAGCTTGCTGAAGCAGTTCTGTCCAAGGGGAGCTGAAGAACCACAAGAGAAAAGAAAGGCCTTTACTTCAGGAAACACCAGAAATGAAGCCTTTGCAAATGTAACACCTCACTGTTCCTTTATGCTATCTATCACGCTTTCCTGTAAAGACATAATTTCTCACAGAAGTAACAAAGATACGAACTTTAGAGGCAGACATTTATGAACTAATCTTTACAGCCTCGTTCTTCAATCTTCAGAGTCAAAGTGAAAATACAATACTGATAGAAATGCATAGGACTGCATGGGCTAGAATTTCCATCCACTGACTAAGGCTTGTTGGAAAATCTAACTGTACATATGTCACGGTGCAGCCAATAGCTACATCCAAATGGCAAAAACCCAAATAAAAAATATTAATAATATGTAAATAAAATACATTGTGTTCTCTATGTTACATAAACAGAATACACTTCAAGGACTGCTGGTTTATGTAAAATGAAACATTCACATCATAACTGCCACAGTGCAGTCAGAATTACTCAGTGGTCTATTTTCCCCTGACATGTATCATCACCATCAAATCTTCTGGTGGATTACTGGGTAATACGTTGCAACATGCACTGTTAGGATAAACATATTTTTGATCTAAAGATAACAAAGATACACTGTTTCTTTAATTAAATGGAGCTGAGCCCAATCCTGTTTTTATAGATTATCTTCTGTGCTCACAAGTAATTTTAGTCTGTGAACATCATGAGACTGGTGAATGCTCTTGTATTCTCTGATCAATAGAACTGTTGCCCACAGTAAATGACTGAATTATCCTTTTTCCAAGTTTACTGAATCTGTTGCAAAATCCAAGTGAAGAGACAACATTTCGTTGGTGGTTCATCTTTAAAGCAGATCAACTGCCCCATAAGATTTCTCATGGGGAAAGACAGAATGGAAATTTGTGATTAAATGTGATAAATATGCAAAAGCCACATATGGTCGACAGAGCTCAGTGAGTATGCAAAATATTTGCTGAGATTTCTGACTCTCGGAAAGGCCAGTAGATGGAGTATCAAATTATAACCGGGGAAAAAAAGGACATTTGAGTCATCCACCTTACTGAACTGCCGCAGGCAGGCTTAATGGGCTGCTGCATGCTCAGATTTCTGCTACTATGCTGGGAAGTTTTCACTCTACGCTGAGCTAGCTCTGATCTGTTCCTGCTGGTTCCCATCCTGTTCTGGATTCTGCTCCACTCCTGCCGAATGACCTTTGCTCTGCCGCTTTCCGCCTGCTTCCCATTGTCGCTGATATACCTCTGCTGGTGTACCGGATCCATTGGTGTGCACTGCTAATCACCGAGGCCACTGCTCACCTCCGCTGGACCCCTGGATCAACCTAATACTAGCTCATGGTCGGTTCTCCTTGGCTCTCCGTTTTCCACGTGAAAACTTCCAACAGTGCGCCCACTGATACTCTGCCCCTCAAACAGCTCCTGAACTCACTCATCCTCCACACTTGTCTCCGAACCTGGATATTAGTCCATTGGTTCTCCAAGCTCACCCCGCCCTACCTACAAGTCAACTTCATCCCATCACGGGAGCTCTGACTTTAATTTTGGACTTTCTCTTATTGTCTCTTCCCTATTCTCCGGTTACAACCAGGATATCTATCCTAATGTTTGCCATGCCTATGTAACCTGAACTTCCATTGTGTCCATTTGTGTGCACATTTTAGCTGCTGCTCTGGACCCGAGCAGGTAAATGGAGTTAAGATGCAGATCAGCCATCTAATTGAATGGCAGAACAGACTCGAGGGGCTGAATGGCCCACTCCTGTTCCTATATACCTACGTCCCTAAGGCCCTCCTTAAAACCTACCTCTTTAGCCAAGCTTTTAGTCACACATCCGAATATTTCCTTCTTTGGCTCAGTGTCAATTTTTGCCTGATTAGGCTCCTGTGCACTGCCTTGGACCATTTTCTTACGTTAAAGACACTATATAAACTTATGTTGTTGTTGTTTCTTATCAGCAGCCGTTGCTTCTCTTTGCTATTGTTTTTCTATTCTGTTCTACTTGTTTATTTCTGTCTGTCAGTTGTCATTTTACTTCCTGCTCTCCTGCTGCTGTGTTTCTTTTCCATCTCCCTAATTATCTTCTAGCTCTCTTTCTTCTTTGCTCCATCATTTATTCTTGAATTTTTCTTTCTGTTGTTCTTTTTATCCCTTCCTCTTACATTTCTCTCCTTTGTTTCTCTCACTGTTCCCTCTGTGCCATTTTGTTCTCTTATTCCTCCAGTCCTTATTGGCCTGGCTTAAGATAAGCAGCATGCACTATGGCAAAAATGACTGCCAAGATTGCAAGGCTCTCATTGTATTTGCTCCAAGAATCCCAATGGCATTTTCCATGAGCACTGTAGGAGGGAGAAAATTCGATATGGCCTATTATTGGGCGTAGGTAGCGTGATACGCTATTAACCCGTGCCCAGTGGTCCCTGCAAGGGCAGGACGAGAACTTCGTCCTGCCTCAGTATTCACCTGCAAGCTGCGTTCAAATCCAGGCCCTGCACGTCGATTCAATGCAATTTGCACTTTCCACCAGCAGGTTGATCCCCAATCTCTTAAAGGGAGGATGTCTCTTAAAATCTCTTAAAGATAGATGGTACCTGTTATTTGCTAAAAATAACAGTCTGCTGTCTGCACAGAGTCTGAATGGAGATCAGACATCACACACGTAAAATACAGATGCAGGTCCTGACCCTATGTTTACACACTGGTGAGTTATGTTAAAACATTGAATAAAGGTTGAGCACTACTAAATCCCACATCCTCCAATCTACATGCCAAACCTCAACAATCTGCCAATCCGAGTTTGTACCAGGCCTGCAAGAGTATGTGCCCCAAGTTCTCTGATAATGCACTATAGGCGTTGGTGCAAGAGGTGGATAGAAGAAGGGACATCCTACATCCTATATTCACAGGGGGGGGGGGGGTTGAAATGAGGGCAGGAGGCCCTCCAAACATATGCCCAAAAGGCAGTAGGAGGCAGTAGAGGATGAAGTCAATGCCAGGTGCACAGCATCATGAACATGGATGCAGTGCAGGAAGAAATTCAAAGCTTTGACACGAGTGGTCAAGGTGAGTGAGGTCAACTGTCAAGTGGCGTCTCGTACCAACTGCACCATTAGCCACATCCACTGTTCCACGCACTACACCCCCCATCACCCACCTACCAACAAACTCTTTCCATCAGTACTCAACTCTTCCAGTCAGATGCTTCCTCTTACTCTTACACATTACACTGTTGCAAGCCCCCCACCCACAACTCACAGGCCACACACACTGGCAGCTATTCAACTATGACAGGCATATCACCCAGACACACGTCCCACTTTCTTGCAGGAAAAGATGACAACATCAGGAGACAGCAAATGGCAGTAGCATTTAGCCCCTTGAGCTTGTTCGGCCATTCAATGAGATCATGGTGGACCTGTGACCTAACTCCATATATCCGCCTTAGCCCCATATCCCTTAATACCCTTGGTTCACTGAAATCTATCAACCTCAGATTTAGAATTCACAATTGAGCTAGCATCAACTGCCTTTTGCAGAAGAGCATTTCAAATTTCTCCCACCCTTTGCATGTAGAAGTGTTTCCTAAATTCACTCCTGCAAGTTCTGGGTCTAAATGTTAGGCTATGTCCCCTCGTCCAAGTATAGGAGACCTCCAAAAACAGTTACAAATGTCTCGGCAGCCAGAAGCAATAATCCAGCCACTTACCTGTAAATCCTGCATGGTCCCTTTAAATAGCACTGGTGGGGTCCTCCATGCACTCTAAGGCACGTTCAGGTGGTCGGGGTTAAGACTGCGTTGAGTTGAGCATTAAGTGCCAAAATTGTGTCTACTACTTTAAATCAGCGTTGCACACTGATTGCAAATATTTTTTCCTTACTTTACATGCAGCCAGCATTCGGTATTTGCGCATGGGCTACTACCTATACCAAGATGGTGTCCAGCGCATGTGACGCTGGAAACGTGCACGCACAGGCAAGACGCCATCTTGGCAGCTCGAAAGGCCATGTAGCGTCGAAATAACGGGTGCTACACGGCTCAATTTAGCGCCCTAAATCTTGAAGATTAGGAAATATCAGGAATTCTTACTGAAATGCATGAATCTCCAGGGAGCTGAGAACAGAGCAGCATCATAGTTTATGGGCAATGAGGCGAGCAGCCCTTCGCAGAGCAATTTTACATGTCCTAGCGTCTGTCCCAAGGTATATCCTCCAAGCAGTACATTTTCTTTGAGCATTGAAATGAAAAAGGAAGTTGAAAATCCCATTTGCTATATAACCTGAATCTTGCTGTTTTAAAGTATGTCACACATGACTGGAATTTTTGTCCCTAATGTTTGAAGATTTCAACTGGGACAAAATTAACAAGTTGCAGCGTATGATATTCTTTTATCTGCGGCATGCATGAAATGTTCAGCTTCAGTCTGAGTCCCAGGATAACACTCATTGAATATTGTAGATATCGGATTTTGAATGCAGTGACCTCAATACCATAGATAACCCTGCTAAAATGAAATAACTTGCTGTAACCCATTAACACCACAGTTAAAGCTCCCAAATTAACTAACCAAGGGATGTCGTACTGTAGCTATCCTTCACTACACTGAATGTCTCTGGTAATTGGCAATGCAGATTGTGACCTCCGCCCTTCTTTATAGATCAGAAAAGAAATGAAAAATATATTTCAGCATAGCAGTGTCTTTGAAATTAACGTTTTAGTTTTTCTTTCACACTGCAATAGAATTAAATGTTAAGTGCCCAGTTGGAATGCTGGTGCAGTAATCCGAGATTTCAGTCTGCTCTTTGCTCATACAAATAAGTAATGGAGATACCCTCCAAATCCTATAGCAATCGTTCTCTGATGACAACTCTCTTTGTTACAGCTGGCTAGCCAAAAGAAATCACCACAGGTAGTGTAGTATTTTTTTTAACCCAAATTTAAATGAGGCCTTGAGCTTATGCTGCCGGCTCATGCCTTATGCTAATGCGAAACAGGTTTGTCTAAAATTGCTGTCTGCTATTTTAGCTGAGGTTTTTAAAAATAAATGGATTAATGCCTCAGCTAAATTAATGGAGAAAGGCATTTCAAACAAATATGTTATTATCCCACAACATCATTTCAAGGCGTGAATTGATTAAAGATGGATTGATTTAAAAATATTGATGCAGCTAATTTGAAAATAATTATCAGCAAAACAGCTGGATATCCTGTACACTATGGGCAAAAGTAACATTGACATAGCTCACATCTGCCAACCAATGTTATGGTCCAGATGTTGAAGGAAATCATTTTTGTGGTGATTTTTTTACTTGCCAGATGTAACATAATGAAGCAAATTCTATGGTTATGGAATAGGCAAACCAGTTGCTAATTTCCCTGCAAATCTTTCTTCTTTATTGAACCTTACAGCTTTCATAGTCTTTGGCATATCATGCCTTCAATGTCCCACCCAGACACTCACCCTCAATAGCATCTGCACGATTCAGTTTGCAGCTCGGTGACAGATGGGGCCTGCCACAAGAGGACATTATCTGAGATGACCTACTGTAGAAGATGGAAGCTGGGAGATTGGTGGTGTCGCTCCTCTTCTTTCCTGGAATATTAAAATGTGTTCCTCACTCCCAGAACACTATCACGGTAACTCTATGGATAGAGCCTACTTAAAAGATTAGTTGGACAGAGTAATATTGACCAACACCAGTCCTGATGAGTTTTTTTATACAGATCAGTGTTTCTGTGCCCCAAAGATTTAAGTTATTTATCATTTTCAAATGTCACCCCTTTTTCATGGCAAAAGACTATCTGCAAGACTTGCCAAAAAAAATCCTCATAATTGACATATAGCTACAAATGACAACAGTTAAACAAAACAGTAAATCTTAATTATGATTCTAATAAAACAGGATGTTACAGCTTCTGGCTTATTCTGCACTTGATCACTTACATAAAGATCAATGCCAGTATTATCAAATATAGCCAGAAATATTAATTAACACTCTTAATCCTATCAATTGATTTAATATGAACCCAGTTCTCTTTATTAACTGAACGTGTGAGCTAATTGAAGAGAATTTTATTTTGTTGCTAGTACCGCACAAACATTTAACACATTTGCATGATATTTTACTGTCTGCTGTTCCGGAAAAGGCTTTAGCCTATTTAAAACGATGAGTTTAGAGGTTTTTGTCGATGGTGGCCAAGGACCGGAGGAGGGGGTGGTGGGTGTGCGGGGTGGTGTGAAGGTGATGTGGAGTAATTGAGTAGGAGCACTGAGAGTTTAACCTAATTTGTGACAGAGTACATTGTGCTGCTATTCTCGTGGTGCCTGGGGCAGTAGGAGGGTGTACTCCTGTTCTCCCTGTCACATCAGCTTACCTTTCCCTCTCTGTATGCGGTAGTGGTTATGGGGGCTCCTGTCATATTAACTTCTAGGAAGGGGTCCAGACTGCCATGTACTCATTCAGTTTTAGGCAGGGACCAAATATCACTCAAACAGATCTTGAAATACTTGTGCAAATTTTGTGCAAGATGCAACTGACAGTGCAATACATTTTTTGCACTAAAGGAAAAAATGCAAGAAGGCCACAGTTCCTTTGAAGAATAAATCAAATCTTGAGGTATTGCACATTTATTCTGTTTTATTTTTCAACAGTAGAAGTATACATCATATGATTTATGTGGGTGCTGCATAATAGAACAATGGATTCAGCCCTCAAGTCATTAAACAGTTGCAATGATGCTTCCCTATACTTCTTTGTGATGGTGTTTGTAGCCTGACTGTAGCTGTGATTTATTGCTTTGGAAATCTGCAGTGTTTTTTTTTACCTTAAAAACAGAAAATGCTGGAATCACTCAGCAGGTCAGGCAACATCTGTGGAGAGAGAAACAGAGTTAACGTTTCAGGTTGATGAACTTTCATCAGAACTCATGAAAATTCATCAGTTCTGATGAAAAGTCATCAGCCTAAGGATTTTAACTCTGTTTCTCTCTCCGCAGATGCTGCCTGACCTGCTGAGTGATTCCAGCCGTTTTTGTTTTTTTATTTCAGATTTCCAGGATCCGCAGTATTTTGCTTTTGTTTTATTTAGAACACTTTGAATTAAAAATACTTATATCAAATAATGATCTGATGTATACTCTGAACTAGTCCATCACAAATCAAATTAGAGAGCACACTGTTTGATGGCCACTTAACATGCATGAACTGTTTTTGTTCATCTGCACATGCATCCCAGCTTGGTGGGACAGGAAGAAATGGCATTGAGTGGAAGGACATGTTGTTCCTCCCCAAAATAATAACAGTATTTTTTTAAAGGGAGAGATGTATTTGAACCAGAAGCAGTTTTGAATCTGGGTCTTTGCAAATAACCCCAAAATAGCCAATTTTCTTTACCACGCTAGTATTCAATTCATTTTACCATTGATTCTTACTGCCAATCAGTTTGTTCTGGGTGTCAGGTTGAGAGAGAGGTTTGTGAGTTCTCAGCTGGGCCACAAGGTGGCACACCTCTTACAGAAAGAGCATTGATAGGGATCCGATATTTACTGGATTATCCCACCTTAAGCGGATACTATTGGAAGGGATTGTGGAAGTGATTGTGGAGATGAAAGATCTCATATAAGAAAGGATGGCAAATATAAGCCTGATGGTATTGTTCACATATTTTACATAATATGGGAAAGGAATTACAAAATAGGATGCTGTTCAAGACCTATGACCATAAATGCCACTGTAAAGATGGACTTCAAAAGATGAACGTGGAAATGAAATCATGTATCAAAACTAACGTTAACACTATCTAAAGAAACAATATTTTAAAACAAAAAAAGCACATAAACCACTAAACCACTAACTGAACATGTTGGTCTTAGAGTTAATTAGTGTAACATGTTACTGCTTGGACAGAATGATCTGCAATAGCAAGTTTTCACATAGCCATAAATCCGATCTTTAAACTGACACAATCTTTTTGAACAGTAATTATGTTTTAGTCTCAGACTTTACTCATATCCATGTAATGTAGTGCAACTCTACACTCAGAGTAACGTGCAGTCGCTATAAGAGACATGATAAAACATAAGTGCAATCTCATGGAATTTATTTCAATTCTCAAATTCGAAGGAATTAACATAATGTTAACGGGCCTAAGCTGAATCATCAAAGGCTCATCAATGACAATCTGCTTTTAACCCTGCCAAGTGTATCAGTGACACTTCTGTATCAAATAATAAAAGGGACAACATTAACATTCTTCAACATGTCTTAATTGCTCACACAGATGTCAGAAATTTGTAATCATCTGCCTTTGCGAACAGCCCGATTTATGCAGACGCCTGTATATTTTAACAATTTGCCTCTGAGTAGCTGTCTGATGGACAATGGGCCTGATTTGGAAGGAAGGTGCTGGTTGCTCACGACTACCTTGTGAATTTAATAAAAGGCCTTTTCTATAGTTCTTGTGCTGATTTTTAAAAGCACATTAAGTGTAGGCCTGATTTATGTGACAATTAGGAAACAATGTCACAGATGCCACATGAGCTCGTGATTGTATTATTCCCGCACCGCTGGGGGACTTTAAAAAATGTAATGCAGATATCTTGGCAACTTGGGAGTAGCAATTTAAGACAATGCAATCCGTAGGACAGGGATCTGGTCATTAGATCAATGGGTAGAGAAAGATTTTAATTGTTTTTCCCTTCTCATTATTCTTCACAAAACTCCTGTTTTTATCATTCATTAATTCCTATGCCAGGTTAACAGTGCCATAAGGGAAGCTTTATAAGGAGCAACAGCATGTCCATTAGAATTATGAAAGTATCACTAACTCAGTATGCCGCAGTGCAATGGACGTATATGCTACCACAGTACTCAAGACACATACAAATTCACAGTCTATAAGTTCAATCACTCATTTATACTGTAGGTACTGTTTTGAAATAGGTACCGACTTAGAGAGGTGCAGAGTCGGCAGCATTGAGTTACAGTACTAGCTCCACCTTGTTCTTCCTGTTTGATGCATATGGAAAATTCTACTCACCAGCATCCAAAGGGTGGTTTAAATCTTTTCTAATGCTAAAACAATTAAAGTGAACTTTTTGATGTTCACATAGCACCAGCCGTAGTTATGCTGCTACCAATGCAAAGTCAAACCAGTGTGAAACTACCTGCTTGAGGTGGTCTAAAATGAGATGCCCTGGCAGTCAGGTGACTTCATTCCCCCCCTCCCCCCCGACCCACTGATACACTGCAGCTGCTGTGCTGATGCAGTATGAAAACATCCTCCGGCATTGCAAGAGCTGTAGGATAATGGAGACTGATATTATGACACTGACAAACAGGAAAGCTAGCCCTCTCTCACCCCTGGCTAGCCAAACTGTGAGATTCCACGGGACTGTTTGAATATCCTCATTTGAACACAATTTGAAAGGACTGAAAGTAACAATCTTTAATAACCTTGATCAAAGAAGGAAAACTTGTTAAGTTATTGTCTTTTTCCAGATGCACATCAATACCAAATTGGTAGCTTGTTACTACATAATAAAACAATATTTCACAGAACATACATATGGTCCATTTAAGCAGTAAATGAAGACGTAATACCTCCAATGCAGTCAATTTATTTTATTGCAATATTATAGTTAATTTAAACTAATTTGCATAATGTTGCAATTATATGTAGTATAAATAATTATTTAACTCAATTTGTTCCTAACTGAAAATTAAAAGGGTGGCAAAATAGTTTGTAAAAAAGCTGCAAAGTAATGAAGCAATTAAGGACAAAAGCTGCTTGTTACCACCACTAAAATAACTCTCCAGAGATTAAAATATATTCCACGTATGAATGTTTGACAATATTCTCCAAATATGAACATCTAAAAGAAACTGAACAGCAAAGAAATACAATTGTGACAAACTTTTCGAATGTATGCAGTCTGCCCCTGATAACTCGGTCATACATACTTGAGCTAAAAAAAATGTGAATTACCCAATAATCTGAATTAAGCCATGCAAATTATAATATCATTAGGTTTAGAATAATTATGGAAAGGGACAAGGAACAATCAAATGTGAAATACTTAATTGGAGGAGGGCAAATTTCAGTGAGTTAAAAGTGGATCTTGCCCAGGTGGATTGTAATCAAAAATTGGTAGGCAAAACAGTAATTGAACAATGGGAGGAACAATGGGGTATAGAGTAGACACAGAGGGGGGAAAGGAAGGGCATCCAAAGCTAGAGCTCTCTCTTGATCGAGGTCTTTGATGAAATAACGGAGAGGGTTGATGAGGGTAGTGCGGTTGATGTTGTGTATGTGGACTTTCAAAAGGCATTTGATAAAGTACCACATAACAGACTTGTTAGCAAAATTGAAACCCATGGGATTAAAGGAACATTGGCAGTATGAATACAAAATTTGCTAAGGGACAGAAAGTAGAGAGTAGTGGTGAATGGTTATTTTTCAGACTGGAGTGGCGTTCCCTAGGTATCAGGACCACTGCTCTTTTTTGATATATATTAATGTCCTGGACTTGGGTATAGAGGGTATAATTTCAAACTTTGCAGATGACACGAAACTCAGAAATGTAGTAAACAATGTGAAGGATAGTAACAGACTTCAGGAGGACAGAGACAGACTGATGAAATAGGCAGACAGATGGCAGATGAAATTTACTGCAGAGGAGTGTGAAGTGATGCATTTTGGTAGGAAGAATGAGGAGAAGCAATATAAACTAAATGGTACAATTTTAAAGGGAGTGCAGGAACAGAGAGTCCTGGGGGTGCATGTAGACAATCTTTGAAGGTGGCAGGACAGTTGAGAAGGCTGTTAAAAAAGCATATGGGATCCTGGGCTTTATTAATAGAGGCATAGAATACAAAAGCAAGAAAGTTACGATAAACCTTAATAAAACACTGGTTAGGCCTCAGCTGGAGTATTGTGTTCAATTCTGGACATCACACTTTAGGAAGGATGTCAAGGCTTTGGGGAGGGTGCAGAAGAGATTTACTAGAATGGTACCAGGGATGAGGGACTTCAGTTATATGGAGGGACTGGAGAAGCTGGGGCTGTTCTCCTTAGAACAGAGAAGGTTAAGGGAAGATTTGATAGAGGTATTCAAAATCATGAATGTTTTTGATCGAATAAATAAGGTGAAATTGTTTCCAGTGGCAGAAGGGTCGGTAACCAAAGGACACAGATTTAAGGTGATTGGCAAAAGAACCAAAGGTGACATGAGGAAAAACGTTTTTATGCAGCGAGTAGTTATGATCTGGAATTCGCTGCCTGAAAGGGTGGTGGAAGTAGATTCAATTGTGGCTTTCAAAAAAGAATTGGATAAATACTAGAAGTGAAAAGAATTTGCAGGGCTACGGGGAAAGAGCGGGGGAATGGGACTAACTGGATTGCTCTTACAAAGAGCCGGCACAGACTCGATGGGCCAAATGGCCTCCTTCAGTGCTGTAATCATGCTATGATTCTATGAAAAGGGAAATGGATAAATACTTGAAGGAAAAATTTACAGGGCTATGGGAAAAGAGCAGGGGAATGGGATTAATTGGATAGCTCTCTCAAAGAGACGACACAGTCACAAAGAGCTGAATGGCCTTCTCCTGTGCCATACCTACTATGATACTGTGATAGAATCATAGAAACATAGAAATTTATGGCACAGGAGACCATTCAGCCCATTGTGTCTGTGCCAGCCAAAAAAGAGCTATTCCGCCTAATCTCACTTTCCAGCTCTTGGTCCGTAGCCTTGTAGGTTACAGCACTTCAAGTGCACATCCAAACTATGAAATAGCGCAGCAAAGTGGGAATTTAGTGCTAAAAAAAAATTGAAATATCCGAGAATTTGAATGGAGCAACGTGGAATTAAGAAGCGTAGACTGTAAAATTGTCATCAGTAATTTTTCATCCAAGAAGTGTGGAGAGGAGGGGTGACTCTCGACTTTGAAAGGGCAGGAAAAGTGGTGGTCTCGGACCAGCCACCCATTATACACCCGCTCAACGTTCCATTCCACTGGAGCCAACAGAAAGGAAAGTTGGACGGGTGTATAACAAGCTTCTGACCCGATACGCCCAGTTTCACACCCCCGCCAAAGCTGAACGTTACCTCCATGGAGTTTATAATGCATTATTTTTCATTGTTGTTGCCAGGTAAATGATATAATAAAAATGTAACAACTTGATGTACATAAAATGCAGAATATGCACTTCACAATGTCAGACTTTAAAAAAAATAAAAACTCATATTATCGTAGGCTGGAACCGAAATTATGCAGTTACTTCTTCAATTCAGGCATATTTAATGGGAAGAAAATGAAAGGGAAGAAGGAGGAAGAGGAGGTGTTGGTGCTGAACTGGGAGTTAATAGTTTATAATGGACATCCTCTGTTCATCTGAAACGGCAGCCCACACTTGTCAGCGGTAGATCACTCCAGGAGGTGAATATTAGGATCAGATTTCAGTTCTTTCAGAATGTGCCCAAGCTGCTGTGTTAAGGAGAATGTTAGCCCATTGTCACAAACGATAGAGGATCTTCTGAGTTCCAGTTTAATTTGTGTAGACTGTAGTTCCACTAACAACAACAACTTGCATCGATACAGCGCCTTTAACGTAGAAAAAAATACATCCCAAAGCATTTCACAGAGGTGTAAGAAAACAAAATTGGATGGTGAGCCAAAGAAGGAGGTATTAGAAAGGGTTGATCATTGTATGAGCATAATCAGTGTTTGTCTTTGGTCCGCTGCTACCTGATTTGAATTACTAACAAATTGATCTTGCTCTATGTGAGAAAGTATACTTTGCGTAGCATTGCACATGGAGAAGTTGGAGAATTTAGAACAGGTATCTCCTTTATGTATAATAGATTGGATAGAAAAGCTTAAATTGAATTTCTATCCTCTGCATACAGTGAAATGTTTTGTTAATACAGCTCCATATATCTTCCCATTATGTTTCTTCAACAGGGAACTCCGAGTCTCATTCCCGAGTGATTTCTGCACAAAAGACACCAAGGTCTCCCTGTGACTGGAAGAACATCAAAAGTACTGAATGCTCTGAGGATACCAGAGGAATCCTGGCTTTGTTGTTCATACTTAACTAGTTGATATAAGAACATAACAACATAAGAAATAGGAGCAGGAGGAGGCCATATGGCCCCTTGAGCCTGCTCCGGCATTCAATAAGATCATGGCTGATCTTTGACCTCAACTCCACTTTCCTGCCCAATTCCCGTATCCCTTAATTCCCCTAGAGTCCATAAATCTATCGATCTCAGCCTTGAATATACTCAATGACACAGCATCCACAGCCCTCTGGAGTAGAGAATTCCAAAGATTCACAACCCTCTGTGAGAAGAAATTCCTCCTCATCTCAGTCTTTAAAAGCTGACCCCTCAACCTGCAACTATGCCCCCTAGTTCTGGACTCTCCAGCCAGGGGAAGGGAAAAGGGACCCAAAAAGAAGGGAAAATTGGACCCAAAAAGCTCCCACTTGTGCACTGTTGAAATAACATGACATGACACTTTGAAGGTGGCAGGACTTGATAAGGCTGTTAAAAAAGCATATGAGATTCTTGGCTTTATAAATCGAGGCATAGAGTACGAAAGCAAGGTAGTTATGCTAAACCTTTATAAATCACTGGTTAGGCCTCAGCTATATTATTGTGTCCAATTCTGTGCAAAACACTTTAGGAAGGATGTCAAGGCCTTGGAGAGGGTGCAGAGGAGATTTACCAGAATGATATCAGGGATGAGGGACTTCTGTCTTGTGGAGAGACTAGAGAAGCCAGGATTGCTCTCCTTAAAGCAGAGCAAGGTACGGGGAGGTTTAGTAGAAGTGTTCAAATTATTCAGGGTTTTGATAGAGTAAATAAGGAGAAACTGTTTGCACTGGTGGGTGGGTCGATAACCAAAGTCCACATTTACGATATTTGGCAAAAGATCCAGAGGGGAGATGAGAAGGATTTTTAGGCAACAAAAATGTTATGATCTGGAATGTACTGCCTGAAAGGGTAGTGGAAACACATTCAATAGTAACTTTCAAAAAGGAATTGGGTATGTAATTGAAAAGGAAAAAAAATTGCAGGGCTATGGGGAAAGAGTGGGGGAGTGGGACTGATTGGATAGCTCTTTCAATGGCACAATGGGCCGAATGGCCGCCTTCTGTGCTGTATGATTCTATGATTGAAAGAAATGAAGCTACTTAAATAAGAAGAAAGAAAGAACTTAAATTCATATAGCGCCTTTCATGACCTCAGGACATCTCAAAACACGTTATAGCCCATGGAGTACTTTTGAAGTGTAGCCACTGTTGTAATTTATGTAACGAGGCAGCCCAGTTTGATGCACTGAAAGTCTCCTAGGCCTATTGTCTAGTGGGCAGGGCCCACAGCTCAGAACTGCCTCTGATTGGGACTTCAATTGGCATTCAAGTGTCAGTCTCACTCAGTGGCCACAGAATGCCTAGTGTAAGAAATGGAAAAATGCTCTTCTGAGGATTGAACTGAAGCACATTACTTAATGCAGAACATAGAGAGCCTTACTCTGTATCTAACTGCAATAACTGACTTGAGGATTCGTAATGCTGGTACCAGGTGCCCGAAATGGAATGTGTACCAGTTCCCAATGGTAACCACCCACTTTGCTGAGTACAAAATTCACAACCAACGGATCAGATCAAAGCTCTGCAGTCCTGCCACATCCAGTCGTGAATGGTGGTGGACAATTAAACAACTAACGGGAGGAGGAGGCTCTGCAAACATCCCCATCCTCAATGATGGCGGAGTCCAGCACGTGAGTGCAAAAGACAAGGCTGAAGCGTTTGCAACCATCTTCAACCAGAAGTGCCGAGTGGATGATCCATCTCAGCCTCCTCCCGATATCCCCACCATCACGGAAGCCAGTCTTCGGCCAATTCGATTCACTCCACGTGATATCAAGAAACGGCTGAGTGCACTGGATACAGCAAAGGCTATGGGCCCCGACAACATCCCAGCTGTAGTGCTGAAGACTTGTGCTCCAGAACTAGCTGCGCCTATAGCCAAGCTGTTCCAGTACAGCTACAACACTGGCATCTACCTGACAATGTGGAAAATTGCCCAGGTATGTCCTGTCCACAAAAAGCAGGACAAATCCAATCCGGCCAATTACCGCCCCATCAGTCTACTCTCAATCATCAGCAAAGTGATGGAAGGTGTCGTCGACAGTGCTATCAAGCGGCACTTACTCACCAATAACCTGCTCACCGATGCTCAGTTTGGGTTCCGCCAGGACCACTCGGCTCCAGACCTCATTACAGCCTTGGTCCAAACATGGACAAAAGAGCTGAATTCCAGAGGTGAGGTGAGAGTGACTGCCCTTGACATCAAGGCAGCATTTGACCGAGTGTGGCACCAAGGAGCCCTAGTAAAATTGAAGTCCATGGGAATCAGGGGGAAAACTCTCCAGTGGCTGGAGTCATACCTAGCACAAAGGAAGATGGTAGTGGTTGTTGGAGACCAATCATCTCAGCCCCAGGGCATTGCTGCAGGAGTTCCTCAGGGCATTGTCCTAGGCCCAACCATCTTCAGCTGCTTCATCAATGACCTTCCCTCCATCATAAGGTCAGAAATGGGGATGCTCGCTGATGACTGCACAGTGTTCAGTTCCATTCGCAACCCCTCAGATAATGAAGCAGTCCGAGCCCGCATGCAGCAAGACCTGGACAACATCCAGGCTTGGGCTCATAAGTGGCAAGTAACATTCGTGCCAGATAAGTGCCAGGCAATGACCGTCTCCAACAAGAGAGAGTCTAACCACCTCCCCTTGACATTCAACGGCATTACCATCGCCGAATCCCCCACTATCAACATCCTGGGGGTCACCATTGACCAGAAACTTAACTGGACCAGCCATATAAATACTGTGGATACGAGAGCAGGTCGGAGGCTGGGTATTCTGCGGTGAGTGACTCACCTCCTGACTCCCCAAAGCCTTTCCACCATCTACAAGGCACAAGTCAGGAGTGTGATGGAATACTCTCCACTTGCCTGGATGAGTGCAGCTCCAACAACACTCAAGAAGCTCGACACCATCCAAGATAAAGCAGCCCGCTTGATTGGCACCCCATCCACCACCCTAAACATTCACTCCCTTCACCACCGGCGCACTGTGGCTGCAGTGTGCACCATCAACAGGATGCACTGCAGCAACTCGCCAAGGCTTCTTCAACAGCACCTCCCAAACCCGCGACCTCTACCACCTAGAAGGACAAGAGCAGCAGGCGCATGGGAACAACACCATCTGCACGTTCCCCTCCAAGTCACACACCATCCCGACTTGGAAATATATCGCCGTTCCTTCATTGTCGCTGGGTCAAAATCCTGGAACTCCCTTCCGAACAGCACTGTGGGAGAACCGTCACCACACGGACTGCAGCGGTTCAAGAAGGCGGCTCACCACCACCTTCTCGAGGGCAATTAGGGATGGGCAATAAATGCTGGCCTCGCCAGCGACGCCCACATCTCGTGAACGAATAAAAAAAAAAGTGAAAAAGTGTAAGAAGGGTTAACAGTGATGGACAACCATTAACTGCATACAGTAACATGACTTCCCCATCAAAAGCTACATATTCTCAAAGTGGGAGAATTAATTCATAGTAAATGATCATTGCCTTGGTCCAAAACCTGCATTAGTAGCTATCATGTCCCATTGGCAGAAGGGTCAAGAACCAGACGACATAGTTTTAAGGTGATTGGCAAAAGAACCAAAGGTGATATGAAGAAAAACTTTTTTACGCAGCGAGTAGTTAGGATCTGGAATGCACTGCCCGAGGGAGTGGTGGAGACAGATTCAATCATGGCCTTCAAAAGGGAACTGGATAAGTACTTGAAAGGAAAAATGTGCAGGACCTCGGGGATAGGGCGGGGGAATGGGACTGGTTGGATTGCTCGTGCATACAGCCGGCATGGACTCAATGGGCCGAATGACCTCCTTCTGTGCTGTAACCTTTCTATGATTCTATGTACAGTTTTAAGAGACACTCTGCCACATCAGGAAGAGGCTGCAAAGTTTTGAAGAAGATCTCTGCAGTGTAAATGAGCTGGAGAATGTCTCACTTCATCCCCAAAACCCTGTCTTCTTCAAACAGACTGGGAAGATCTAACAAGTTAAGACTTTCCAAAAGAACATCTGAATTCTTTGTCCATATCTCTTTCCACCTCCTATTGGCCTGTGTGGGTTTAGCAGTTCCCTGACTTGAGGTGAACAGTGGACTCATTGACCAATCTTTGATTTAAAACCAGAAAGAAACTTTAATGGTATCTCTGGACTTGTTTCAGATTACAGCTTTGTCTCAAGAAGCCATGCAGGAGATTAGGATCAAAGACCTCACAGGGATCTGTTCACTGCTCAGAGGGAAATCAGTGACTGCCTGTATTCACTTTTCCTTCTCCTTCTCCAAGTTCTGCAGACACAGGTCGTGACATTTCAAAACAAACCTAAAAGTACACGAACAATGTCAGCATCAGCAATAAAACACAAAGACCAAACAATTGCTCTCAGCAAATGGACAGGCCTCTTAAGAACAAAGTATTGAGAACTAAAAAGAAGAAGAAAAACAAGGAAAAGGCATAATAAGGCAATAGGGTACTTCTAATGCAAAAGAAGTTACACAAAAAAGAAGTATTACACACATTTCAGGCCAAATAAGCTCCCCTCCTTTCAGAGCACCATTACCAATACACACACCTCCGATCTCAGAGGTGCGTGAGGGCAGGATGTAACTCACATTGGAAGTATTGATGCCCTAATCTTGGCTGCTTTCCATTTTCTGCGGTTTCTTTTTTTAATCTGCTATGCCTCCTTCACTTCAGCAAATTTCTTTCTACAAGGAAACCTAGCATTAACTTTCATCATCTTGTTATGTCATGCACCTTCCCCCTTTATGTACCAGAAGTGTGTTGAGTGGTTCCTGGCCAGATGCCTACGCCTTCTCACTTCCTTTCTTGGTGCTTCCATATTCTTGTTAATGTTTCTGCCTCCTGTTTGGAAGAGGACCATCTCCATCAGAGATAAAATAATAATGAAAAATGAACTCATCTGCTATCAATGCAACTCAGCAACTTTAGAAATTCAAGAAAAGATGTAATCAGTGTGATGAAAGTGTAGTCATTTAAAAAGATTAATATCTAATGGAAATATCTCTTGTTTCAATCTGGCACCATGTTTATATTTTCCGAGCCTCAGGCTCCTGAAGTGCTTTTTGGAAACACACAGTCTCTGTCTTCTCCTTGACGATGGATAGAAGCAGAGATGGTAAACATTGCCACTTTGTTCATGTGACAGTTCAAGTTGTAATGGAAGAGAGTTCATTTTCTGGAAGATTCTTACTTGACTTGGAGGAAGGCTTATGCAGAAATAAAGTCCTGTTGCAAGTTTTTCATGATTAATATATTCTGAAAATTTATCAATAACTCAATTTTATTTTCAGTCTCGTGCTTCAGATATCAACAATTTGTATTTATACAGCACCTTTAATGTAGAAAAATGTTCCAAGGCACGTCACAGAGGCGTAATCAGACAAAAATGGACACTGAGCCAAAGAAGAGATTATTAAGAGGGGTAATCCGTTAATGGTAGGGCGTTGGGGAGAGTTATAGAACAAAGAGATCGAGGAGTACAGGTTCATAGCTCCTTGAAAGTGGAGTCACAGGTGGATAGGGTGGTGAAGAAGGCATTCAGCATGCTTGGTTTCATTGGTCAGAACATTGAATACAGGAGTTGGGATGTCTTGTTGAAGTTGTACAAGACGTTAGTAAGGCCACACTTGGAATACTGTGTACAGTTCTGGTCACCCTATTATAGAAAGGATATTATTAAACTAGAAAGAGTGCAGAAAAGATTTACTAGGATGCTACCGGGACTTGATGGTTTGACTTATAGGGAGAGGTTGGATAGACTGAGACATTTTTCCCTGGAGAGTAGGAGGTTTAGGGGTGATCTTATAGAAGTCTATAAAATAATGAGGGGCATAGATAAGGTAGATAGTCAAAATCTTTTCCCAAAGGTAGGGGAGTCTATAACGAGGGGGCATAGATTTAAGGTGAGAGGGGAGAGATACAAAAGGGTCCAGAGGGGCAATTTTTTCACTCAAAGGGTGGTGAGTGTCTGGAACGAGCTGCCAGAGGCAGTAGTAGAGGCGGGTACAATTTTGTCTTTTAAAAAGCATTTGGACAGTTACATGGGTAAGATGGGTATAGAGGGATATGGGCCAAGTGCAGGCAATTGGGACTAGCTTAGTGGTATAAACTGGGCAACATGGACATGTTGGGCCGAAGGGCCTGTTTCCATGTTGTAAACTTCTATGATTCTATGATTCTAATCACAAGTTTGGTCAAAGAGGTGGGTTTAGGGTGGGAATTCCAGAGCATATGGCCTAGATGACTGAAGACACAGCTGCCATTGGTGGGGCAAAGGGAGGGGGGGATGCACAAGAGACCAGAGAAGGAGAGTTCCCGTCATTCATGAATAATCTTATTTAGAGACCAGGAAGATAGTTGGCATGAGAAATGAAATCTCACTTCAGCGTGGTAGGATTTTTTTTCAGAGATTAGATTCAAACCCAGACCTGGAGGTACTTAATGCTGACAAGGATGTAACAAAGTGGAATATAAATTCTATCCCTTCCGCATCTACATTCCTAACTATAATGAACACAAAACGATAAAATAGCATAAGGGAGAGGGTAAGCTCCTAGCATGTATTCCCAACAACAAATGATGGATGTTCAAGAGGTCAAAAAAATTGCTATCCCAAGTCGACATCTCCAAAGTGTATTCTGTGCTGTTTGGTGTTTGGGGGTGCCACATAAATGGTATAAGGGACTTCTAGTGTTCTGTACTGTACCAACAATTTTCCCTTATTCTTAAAGTACAGAAGAATATAGCAGATACTGTATGCTTTATATATCTCAAACTTACATACCTGTCATCGGCTGCAACAGCTGAAGATTTGATTAACAGTTTTGTACATTTTCTGCAGGTGACCTAGATGCTTAATTGCTGTACAAGTGATTCAGAAAGAAAATGTGTCTAGCCTATAAGATTGAGCTTCTGTTACTTAAAGAATTGAAGGAGGACTATTGCAGCAGCACATAAATTAAATCTGCCGCTACTTTCAGCTACTCTGCAGGCAGCTGACAGCAAATGAATTGATTTTGAAAGGCAGCGCAACGGTTAAGATTTGAATGATTGCTCTGTTGGTGGTGATGAGTCAGGCTGAAGCGTATGGAAATTAATGACGTGATATCAAGACCGTTGTCTAGAAGGCATTCAGCCTTATATAAGTTCTGCAGGCTGCTTCAGCACAATGAATGTCTACAATTAATCTCCAAACTTCAGCTAGATCCAGATTTATAAAAAGCCACTGCGGCTCATGATGCAATCTCACTTTATTGTTCACTATTTTGTCACCCAGGCCTCATATATCCTGTACCCCGTCCTCCCGCCCAAATGCCGCGGTGTTTGGAAGATAGCAATGGCGATTTCTCCGGTTGGATGAATCAGACCGATATCTAACACAAAATTGTACTAATAATAATACAGGGCACTGAAATCTATCCTATATTTGCCAACTCCTGGGGCTTCAATGCAAGATTTGTGACAACTTGTTTGCCCCCCTCAGTATGAAACATAAATCTCACAATATCCTCATGCCTGCAAGAAATTTGGTTGATTCAGTGTTCATCTGGGGTTATTCTCCTTGGAACAAGGATGGTTGAAAGGAGATTTGATAGAGGTATTCAAAATCATGAAGGGTCTAGACAGAGTAGATAGAGAGAAACTGTTCCCATTGGCAGAAGGGACAAGGGGACATAGATTTAAGGTGATTGGCAAAAGAACCAACGATGACATGAGGAAAAACATTTTTACACAGCGAGTGGTTAAGATCTGGAATGCACTGCCTGAGGGGGTTGTGAAGGCAGATTCAATCATGGCCTTCAAAAGGGAACTGGATAAGTACTTGAAAGGAAAAAAATTGCAGGGCTACGGGGAAAGGGCGGGGGAGTGGAACTGGCTGGATTGCTCTTGCACAGAGCCGGCGCGGACTCGATGGGCCGAATGGCCTCCTTCCGTGCTGTAACCTTTCAATGATTCTATGATTCTATTCTATGATTATCTTGAGAGTCATCCTCAGATCAGGAAAACTGACCCTGAGTGGTACATTTGCCTAAAAAAACCAATAGTGATTACACTTCAGAAGCATTTAATTGACAATAAAGCACTTTGAAACATCCTGAAAGGCGCTATGTAAGTACAAGTTCTTTCATATTTGGGGTCTGGTATGAGTCATAATGAGTGATGGGTTCTACTGATCTCCCACCGTAACTCCAGAGGGGGACTGGAGAACCCTCCTGTGGAAACAGCAATTCCAACCATTTTCAATTGTTTACGCCATTTCCCTGAGGGCTCTGCCCATTTTCCCACTGTAACCACAGATAGACAGTTCTATAAAGTAAAACCGGAGGATATCTGCAAAACAGAAAATCAATCTCAGTATGTTTTGAGTATATATTAAACTTTGTAACAGCTGTTAATTCAGAGCGTGGGTGGTGTGGCCACGAGATAAAAGTGTTTAGCATTTATATGGAAATGATAAGAATCAACTTCTGATTGTAAAACAAACACATGAAAAACATTTTAACTGTTTATTACTGAATTATCTGGATATTACTTATGTTTATAAATTTATTGGATTTAATCTTCAGAAACGCTGATCTAATTCAGTGTTACCATTTCATTTTTTTTTCCTGCTGAAATGGAATTCTGATACTATCTGTCCTGGTCAGATACCATGATAAAGCAGCTCCAAGAGCGTCCCACATAAAGCTTAAGTCTGGACTTGACTAGCTGCAGGACTCGAGTATTTGGTGGTGATGGTCCTCACAGACTCTTACTGGTAACTACAGAAAATGCTAGAAATACAGAGCAAATCCATTCACATTTGGCAAAGCAGCTTGGATCTCCCGAGTGTTAACTCACTTCAAAGAAATGAGTTAATACTGGCGGTTACCACCTGAAATATTAGAGCCAATTTTGTGTACCAAAACTAAACTCAGGCATGGGAAAGACGCAGAGGATAGAATTGATTGAATGAGTAGGACATCTCGCCTGATTTGCTGTGCTCCAAATTTTCTGGTCCAAACATTGTATTGGGTATAAATTTGTCTTAGCGAACCAACAGCCCATTTTGCACTCCGTCTGATTTTCGAAAATTGGGTGGAGTGTAAAACGGGCGGCCGATTCGCTGTCGCCCATTTTGCACTACCCGTCCAAGACGAATTTCCAGTCCTAACATCTTTTGTGACCCCTTGCAAGAGTCTCATTAAATATAATTACATGCAAATACACGATACCCTTCCCCGTGCACCATTTCATGCTTTTGGACAGGTCAGTGATCTCCCAAAGCCTCTCGCCCAAATAAAGTGGGCACATTACCCACTTGATTCAATTGAAATACTGTGTTATTTCCCACTCCTCTTCAAATTGCAGCTTTATAGCCAGTTACTATTTCACTTGCAGCAATCAAATAGATCAACATGGGATCAAAAGCTAAATACTGTGGATGCTGGAAATCTGAAATAAAAACAGAAAATGCTTTTACTTTAACTCTTTAACATCTTCCAGTTCCGACGAAAGGACTTCGACCTGAAACGTTAACTCAGTTTCTTTCTCCACAGATGCTGCCTCACTTGCAGATCAACATGGGAATTCTTTTGGGATTTCCAATGGCGCTGCCAGATTTAGATGAGGAAGAGATATGCATCAGGAGGGACGAAAGGCAGATGAGCTTACAACTGAGACGTTCTGGTCACACCTGCCCTTAGCCCAGCAGCCACCTTTACAGACCTAGGTACACCTACCTGCGTATGTTTAAAGGAGACCTCCTTATGCTGCCTATATATAATTAGGGAAACAGTCATGAGTTATTCTGTTCCTTCAAGCTTAACCTACAGACATCTGACAAAAGAACCAGAGGGGAGATGACGAGAATTTTTTTTTACGTAGTTAATATGATCTGGAAAAGGCAGATTCAATAGTAACTTTCAAAAGGGAGTTAGATATGTTGTTAAAAAGGAAAAATTTGCTGGGTTCTGGAGAAACAGCGGGGAAGTGGAACTAATTGGATAGCTCTTTCAAAGAGCCAGCCCAGGCACGATGGGCCGAATGTTCTGTAAGATTCTATGATCTTCTACCACAGGATGACTGCCTGATCACAGCATTTTTTTTATGGCACCAGATCCTTTCAAACTGCCACATGAGATATTTGCTAGATTTCTCAATCAGCTGTGTACCTGTACAGCAAACAAGTGACAGAAGCTTTGCTCAAGAAAGGGGAACACTTTCGTCACTTCCCTCGTGGAAAGGAAACAGCAAAACAAGTGAGCACAGCACTTTCACCTTGTGGCAATATTGCCAAAAGAGCAAAGCTTCATAGATGGTATATATAGGGAACATCTGGGCCACTGATCCTAATGCCATGGTCTATTTGAACAAAAAAATCTTCAACAGAAATCATATGAGTGCAAACATGATAGCCTAGTGTCATTTATGATGCCTTCATATTGCATGAGTCCACAGTCCCATCATTATTTAAAGGAGGATGGAGACCATATTCCTACCTTTATTTTAAAGAGGAGCAGGATAATATGAATGGTTGCTTGGGAACCAAGCATATTCTTTGGAACCTTGGCTGATGGAACTGTTGAGAAACTCATGAATAGCCATGTAACACAATGATGTTCAATCCTCTGCCAGAATTCATGCTGGAATGTATCACTTGCATTGGTCAAACACAAATTCCATTGTTTGGATTGAAAGGGGAAGGGTTCCTGCTTCATAGTCCATCCAAGATCTCACAATTATAGCCATGGGCTGCATGATGCCAGCTTTGCCATCAAGTGAAAAGATGATGCCTTTAAAACAGGCAAACAGCAGCTTTTTATGTGCTGCTGTCTTTACAGATATCCTACCTCCCCAACTAATTGCTGCACTCCCTGAACTCCAAGAAACTGTGTGGGGAGCATATTTCAATGAGATTAATGAGTTGAGATCTCACGAGGCCAGCTCACATCTCTGTCAATACATTTCATGGACCTCTTGAAACATAGACCTCATGGACCTGGTGGAAATGCTGCCGAGATCACAACATCTACCATATTAATTTGCCTTATGTCTTTTTAAACGCTGATGGACCTGCTATGCATTTCCAGAATTTTCTATTTTTTTTCAGATTTTTAGCATTCCCAGTTATGCGCATCCCTGATTTTAATCACTCCGCCATTGGCAGCTGTGCCTTCAGCTGTCTAGGACCTAAGCTCTGGAATTCTCGATCTAAACCTCTCCATCTCTCTATCTCTCTCTACTCCTTTAAGACACTGCTTAAAACCTATCTCTTTGACCAAGCTTTTGGTCACCTGTCCTACTATCTCCTTATGTGGCTCAGTGTCAAATTTTGTTTGATAACGCTCCTGTGAAGCGCCTTGGGACATTTTACTACATTAAAGGCGCTATATAAATGTTGTTGTTGTTATTGCTTTTTATCCAGATATTCACTAACCTCAACTAATGATTTAGTTTGATTGAACTTTTCGGCGGGATTGCCAATACTTGCTATTTTTTGACACATATTTGTGTTTCAGTTACTGTTCCTGAGTAATTGCCACATTGGGGGTAGATTTTCAACTTGCCACCGGGCGTAAAACTGGTGCTGCAGATTGGCCGTGCGTTATTTTCACTTCCACTGAAATCACTGAAAATGAAAACCATGTGGCTTCTATAACAGGAGACCGATCCGCACTGCCAGGATGAAGATCGACCCCACTATATCTGCAAAATTTCTATTGCCATTAGTAAGGATGAAGTCATTTTACAATGTATCACAATAAATAACTTTGATGTGATTGCTTAATTAAGGGCCTGTCACGCTTTTCATGTTTTAATTTAAATTAAATTTTCTTTTTCTTGATTGTATCCTGGAATACTTTTTGAAAATCAAATTACACTTCGTCTTGAAAACAATCAACGTTTAAAATTCTTTTAATTACTTTTGATGGACTCTTTCAAGATGGGGTACGTATTGCATGCGTAAGCAAGGGAGATTAGAGTTGATAAGAAAGGAAAACTAAAATGTTTGCAATGAAGATTTACTGATAAAATATTGGCAGGTCTATAACGTTTGATGTAAGCCCACCATCTCATCCCTTCACATGTCAGAGATCAGATAACAATCCACAATAGGAACAGCTGATGTTTTAAAGCATTCCGATATCAATAGCTCATTTTAAGTAGGGTTGTTAGTTATTAGTATTTTTCTTCGCTTACAAGTAATTGAAAAATCAAATAAAAATATGTTCTTTAAGCGTAATTTACCGCTGTTTTGTGCTTAATCTGCTTTACCCCATCCCACTCTTATTGAACTTGAGATGTTGGCAGATATTCTACAGAGAAAAGAGTCATCATGCAGTGAGAAATAAAACCTCTCCTGGTACTAGAAAGGCTGTCAAAAAATGCTGAACAAATGAATTAGCTACACAGCAGCATGGATGCAATCCACTGGTTTTGTGCCTACAGTTCTATGCCCCTCCCGATATTTACTCCTGTGCAACCACCTTTCCATTGTCTTGACAACGTATGCTAAAACAGAAAGGTAAAAGGCTTTCATCGACATTAAAGCGACATCATTACATTGCTGATCATGTCTGGCGCTTTAAATATCGCATTGTGCAAAACATACCTGAGATGCCCTGTGCCTGTGAGGAATAAGGTGCCTTCCTCCCTGGTCCATTTGCATAGTTAGAGTGCACGTCTGGCACAGGCCCACCCCCTGTCAGGGGCTTGTGTTGGGATCGGGCAGCAGCCAGAAGGTCCTGAGGCTTTAAGATCATCCTTGGTGGGAGGTGTTAAAATAAGAAGAGATCAGCTTCCCTAGCAATGGCAAAAGTGAGGCCTGAGGTCGGGAACACTCCCTCCTTCCTCGTTACCATTCCAGTGTTCCTGGAGTGGGCACAGGCCCGGTTACATTGCATGAAGACAGGCCTCAACACTTAAACAGACTACTAAGAAAATAACATTTGATGAAGAACGCAAGAAAATATTATCAAGGATGTAAAAGACTTCATTATATACTATTGGCATGCATATGAAAGTATACGTTATGGACTTTAAAATGAGATTATGTAAGTATGATGCAGATGTAAGAGAAATTATCCTCTCACTTACCAGATTCTGTAGTCTCAGGGGAGGAGGTGGAGTCATCACCACCACCAAGTTTAAAAATCTGTGCAATGATTCTCTGGTCTTGCCAGTGATTTTTCTCTGCGGTTTATTGTAACTGACTGATACAGTTTTGACCTATCTACTGTGTTCTGATTTACACCTCACATCCATTGTGATCATGGGCTTGTTTGTGTACTTTAAATAATTCTTTCCGTCAATAATTTTGGCCCATTCCTTGGCACAGTCATGTGCTGATTACAAAGCTGCTTTGTTTTCATTTTCTGCATTCAATGATTAGTGTATAAAGTTCCATCTCGCTGAAGCGTGGCTGGCTGTATCATTTGTCACCCGCCATTTCAGTGTTTACTCCCATCAGCATAATGTCAGAACATTTGCAGAGGTCATGCAATTCATTTGCATCCTTAAATGTGGTTAAATTTGTTGAAATGCAACTAACACCTGATTTGATGACTTAAATTTCAGCCAACAGCATAATCAAACTGGTGGAGTTGAAAATAGCACACAACGGGTTTGGAATTAATTATTCATAGTTAACACCATAAAACTTGCTAAAGTGACTTAATATTCAACAACCCATAATTAGCCCCCTGGTTCCTGTAGATTTCGCAGAAGTAAAGCTGTTCCAAATAATGGTTTATTTTCTTGTTTGCTTGCCTATATGATTATCACTTAGTTTAGACTATTTTACATAGCATTAATTATGGATCGCTGTGTTGTGGACATTTATGGGTCTGACAAGAGAAAGATTGCAGTGGAAGCCCCAGGGTTTAACTAACTTGCTTGATTTGGTTTGGGTGGATTTAGTCAATTCTTGGCTGGACCACTAGATGGAGCCCCACACAGCAGGAACACGTTGCCTCTCAGAGGGTAAACCAAGCCAACATGGGTTTTTCTTACACCAGGTTGATACTTATTTTTTGCTGCTGATGAGTCAGCTAATTACATGTCCCTGACATTTTTGATGACCATTGCATAAAAAGAAGCCAGGTAGCCCTCATATTGCCACAAGACAAATATTTGAAATTTTATACTCAACTTATATCATGAAAAACCTTCCACTTTATCATTAGCACCTAACCACGCTAAGGAATGAACCAAAGTTATTACAAGAGAGAACCATTTAAAATATATAGAATTGCTTATGGTTGTCACAAGAGAATCAACAACTTGAAGATGATTATAAGCAAGTGCCTCTGATTTACAGCTGCAGAAGCCAAATTCCATTTTTATTGCATTTTGGGATTTTCTAGAATTCCACACATCCATCTAATTTTCCATGAAAACCACAAATCACTGGACTTGGTTGTGAGATGTCATTCAGAACATAATGGAAAGATTAAAACTGTACCACACAGCTACAACATTTCAACAAGAAATTCACTTGCAAGGCTCAGATTTTCAAAATGTTGACTTTCCGACTTCTCCTGCGACTGCTGCAGAATCTAACAAGCGATAAAATAGTTGCCCTTTCATTTTCAATCAGAATTACCTAATCTAGTGGTTTCTATGATTGTAAAGCCTATAAAGTGTACTATTATATGCATGGTAATAACACATAATAAACTTGGAAGTCCAAATGAAGGAATTCCTCAAGTGGGACTGCTAATGTGCTGAATTTACCCCATTCACACTCTGAAGCAGAGTCAGTGGCAACATTGCGCATGTGTAAGAATTGTCGCGGGAAGGTCTATATGTGGTAGCAATGACAAAATGGTGGCCCTGGTGGCCATTTTGCATTTGCCACTGGTGGAACTTTGCCTCAAGAGGCAGGGAGGGAAACCAGCATGTGTGCCTTCACATTTAAAGTATTGTTGCTGGCTCTGGAGGCGGAGGCTGCCTCTATAATATAAATAGGGTATTAGTTTAGTGAGAATTTTCCGTGATGTGCCAGTACGAGTTGAACGCAAAACAGTTATTTTCAATTGACAAGTGGAAAAGAGTGATTTATAGCCTTCGGAACTTTTTTTAACAAATGATGAATTTGTTGATCCTGCTGAATAAACAAGGAATAGACCTCCTTCTGCCACCACACTGCATCATCCACTGAACTGAGGAAATCCCTCAACACCCAGCTGCTTAATGTAAATAGGCCCATTGTCTGGTTTTCCCAGCTTGAACCGTGCCTCCTCATGCAGGCCTGTCAAGGAAGTGCATTGATTACAGTCAAGGAACTAGTTGCAGTCTGGACTTTCCTGCTTTTCCAGCTGGGCGAGGACATGTGGTAGCAAGCAGCCGGTAAAAAGGAGAAGATTGGGGAGAAAGATAAGATTTTGTTTCATAAAGAAAACTGGTTCGTGATCGCAAAAGGATCAGATAATCTGCTCTTGTAACTCACAGACAGAACGTAAAGGCCTGCAGCAAGAGTCAAAGGATAAGTAAAGACGGCCACCACCCACAATCTAAAAATCATATCCCTTAGCTTTTTATCCTGTGCTGATCACTGTCATCAACTGCTGATCATCACTCAATAAAACCTGCAGTGAGTCCATCTCAATTATTGATCCTTCAAAGCTGATATTGTCACATATCAATGAGCTGGACGACACTAATCAGCAATGATGTCAATGTCACCTGCCGCCTCCTCCACAGTAGTATTAAGTGACCACTAAGCTTGGCACAATGTTACCAACACTTACAATCTCATTCACAATTTACTGATTTTGAGCTCCTGTTTTACCATATTATCACCCGGCTTGGAAGTGATAGAGTGAAATAATATTTCTCCGTCTCTTCCTTCTAGCCCTGCGAGTCATGCCCATTAAAACAACAGGGCAAAATTAATCAATTGTTAATAATTTCACGGGTGTTGGAAAACTCTGATGGCAATATTTATATTATCAAAAATAACTGTTTCACCAAAGTGATTTAAAGGCTGTAATCTCTCCTTGGGGTGCGGATGGTGATTGTGCACTGTTTGAGCTTCACTCTCATGCTTGGCTGAGGTTACCGAGGCAAAAATGATTATGTACTTATAAGACAGCCCTTGTTATGCCAGTAAATCGATAAAAGTGTTTTTGAAAATGTCTTAGTCTGTAAGACAAAATGGGATCTGAGGTGAGACATTTAAATAAAATGTATAACATATATTCTAATATTACTGATTTGTTGCTGTAGCATTACGGAGTGTGAAATCAAAAACATTCAACCCTGCAGCACACCAAAAAAGATGGATTGTATTTATGCAAGGAGCCCCCTTGTGCCTAATCTAGGAAATGTGGCAATGTGTTCACAACACTGGAAATCTGGGGCTCAATTCTAATCATGGCATAAAGCAGATTTTCTTGTGAATCTCATTAAATAAAACATAACGTAAATTAACTGTGCCTCATGAGTGACTCTGTTCCTTGTATATTCCAATGAGCTAATGGTGCTGCTAAACAGTAAATTATACCACTGACAGCTGTAGGTTTTGAAATTGACTCGAGGCTCAGGTTATTTGCATCATTGAGGCTATTGTTAAACTCTCTCCACACCCTTCCAAAATAAATAATAGGGCAACAGTCTTAATTAAATAGTAAGGTAATCAGAAATTGTAAATTCAATTATTAAGACAAAATTATGCAAAGCAAACTGGAAGGAAAAATGTCTTCCCCTACCAATGAAGCAGCGAGCTGCTACATCAATGCAGTGTCCTACGGAGAGGGGCAATGCAGGTCTGATGCCTGTGATTATTCATTGCTCACATGATAGGAGTGAAATTGCTCTCTTCTAATTATTTTTAGTGCAAAAGTTTATTCTCAGAATGATTTTAGTTTTGCTAAAATTATCAACAGGAGGAGTTTCACCCCACCTCAGCTCATGTCATGCGTCCATTTCCATTGGGCCTATACCATTGAAGGAGGTGACAAGGGGAGGGGGGAAGTTGGAGTGCAGTTCACAGAATTTTACAGCACAGAATGAGGCTGTTCAGCCCATCATGCCTGTGTCAGCTCTCTGCAAGAGCTATCTGCTTAATCCCATTCCCCTGCCCTTTCCCCATACACTTCTTAAGTTTTTATTTCTCAAATATTTATCCACTGACCATTTCTACCATTTCTGTACATTTTCTCAGAGCAACACGGCAGAACTAGCATGACAGAAGCCTGGGAGGATGACACGGAGCCAAAAGGGAAGACAAACATATACAAAAAGGAGGAGGGGGGGGGGGGAATACATTGTTTGATAGCCACAGTGAAACAAATCTTCACAAATTTTTATTTTCTCTTAACTGGGTTGCAATTTAATTCACAATAAATGATTTCACATCATTGCTACTTCTCCATTTTGCAAGTGCATTCAGTATAAAGATATTTCATGCTGAACTAAACTATGATACATCAGCTCTGTAAGCTCCTTGATATTATTTTTAGATGATTATATAAAGTATTGACCTGGACAACAAAATTCTGATTTTGACACTTTTCAAATGTTTTTTTGTGTTGTTATTTAATTAGTAAGGAAAACAGGAATTGCACAATCGATTGCAAAGCAATCTGCAAGAGGACAAAAAAATGACGTACTACTTGCAGGTGGTATAGCGAGCTGCATTTGCAACATGCTGTGCCACAGAATGCCATGCAAGTGGCTAAAAAATGTAAAAATGCTAATAAATACCATTAAAAATCACACCAGAATTTCTCCCAGATTGTTTTTTTTAAAATCTCAAATGTGTGCACGACATTATGCGTCCATTTTTCCCTCTTGCAGTGACTGAAGATGGCAGTGTGTCACAGGCTATCTTATTTACATATGGTAATGACAGCTCTAATAGAGGTGACGTGAATGCATTTGAAGAGAAAACTTTGCCGTCAGTTTTCATGCAGCCCTGCTGCAAAGTACAACATTTAAAAGCATTTTACATATTAGCATTCCCCAGAAATGAGATCTATTTTCAATTTGTACTGATCATGGTCTGTTTGTATATTATAAATCTAAGATTTCATGTTATGTAGAGATATTGTTTCTACACTGTATTTATTTCATCCTAGTGACTAGCACAATGTAAAAAAAATGGTAACAGTACCACGGTGATTTATGCAGAATTACATAGAATTTACAGCACGGAAACAGGCCATTCGGCCCAACTGGTCTATGCCGGTGTTTATGCTCTGCACGAGCCTCGTCCCACCCTACTTCATCTAACCCTATCTGTATATCCTTCCATTCTTTTCTGTCTCACGTGTTTATCTAGCTTCCTCTTAAAGGCATCCATGCTAATTGCCTCGACTACTCCATGGTAGCAAGTTCCACATTCTAAGTAGGTAGAGAAACCTTTATCAGTCTGAGTCCTGATTCTAATCAGTATGCATACACCGATGTTTTAAGAATCACATACACCATTAGCATCCTTTCTAAAAGTTCAAACAGGTATAAAACGAGCTAATCTTTAATTCCTATTTTTTGTGTCTCCCTTCCCCTTTCTCCCTCCCTCCCCTGAAAGTGGTGACTTGCACTGGGATATAATTTTCAGATACATCACCCAAATCCTAACGTCGCCACTCTTGATCTGCGAGCCTGATGGTGAATGACAGCTCAGACTGTTCAACTATATGAGTCGTCAAACCTAATCCAATTCATTTTAAGTTTTTTTTAAAATTATTGATGGGGACAGTAGCCCTTAAAGTTTATTAAGAAAATAATCAATTGTGGCTTTTGCTTGTTGGATTCTTATGTGCTTTAAGTATAATTGCATGTGAAGTACACCCACATTTACTTTATGTAACTGGGTATTGCACAGTGCAAATGCACTGTAATCAGTCAGGGCAAGGGCCTATACTCAACACATTTACATTTCATGTTCGGTAGATAGGAAGAACTCACTTGATGTCAGCATATAGGTTTCGTCCACAAACATTTTTTTTTATTATTTGCATTTGATTACCATCTTTCAACAAGGTTTTTGAATGCACTGTCTAACCCTGCCATAGAGCTGTGGTGTGAATGTGTTGCTGTAAAGGGTATTATGCATATCAAAAGCATTGCTGTCATGTAACTGAATACTAACATTTCGGAATATTCTGAAGAACAATTTAAGGAGGACAAAATATACACCACATAATAATAAATAAAATGACACTGCTGCACCCTTATACTTGTGAACTGACAACACAATCCTCATTTCTTTATATGTCATAAAGGATTGCATTACTTTACTGAGAAGCAGAATTGCAGAAAATTCAGTTACTAAACTCCAGCCTAGCCAGAACACAAGGTTGGCTTGTTTTAAAGGGACACTTTGGTTTATCACTGTGGTTTACCTTATTTAATAGGTATTCAAAAAAGGGTATGTAATGATGGGGTTGATGATGCATCCTGTTGGAGATTGCGTTTGTTACTACAAAAATGAACAGAAAAGAAACATCTTGCAATATTTTGCACTGAAGCAAATACAATCACCTAATCAATATAATGGGAAAATTTCCTCTCTTCATTATTTGCTACGAAATCATGTGTACAAAGACCATGTTGATGATTTTTCTACAAATTGAGGGAATCCCGTGAGTGGACTCTCAGCAGTTTCCAGAGCAAGGCTGCTCCTTGCTTTTACAGCAATTGACTCCGGCCAAAAACTCCACAGTATTGTGACACCTGCAACGATATATCAGTTTTCAGTATAAGAACTCAAGAGATGTTTCCTTAACAGCATTTACCTGAGGAAGGAGGAAGCCTCCGAAAGCTTGTAGATTTCAAATAAAATCGTTGGACTATAACTTGGTGTTGTAAAATTGTTTACAATTGTCAACCCCAGTCCATCACCGGCATCTCCACATCCTTAACAGCAGTCGGTGTTGCACTAACGTTGCAATTAATCATCTGGTTAGATCCAGACCTGACAAGCTAGTCAGCTCGTATGAAGGAGTTTGTAAGCTATTATGAGCTGTTGAATGCTGTTGCCTGCAAAGTTATTTTAAACAGTAATAAATCTAGTTGTTTTTTCCTGTTCATTCAATGTTGGATTATTAGGAACCCTAAAAACAATATAAGAATAACAAAAAAAAGCAAAATACTTCAGATGCTGGAAATCTGAAATAAAAACCGTAAAATGCCAGAAACATTCAGCAAGTCATGCGTAGGGTTGCCAACTTTGGTTGAACGTATTCCTGGAGGTTTCATCACATGACAATCCCTTGCCAATTAGGAAGTGAACAGACTCTTGGATGATTCTTAACTTCAATCAAACAGCCCTTTATCCCAATCTCCAATACTTTTTGTAACTAATAAGTGAAAGCATTCGAAGAAAATAAAAAAGAAACACATAATTTTTTTAATATCCCTATGATTTTTCTCCAGGAGTGCTCTCAGCAGTGGCCAATCTTCAATTCCTGGAAACTCCAGGACATTCCTGGAGGGTTGGCAACCCTAGTCAGGTGGCATCTGTGGAGAGAGGAAGGTAGGGTTGAGGTTTCAGATCTTATGACCCTTCGTCAGAACTCATAAGAATGAGACAAAAACAGGAATCATCACCAGTGCAATATAGAGACATGGGGGAGGGTAAATTTGCAACTTTCTGCCTGGGCGTAAAACTAGTGTTGTGCATTGGCTGCCCGTTATAGAAACTCGCTAGATTTTAATTTCCATTTAAATGACATTAGTATATGAACAACTTTGCTCATGGCTTTTAACATGTACTCCATCTCAAGTAAACAGGTTGATACCTCCATTGAAATAGTGAGCAAAGGAATTTCATCTGAACGTGTTATGGGTTCGGACAATAACATTCACATGTATTGTGATTTACAAATTGAAATATTGAAGGACTTTCTTTGTTAAACACAGCAATCACACAAAAACACTGATGCCTACACCAGAGACCGGCTGAAGGAATGTTGCCTTTGGTTTTTCTCTTGCTCGTTTTGAAGTCAACATGATTGAATCACAAGCTTGTCATCAATCTAAGATACCCAAGCCATGAAATAACTCTGCTTTTGCAGCTTGAAAATCACACAGTTCGGGTTGGGGGGGAAGGGGGATTTGGAATGGGATCCAGTTCCACAAAGTCTCTGCCACTTTCATGCATTTAAGGGGAAGCACATGAGGGAGAAATGAATAGAAGGATATGCACATAGGGTTTCATGAAGAGAGGTGGGAGGAGGCTCATGTACAGCATAAATGCCGGCATTGACCAGTTGGGCTGAATGTCCTCTTTCTGTGCTGTAGATGCTATGCAATTCAATGTAATTCTTTCAGACCACAATTCAAAATTTCGATGGAAGGAGGGGTGGGCACTTCTAATGCAAGACGTAAGTGGGGCCCATGATGCCATTGCCAAAATGACAATTGATTTCAGTGTGTTCGATTGCCATTAGGAAAGTAGCAACTGGAGGCTTATTTAAAGAATACTTCTGCCTTTGGCCGCAACACCCAGTGGCACAGTAGCCTAGCAGTGATTCAGAGCTCCATTATCCAATAATATCCATATGTGATGCAGTAGCAAACTGCGAGAGAAAAAAATCCTGTCATACCCTATTATCTTGCTTTATTTGCTTTCATTAGGATGTGCATCTCCCTGTTAGTTGTTTTTATTATAATACACAAAGCCTGATGGCTTCAGCAGAACAGAGACAAGCTTTAAAACGCAGTGTGCAAAAAGATTGCCTAAGGCTTTCTGCACTGGCAAACAAACCTCAAACCCAATCCAGAAAGAAAGCTATGTATGATAGAAAGCAGCTGACCAGACACTGTGGGCCTGATATTAGGAAGGAGGCTGGTTGGAAGCAGGTGGTTGACCGGGCGCGTGGGTAACCCGCCCAGTAAAATCGGAGGGGTTTGTCACGTGATCGTAAGTAAATTGAAGCCACTTACCTTGGCTTCCGGGTTTTGCGCTGGAAAGCTGCGCAGCGTGCGGATTGCGCACCCGCATCACAGGCTGTCAGCTGGAGGACCCCTATTTAAAGGGGCAGTCCTCCACTAACTGATGCTGTAGAAAATAGGCAAAATTACAGCATGGAGCAGCCCAAGGGGAATGCTGCTCCCAGGTTTAATGATGCCTCACTCCAGGTCTTGCTGGATGGGGTGAGAAGGAGGAGGAGGAGGAGGAAGATCTTCCACTCGGCGGATGGGAGGAAGTGGCCTGCCTCTGCCACCACGAAGGCCTGGCACAAGGTGGCAGAGGAGGTCACCAGCACCACCAACATATCACGCACCTGCATACAGTGCAAGAGGTGCTTCAATGACCTAACCAGGTCAGCCGAAGTGAGTACTCTTACTCATTCCCCTACACTCCGTCTGCCACATCACCGCCCCCACCCCACATCTCCTTCTGCACTGCCAACACTACTCTAGCACATCACTCCTCACACCCACTGAACCCTCATCCTCATCTTACCTGCACTTACTCACCTCCCCAGTACTCATCCCACCACTACCACTCAACCCAATCCTCATACAATCTCATGGATCTGTCTCATACTCACCCTCTCATGCATCTCTTTCACAGTCAGCCTCACTCAACCTGCCACTACCTGTGCTGAAGCCACAGGGCATGCATCATGTATGTGTAATAGGAAGCGTAAGGCAAACGTGTCGTGAGCATGGAGGGGATGCACAAGGGTGTTTGAGGGTTTGTCATGGTTTTTACTTATATTTGATTTCTGATCAACTCACATTATTATATTGTCACCACTACTGCCATGTCTTGGCCATTCTTGACTGGCTTGTGCAATAATGCCCTTTCATGAGGTTCTCCATGAACACCCTTGATGCCACCCATTGGGTCACCCTACAGTGGGTGTATGTGTAGTTACACGACTACTTTGTGCAGGTGCCTGTTGCGCAGCACTGTGTTGTGTAGCTCCACGTGGCGGAGGTGGACGGTGTGCCTGGCGAGGCTGGTGATGTTGCTCGTCCTCCAATGGAGTGATGAATGCAGCTATGGAACCCCCCACCATCCTGACGGTGTGAGTGTGAGGGGGTCCGCAAAGTAGGTAAATGTGTTTGGACAGCAGAGTTTAGGGTATGATGTAATAATTTTGAGTGTGGAGACAACGGGGTGGCAGGCAAAACCTTGTCTGAGGTGATAGAGTGCCCTGCTGCAATGAATGAGGTATTCCCCACAACTGTCAAGGAATCCTCTGCATCTCCCAATGGCTGCTGCTGAAACACGTCTGCAACATAGAAACATAGAAAATAAGAGCAAGAGTAGGCCATTCGGCCCTTCGGGCCTGCTCTACCATTCAAAATGATCATGGCTGATCGTCTAACTCAGTATTCTGTTCCCGCTTTTTCCCCATATCCCTTGATCCCTTTAGCATTAAGAAATATATCTATCTCCTTCTTGAATACATCTAATGACTTGGCCTCCACTGCCTTCTGTGGTAGAGAATTCCACAGGTTCACCACCCTCTGAGTGAAGAAATTTCTCCTCATCTTGGTTCTAAATAGCATACCCCATATCCTGAGACTGTGACCCCTGGTTCTGGACTCCCCAGACATCGCAAACATCCTCCCTGCATCTAGTCTGTCTAGTCCTGTTGGAATTTTATATGTTTCGATGAGATCACCTCTCATTCTCCTAAACTCTAGTGAATATAGGCCTAGTCGACCCAATCTCTCCTCATACGTCAGTCCTGCCATCCCAGGAATCAGTCTGGTAAACATCCATTGCACTCCCTCCATGGCAAGGACATCCTTCCTCAGATAAGGAGACCAAAACTGCACACAATACTCCAGATGTGGTCTCACCAAGGCCCTGTATAACTGCAGTAAGATATCCCTGCTCCTGTATTCAAATCCTCTTGCAATGACGGCCAACATACCATTCACCTTCCTAACTGCTTGCTGCACCTGAATGCTCGCTTTCAGCGACTGGTGTACAAGGACACCCAGGTCTCGTTGCACCTCCCCTTTTCCTAATCTATCACCATTCAGATAATAATCTGTCTTTCTGTTTTTACAACCAAAGTGGATAACCTCACATTTATCCATGTTATACTGCATCTGCCATGTTCTTGCCCACTCACCCAACTTGTCTAAATCACATTGGAGCCTCTTTGCATCCTCCTCACAGCTCACATTCCACCCCAGCTTTGTGTCGTCTGCAAACTTGGAAATGTCACATTCCGTTCCCTCATCCAAATCATTGATATATATTGTGAATAGCTGGGGCCCAAGCACTGATCCCTGCGGTACCCCACTAGTCACTGCCTGCCACCTGGAAAAAGACCTGTTTATTCCTACTCTCTGTTTCCTGTCTATCAACCAATTCTCAATCCATGCCAGTATATTCTCCCCAATCCCATGTGCTTTAATTTTGCACACTAACCTCTTGCGTGGGACCTTATCAAAATCCTTCTGAAAATCTAATTACACCACACCCACTGGTTCTTCCCTATCTATTCTACTCGTTGCATCCTCAAAAAACTCCAGTAGATTTGTTAAGCATGATTTCCGTTTCATAAACCCATGCTGACTTTGTCCAATCCCGTTAATGCCTTCCAAGTGTTCTGTTATCACATCCTTTATAATAGACTCTAGCATTTTCCCCACCACTGATGTTACGCTAACTGGTCTGTAATTCCCTGTTTTTCTCTCCTTTTTTAAATAGTGGGGTTACATTTGCCACCCTCCAATCTGTAGGAACTATTCCAGAGTCTATAGAATTTTGGAAGATGATCACCAATGCATCCATTATTTCCAGGGCCACTTCCTTTAGTACTCTGGGATGTAGATTATCAGGCCCTGAGGATTTGTCAGCCTTTAGCCCCATCAATTTCCCTAGCACTATTTTTTTACTAATACTGATTTCCTTCCGTTCCTCCCTTTCACTAGACCCTTGGTTCCCTAACATTTACGGGAGGTTATTTGTGCCCTCCTTTTTGAAGACAGAACCAAAGTATGTGTTTAATTGTTCTGCCATTTCTTTGTTCCCCATTGTAATTTCCCCCATTTCTGACTGTAAGGGACCTACATTTGTCTTCACTAATCTTTTTCTCTTGACATATTTATGGAAGCTTTTACAGTCAGTTTGTATGTTCCCTGCTAATTTACTCTCATACTCTATTTTTCCCCTCTTAATCAATCTCTTTGTTCTCCTTTGCTGAATTCTAAACTGCTCCCAATCCTCAGGCTTGCTGCTTTTTCTGGCAATTTTATATGTCTCCTCTTTGGATCAAATACTATCCCTAATTTATTTTCCAAGCCACGGTTGAGCCCCCTTTCCTGTTTTATTTTTGCACCAGACAGGAATGAATAATTGTTGTAATTCCTGCACACGTTCTTTAAATATTAGCCATTGCCTCTCCACTGTCATCCCTTTCAATAAAGTTCCCCAATCTATCCTAGCCAACTCACACCTCATACTTTCGTAATTTCCTTTATTTAGTTTCAGGACCCTAGTTTCGGATTCGACTACTTCACTCTCCATCTTAATGAGGAAATCTATCATGTTATGGTTGCTCTTCCCTAAGGGACCCCGCACAACAAGATTGTTAATTAATTCTTTCTCATTGCACAATACCCAGTCTAGGATCGCCTGTTCTCTAGTTGGTTCCTCAACGTATTGGTCTAGAATTCCATCACGTACACACTCCAGGAATTCCTCCCCCACCGTAATATTGCGAATTTGGTTTGACCAATCTATATGTAAATTAAAGTCTCCCATGATTATAGTTGTACCCTTCTTGCTTGCGTCTCTAATTTCCTGTTTAATGCCCTCCCTTACATCTCCACTACTGTTTGGGGGCCTATAGACAACCCCCACCAATGTTTTCTGCCCCTTTCTGCTCCTTAGCTCCATCCATACAGATTCCACATCGTGATTTTCCGAGCCAATATCCTTCCTCACTATTGCATTGATTTCCTCCTTTACTAGCAACACTACCCCATCTCCTTTCCCTTTTTGCCTGTCCTTCCTAAATATTGAATACCCCTGGATGTTCAGTTCCCATCCTTGGTCACCCTGCAGCCATATCTCCGTAATCGCAACTATATCATACCCGTTAATATCTATCTGCGCTGTTAATTCATCTACCTTATTGCGAATGCTCCGCGCATTAAGACACAATGCCTTTAGACTTGTCCTTTTAAGATTGCTGGTCATCTTCGTATTATTTTGCACTATGGCCCTAATTGTTTTTCACCCTTGTTTTCTCTGCATTCCACTATTGCTTCTTCCCTTTCTGTCTTTTATTTCTATCCTTGTTTCCCCCTCCTCTGTCTCCCTTCCCATCCACCTGCCATTCTAGTTTAAACCTTCCCCAACAGCACTAGCAAACACCCCTGCAAGGACATTCGTCCCGGTCCTGCTCGGGTGTAACCCGTCCCATTTATACAGGTCCCAACTTCCCCAGAACCAGTCCCAATGTCCCAGGAATCTAAAACCCTGCCTCCGACACCATCCCTGCAATCATGCATTCATCTGGTCTATTCTCCTGATCCTATACTCACTAGCATGTGGCACTGGTTGTAATCCTGAGATCACTACCTTTGAGGTCCTGCTTTTTAATTTATCTCCTAACTCCTTAAATTCACCTTGCAGGACCTCATCCCTTTTTTTTTACCTATGTCGTTGGTACCGATATGGATCACGACTACTGGGTGTTCACCCTCCCCCTCTAGAATGGACTGCAGCCGCTCCATGACATCCTTGACCCTAGCACCAGGGAGGCAACATACCATCCTGGAGTCACAGTTGCAGCCGCAGAAACGCCTATCTGTTCCCCTTACAATTGAATCCCCTATCTCTATAGCCCTGCCACTCTTATTCCTCCCCTCCTGTGCAGCAGAGCCACCCGTGGTGCCCCGAACTTGGCTCTTGCTGCTTTCCCCTGATAAGCCATCTCCCCCAACAGTATCTAAAGCAGTATATCTGTTTGAGAGGGAGATGGCCCCAGGGGACTCCTGCTCTACCTGCCTAATCCTTTTACTCTGCTTGGCGGTCACCCATTTCCCTTCTGCCTGCGCAACCTTTACCTGCGGTGTGACCACCTCACTGAACGTGCTATCCACGATAGTTTACGCATTGCGGATGCTCCACAGTGAATTCACCTGCAGCTCCAGCTCCGAAATATGGTTAGCCAGTAGCTGCAGCTGGACACACTTCCTGCACACATGGTCACCAGGGACACTGGTGGTGTCCATGACTTCCCACATAGTACGGGAGAAGCATATCACGGGTGCGAGCTGTGCTGCCGTGACTCGCCTTAGATTTACACTGCGTTCACCTCTCAGACTCTCCTCCCGCTCTTGGACTCTCCTTTTATACTGCGCTCACCTCTCGGACTCTCCTGCCTCACCTGTGACGTCGCACAGTAGTTTTCTCTTGTTGCAGGTCTGTTGCTGCTTTTATCCCCACTCTCAGTCTTCTGCTGCTCAGCTCTGCGGAAAAGCAGCACCTCCTTCCCCCACTTCACCGAACTCCCACACTCACCAAACTCTCAGCTGTTCACTCTGTGCTCTGTTGCACTCAGTGCTGGTTGCATTACAGGCCTCTGTATTTCTACTGTTTGTGACAACAGGGAGTGTTTCCCACAGCATGGGAAACATGCTGAGGAGAGTCCAAAATCACATCCCTGCTAAAATCTCTTCCCAATGAGGTCTGCCAACGGCCTCAAGTACCTCCCTAACTATCTAAACTGTCATCCCGCCTGCTTTAATTGACGGTGGGAGCCCCCCATGCGGGTGCTGCGCGCGCATCGATTCGCGTCATTGGGGAACCTGGAAGTGGGTGGGTTGGAGCCGGGCTCGGGACCCACTCCGGGATTCCCCAATTTTAGAAACCCCGCCCCCCCCGCCACGAACACACCCGCTCAGCCATCCTAAAATTGACCCCTGTGTGTCACTCTCATCATTTATGAGTTCAGAACCATTTAATTGTATTACTGGCTTGTGCCACACTCCCACCCAGCTATTATTCAGTATGTCCTACACCACCACTCAGATGTTACTGAACGTAATGTGCTCAGATCCAGATTTCATGCAAGATGTAATGCATTTCAATCCAAATGTTGCTTCATACATTACATACACCCATCCAACAGTCACTCAATCACACACTTCCACCAGTTATTATCCGATACGTCCAGGGATCATTAAAATCAGTTTTTAATGATTTCCACCAATACATCTTGGATTTTTTTTTGGCTGATTAATTGGTAAAAACTGATTTCTTGAGGAAAACCCTCCCCCATCACCTGAAATTTCCCATTGTTTTCTTACCAAAAATCAGATTCAGAGATGCACAAACATCACATCCATGAATTCAGCAGCACCCTGGACCCCATTTTTAGCAGGAAAATAAATGATGGCTATACAATTTAGATTTTTTTTTCACAGGGACTCGAATTATGTTTAGCTACTGCTGTGAGGATGATTCTCTTTATCAGTCTTTCATTCCTAGACCTTCCTTTCATTTCATATAGAGCAAGGACAGCCTACACAGCTAAAAATGGCTGTTTATCCTATTTCTCTGTAGAATTCTGCTAATCTCCTGTTAGAGTTCAGGCTAGAACTTAGGAGAACTCCCTGGAAACACTGAGCTTGGTTCTTCAATTCACATTTAGTTGTAATTTTTTTAAAAAGTGAACCCTATAAAAGTAGTGCCTGTGAACATTGTGAAGAATTGTGAACTTTTATTTAGCTCGACTATACCTTTTTAAAGTCCCTTACTTATTTCCTTGAGTTTTAACAATGTTCAGAATAAAATCACATTTTTACTGATGTTCTCTGAATTTACCCAGAATCCATTTTTTTTTTGCCTACTGACTTTTTTCCTTTGTTTTCTACACTAAAATTTTGAAAATATGGGAAATTAATTATTTTTAAATTGGCAATAAAAACTCACTTTAGAAATCCTTACATATGTCACACACTCCCACCCAGCTGTTATCCTAAATACCTAATATTCCACTCAGATGTTACTTCATGGATCAAGCACTATACCCAGCTGTTACTCTGTCACACGCTCTCACCCAGGTTTTACTCTATAGGGTGGAGCATTGACTTCAATGGAAATGAAAATGGGGAGAGATGTATAGTGGGCAGCTGAATTGATATCACCCGTTTTACACTGTTACACAAAGTCAAAACCTGCCCCAGCCAGTGCACATCGGAAAATTGCAGGAGTACCGTTCATCAGATTCCATCCGTTGAAATCAACAGACAGAACTTTCCAATGTGGTACTGGCACCCACCCAGTTGTTACTTTGTGCATCATGCACTCATATCCAGCTGTTCCTCTATACCCATCGTGTTCCATTCCAGATGCAACTCTATATGTCACATACTCCTCCTGGCTGTTACTCTATCTTACGCATTTCTGGCCACATTTCACTTAAAACGTAACATACTCCCACTCATCTTTCATTCTTCGGAACATACAGGCAGCTAATACGAGATTAAAATTAAACCATAAATTTACTCATAATCCCTTGATTGTAGAAATTTCTATCTCAATTTGCTTTGCCAAAATATCCGACTAAATAAATAACAAATTTATAATGCATTCAGCAGTGTTATTTGCGACCTCGGTTGTCAAGTTGTAATATAATGTTCCTATTGTGAAACGAGATTTTGAAAAATATGCTATAAAGATTCATATAGGTAAGGATTAATACAATCCACAAACACTGTAGCTCAGTAATGTATCCTTCCTGATATCATCCCAATAGTAAACACTTAGCTCAAATTTCAAACAAGTTCATCTGAAGTTTAAACATATCCATGTGATGCTAATGCAATTGGAACCAATTCAGCCAGTAATTCTGGCTGTAGCATTACTATTATTGGACAGAAGCTTGTGAGCCTTCTTTCTACGGAGGCTATTTTGACATTCGACAATGGTGTAAAACGGGTGATATCGGATCGGCCACCAGTAATACACCCCACCCGAAGTTAATGGAAAGGAGAATCAGGTGAGGTGTATAACGGGCGGCCATTTTACATCATCGTAGAAAGTTAAAATGGCCCCTTACATTTATGAATTCCACATGTCTGCAGCTTTTACCCTTATTGGCTGAACTTGCTTTTGTTGGTAAATGTTATCACCAAATTTCTCACTTCTTCTCTTACGTGGTAGTGTTCCATAGGAACTGCCAAAACCTCTAGTACCTTGCCCAATTTGGCCATTCATTGTGTGTGATCTTAGAAACGGAATCTTGACAGTCTATTACACTGTATGAAACCTTGCCACCTTGTCTGATCCTGTCCTCACCTGAAGGTACACACATGCATACTTTGAAGCAGATGTCACTGGATGGGACACTTGGTGATTTTTTTTTCCACCCCAATATAAGAACATAAGAAATAGGAGCAGAAGTGGGCCATACGACCCCTCGAGCCTGCTCCGTCATTCAATAAGATCATAGCTGATCTTCAACCTCAACTCGATTTTCCCACCCGATCCTCATATCCCTTGATTCCCTTAGAGTCCAAAAATCTATCGATCTCAGTCTTGAATATACTCAATAATCAAGCCCTCTCGGGTAGATAATTTAAAAGATTCACAACCCTCTGAGTGAAGAAATTCCTCCTCCTCTCAGTCCTAAATGGCCGACCCTTTATCCTGAGACTATGTCCCCTCGTTCTAGACTCGCCAGCCAGGGGAAACAGCCTCTCGGCATTTACCCTGTCAAGTCCTCTCAGAATCTTACATGCATCAATGAGATTACCTCCCATTCTTCTAAACTCCAGAAATTATAGGCCCATTCTACTCAATCTCTCCTCATAGGACTCTCTCCTCATAGGACAACCCTCTCATCCCAGGAATTAATCTGGTGAATCTTCATTGCACCATCCCTAAGGCAAATATATCCTTCCTTAGAGAAGGAGACCAAAACTCTACACAGTACCTCAGGTGTGGTCTCACCAAAGCCCCGTATAATTGCAGCAAGACTTCCTTACTCTTGTACGCTAACCCCCTTGCAATAAAGGCCAGTATACCATTTGTCTTCCTAATTGCTTGCTGTACCGGCATGCTAACTTTCTGTGTTTTGTGTATAAGGATACACAAATCCCTCTGAACAGCAACATTTAATAGTTTCTCATCATTTAAAAAACATTCTGTTTTTCTATTCTTCCTACCAAAGTGAATAACCTCACATTTCCCCACATTATACTCCATCTGTCCTCTCATTTAACCTGTCCATATCCCTTTGTAGGCTCTTTGTGTCCTCCTCACAGCTTACTTTCCTACGTACCTTTATATCGTCAGCAAACTTGGATACATTACACTCGGCCCCTTCATCCAAGTCATTAATATAGATTGTAAACAACTGAGGCCCAAGCACCGATCCTTGCGGCACCTCACTAGTTACAGTCTGCCAACCTGAGAATGACCCGTTTATCCCTACTCTCTGTTTTCTGTCTGCTAATCAATCCTCTATCCATGTTAATTTATTATCCCCAACCCCATGAGTTCTTATCTTGTGTAATAGTCTTTTATGTGGCACCTTATCGAATGCCTTTTGAAAATCCAAATATACTACATTCACTGGTTCCTTTTTATCTAGCCTGCTAGTTACATCCTCAAAAAACTCTAATAGATTTGTCAAGCACAATTTCCCTTTAATAAAACCTTGTTGACTCTGCCTAATCATATCATGATTTTCTAAGTGCACCGTTACCACGTCCTTAATAATAGATTCCAGCATTTTCCCGACTACTAATGTCAGGCTAACTGGCTTCCCTGTTTACTCACTCTCTAGCCCAGGGGTACTGAGGACAACTGATACTTCAACTGAGATCAGTTAACTCAGCACAGACTGGGGCTCAAGCTGGGAACCTCCTGGTCTGTAAAGGTTAATGTCATACCACAGTCAGAGGAATTCTGTAGTAATTTTGCAGAGAACAAAAAATGTATTGAACTGTGTAACACCTTAAACACACTCTTTACAGTTGTTTATTTAAAAAAAATGCATTTTAATATTTTTATCTTTTAGCAGCTTTCCTGTTGGAATTTTACCAGCTGATTTCTCGTCTTCCATTTCAGTAGATTGCAATAATCAGATAGTATCAGATTCCTATTGTGGTAATCATGTTTTCCATGTAGTTCTGCATCATATGTCAGGAGGAATAACTGCTTCACAACATTTTACTGCTAGGTCAGGGGTATAATGGGATCAGATGCAGGAAGAGAGAGTTCTGCAGAGATACAATGGATCAAGTCAGCCATCTTGTCCTCTCAGGGGGAACCCTGCTCATGTTCCATTGGAGTGTGGTTGCCCAATGGGAATGCGGGATAGATGAATTTACCCTGCATCCTGTCTTTCAGATAAGATGATAAACCGAGGCCCCGTCTGGCCTCTCAGGTGAACGTAAAAGATCCCATGGCATTATTTTGAAGAAAATCAGGGGCTCCCCAGTGTCCTGGCTAACATTTATCCCTCAACCAACACCAGTAAAAAACAGATTACCTGGTCATTATCACGTTGCTATTTGTGAGGGCATGCTCTGCACAAGTTGGCTGCCGTGTTTCCTAAATTACAATAGTGACTACACTTCAAAAAGTATTTCATTGGCTGTGAAGCACTTTGGGACATCACAAGGTTGCAAAAAGTGCTATAGAAATGCAAACCAAGCACTGGGGTTAATGTCTAGAAGGATAGAATTGAAAAGCAGAGAAGTTATGTTAAATTTGTATAGAACCTTGGGTAGACCACACTTGGGAGTACTGCGACCAGTTCTGGACTCCATATTATATACAGGATCTAGAAGCACCGGAGAAGGTACAAAAAAGATTTTCTAGGATTATACCAGAATTGAGAGGTTATACCTGTCAGGAAAGATTGAGCAGGCTGGAGCAGGCTGGGCGTCTTTTCTATAGAAAAGAGAAGACTGAGGGATGACCTGATAGAGTTCTTTAAGAATATGAAAGGGTTTGATAGGGTAGACATAGAGAATATGTTTTCACTTGTGGGGGAGACCAGAACTAAGGGCCATAAATATAAGGTAGTCACTAATAAATCTAATAGGGAATTCAAGAGAAACTTTTTTACCTAGCGAGTAGTCGGAATGTAAAACTCACTACCACAAGGAGTAGTTGAGGCGACTAGCACAGATGCATTTAAGGGGAAGCTAGATAAACACATGAGGAGAAAGGAATAGAAGGATATGTTGATGGGGTTAGATGAAGAAGGGTGGGAGGAGGCTCGTGTGGAGCATAAACACCAACATGGACCTGTTGGGCTGAATGGCCTGTTTCTGTACATTCTATGTAGGGCAAAAGAACAAATCAAGATGGGCTTATTGGCAATTTTACTGCCAACGTTTCTTTGAATCAGTTAGCAATAATGAAAGTGAATCAGACAATAATGATGCATCTGTAATAAAGTTCCTTTCACACTTCTCAATAATTGTCACTTAGGTTGCACTTACACTTCACAGCTACATTGCAATATGTTTTTGAGATTCCACTCTGCTGGTGGGGTCTCACACAGAGTGGGTGGATAATCAGAAGATTGTGGGTGCAATGCCTCTAACTGTCCAATATGCTACCCACTTATTGCCTGTGCGACTCCACTGGTGGTTGGAAAATTAGCATTAATTCAGCTTGAATCTTGTATTAGGGGCTGACCTGACACTGGAATGAAACAGGGTGAAGCTCCCTGAAGGAGGGAGTCTGGAAGATTTACCTCAGCGTCAGTTTGGGCCTTCACACCCAATTTACGTTCCGTCTGGCATTGGTTCAAAGCAGGTTTGGCTCCGCACTGACTCCAAACTCGTGGAAAGCGATTGCACTGGAAATTAGTATAAACGCTAAGCTTTTAGTTCAACCATCTATGGAGACCGCATTGGCAGGATGAAAATGGAGGATATCCTGATTTACTCACCATATCCAGTCCATCTGAAAGGAAATCCAAGGTCTTTAATATTGTCAATAAAGACTGCCCTCTAAAGTTGAATTCTTTCATTCAATTGTCATTTTTTACCCAGGGTGGAAAAATATAACTGTCAGTATTCTTTTGACTTCATTTATTGTTAATAAGAATTACAGTAAAATAACCCCCATGTGGGTTTATGCTGCTTTTACTTACATTCCATCAATCCCAGAAGCTTTACAGTATCATCTCAAAGTACATTACATCAATATACAGATTAAAAACTATACTGAAGTAATTATACATTGTAATACAACGTTTATATGATATAAAATGATAGTCGTAGCCCAATGACCAGTAGTCCAGTACTAAATTCCATAACTGTTAGGTTCAATTTGGTTGAGCTAAATGGAAATGATACTGTATTAATAAATAATGCAAAATAATAATTAATTTTAATTCATCTTCAGCCAAAGACTCAGAAAAAAAGAAAAACATTTGAAGGTAAAATTAATACTTTTATTCAAATTCAATTTTTAAATGATTGTAATTGAGTCTAAATTGTTTCTTTCCCATTTCTGGAAAGTAGTGTGTGGCCTCATCACAGAGTATGACTTTAACACAAGGCAGAAAGACAAATGAGGATGAAAAGCAAAGTACACCTTTTTTGAGAGCAACTGAGCTCCATATTACTTTGCCATGCAGTTGGCCTTAGCTCTTTTTGTTGGCAGCACTGTCAATTTTGGATGAAAATCAGTCCACAACTGTTGAGCAAGTTTAAAATTTAGGAATTTATTACTGAACTTCAGTAAGAACTGAAAATGAAGAATATTATTTTTGCACTATAGTCGGTATATTCCGAAAGTACTGCTCTGTTTGCTCCTATCTGTGTGTATAGTTAGATTAAAACTGTAAGGTTTTTCGTCAGATGATAACAAACTGTCTCTTGATGTTCCCTGGTGAAGGCTTAATGTATTGAAAATAATGTAGGTTTAAGGGGTAATTTTCCATTTTGGTGTCCCCAGCACCTTTTGGGAGAATACATTGGGAGATGGTGTAGCCCAGACCATTGATAATGGATGGAAAATCACAGGCTGGGATGTCCAGTTTCCCTGCGTGCGCTGGGAGCATCATAATGGAAAATTTCCCCTTAATTATGAGCCCATACACAACAATATCCTGTGGTGTTGTGACTGTTCGAGAAACTAGATTTGATCAAAAAACTCTGGCTATGAATCTGTAGAAATATAGTGGAATACTATTAATTTCTCTAAATTGGGGAAGACATGAAAGTTCTTTACAACTAGCCTTGATTCGCATATCATAGAACCAAAGTAAGCTCAACAATAGAAGGAGGCCTTTCGAGCCATCATGCCTGTACATTACTCTACAATTGGAGCTATCGTATTATCTAAGTGTCAGCCTTAGCTGAGTGGTAGCACTCTTGCCTGTGAGTCAGAAGGTTATGATTGAAACCTACCTCCAGGGCTTGAGCACATAATCTAGAATGATACTTAAGTGCAGTACTGAGGGACTGTATGATGATATTAAACTAAGCTCCATCTCCCCTCTCAGGTTGATGTAAAAAATCCCACTGTACTATTTGAAGAGGAGCAGGGAGATTCCACCAGTGTCCTAGCCAACATTTATCCATCAACCACCATCACTAAAACAGATTATCTGGCCATTTATCGCATTGCTGTTTGCGAGACCTTGCTGTGTGCAAAGTTGGCTGCCATGTTTTGTTAAATTACAATGGTGACTTCACTTTGAAAGTGCTTCATTGGCTGTGATGTACATTGTGATGTCACAAAAAGTGCTATATAAATGCAAGTTCTTTATCTGCTGTAATCCCATTTCCCTGCCCTTCCACTATTCTTTTCCATTCTTCTTTTCAAGTGCTTCTCAAATTTTATTTTAAGTGATGTTATAGCCTCTGCTACAAACACATCCCCTGTTCTAATAATCCTTTGTGCGAAAATGTTCTTTTTCTAACTTTCCCTTTGTAATGAGAATTCTCGGTCTACGTCCCCTTGTTACCAACTTGTTAATCAGCAGAAACAATCTTTCATTGTTGATCCCTCGAAAATACCTTTCATAACAGGAATGTGTATGAAATACTTAGTCAGTAATAACATTGAACTTAATAGTCATATATGACCAGTGCAGCACAAAGAAGTACCAAGTGGAGGTGAGGCATCTTTCCACAGGGAGGAGATTCTGACAGGGAACAGTCAGTTGGGTGCAGTCACACAGTTCCTGGTAGAACAACAAAGAAAGCACCATCAACCTTCCTTCGTTCCTAACCCTGCTCCATGGATCAGTGGGTCAATGTATTGGTCAATGTGCAGTTGAGTCATACAAACTAGAAGGGTGCCAAGTTCAATTTCTGGATGGTGCTCAAGTTAGCTGATCTCAGCCAGGATAGTCGTGGAAGTGCTACAATTGATGTCAGTGTCCTTGATTAGGGAGAGGGATTTAAAACACTGTAGGATTCCTGTTCCTGTGTAAATGTGATGAGGGCAAGATTGGGCATGACTGTGATTCCCTCCCTGGTAAAGGAGTCTGTCAAGGCTTTCAACATGAAGAACAGCTACTAGGAAAATGTACTAGAGAGCTGCCAGCACCCGTGGAATTGTACCTGAGCATGAGTCAGCACCTTGAGAAGAGGGTGGGGGGAATGAAAGAATATTGGTAAAAAAATATTAAATTAAGCACTGTTGGTGGTCTGGAAGAGGCAAATTATCTGTTAGTACCTCTGAGAGGGATATAACAGAAATAAAGAATATATGTACCCTTCATTGGATAGTAAATACCCCTCAGAGTAAAAAGTATAGCTTATAATAGAATTTACAGAAGTATGCATTTATTTGTACATTTCTACAATTTTCAATGCACCAAAAAATTCCTGGGAATAATCAAATGTCAACAAAAAGATCCATTGTGTCCCATCTTACAAATGATGATGCAGTCTGGGTTTCAATGTAAGTGACTAAGTGCTTTTGCTTGATATATGGAGGAGGCTGAATTCCTTTTAATATCCTGACCAAAATAACCCAATATTCTGTGAAGCCCAGCATTATTTTGCATTGTAACCCAATTTCTCATTGATGTCCTCTACCATATTGCATCATCATTCAATAGAGGTTGAAACAAAGAACTGGCTGCTGAGCTTAAAAGATATTTCCATGGGAGTTCCAGGGGAAGATACAGGAAAAAGACAACTCCAGGGGCCCAATATTATCAGGGCGGCGGGTTCGCGGCGGGGGAGGCAATTGGGCGCGTGGGTAACGTGCCCGGTGAAACCAGTCTGCCCCCCGCGTGCAATCGCAGGCTAATTGGATCCACTTACCTCTTGTTCCGGGTTCCCCGCTGCTGATCTGCGCGTCGGGCGGACTGAGAACGCGCAGTAAGGTCTGTCAGCTGGAGGAGCTTTATTTAAAGGGGCAGTCCTCCACTGATTGATGCTGCAAGAAATAGGAAAAATTACAGCATGGAGCAGCCCAGGGGGAAGGCTGCTCCCAGGTTTAATGATGCCTCACTCCAGGTATCAGTGGATGGGGTGAGGAGGAGGGAGAGGACAGAGAACTTCCCCCCCCCGGCGGGCGGGAGGAAGCGGCCTGCCTCTGCCACCAAGAAGGACTGGCTCGAGGTGGCAGAGGAGGTCACCTGCACCACCAACATATCGCGCACCTGCATACAGTGCAGGAGGTGCTGCAATGACCTAAGTAGGTCAGCGAAAGTGAGTACACTTACTCATTCCCCTACACTCCGTCTGCCACATCACCGCCCCCACCCCACATCTCCTTCTGCACTGCCAACACTACTCTGTCACATCACCCCTCATACCCACTCAAACCTCATCCTCATCTTACCTGCACTTACTCACCTCGCCAGTACTCATCCCGCCACTACCACTCAACCCAATCCTCATACAATCTCATGGCTCTTTCTCATACTCACCCTCTCATGCATCTCTTTCACAGTCAGCCTCACTCAACCTGCCACTACCAGTGCTGCAGCCACAGGGCATGCATCACATATGTGCAGTAGGCAGCGTAAGGCAAAGGTGTCGTGAGCATGAAGGGGATGCACAGGCGTGTTTGAGGGTTTGTCATGGTTTTTACTTATATTGAATTTCTGATCAACTCACATCACATATTATATTGGCACCACTACTGCCACGTCTTTGCGAATCTTGTCTGGTTTGTTCAATAATGCCCTTTCCTGAGGATCACAATGAAGACCCACAACTGATGCCACCCATTGTGTCACTGCAGAGTGGGTGTAGGTGTATTTGCAGGGCTCTTTTGCGCAGACGACTGAGAGACGTCGGCAATGTCCCCGGTGGCACCCTGGAAGGATGCGGAGGAGAAGTTGTTGAGGGCAGTGGTGACTTTGACAGCAACAGGTAAGAAGATGGTGCTCGGGCCAGCCGGGAGCAGCTCGGCATGAAGGAGGCTGCAGATGTTCACAACTACATGTCGAATAACTCTAAGCCTCCGTGTGCACTGCTGCTCAGAGAGGTCCAGGAAGCTGAGCCTCGGTCTGTGGACCCTGTGGCGAGGGTAGTGCCCTCTGCGACGCATCTCTCTCTGCGGTAGCCCTCCCTCCTGTAGTGCAGGTGGATGTGTCACAGCACTGTATTGTGGAGCTCCACGTGTCAGAGGTGGACGGCGTGGCCAGCGAGGCTGGTGATGCTGTTCACCCTCCGAGGAGGTCATGACTGCAGCTACGGCGGCCCCCATCCGGAACATGTACATCTGAGAGGGTCCGCAAGGTAGGTACATGTGTCTGGACACCGGGGTGAGTGTGCAAGTTGGTGACTTTTATTGTTAGGAGGAGGGTGGTGGAGGCCAAACTTTGTCCAAGGTGACAGAGTGGCCTCCTGCAATGAGTGAGGGTCTCCCCCCCAACACCTGTCAAATGGACCTTTGCAGCTGCCACAGGCTGATGGCTGCAACACGTCCATTTGAACTGAGAGTGCGGGAAATAGTCCCAGTTGTTTGTAAAATCCCAACCCTCCTAAAATATCTCACTAATCAGGTCTGTAAACGAGCTGAAATACCAAGATAAATAGCTTAAGTGGCACCCCGCTGGCTTTAATTGCCGGCGGGAGTCCCACATGCGGGGGCTGCGTGCGCATGTCAGCGCGTCAGTGGGAAACCCGGAAGTGGGCGGGTTGGAGCCGGGCTCCCGACCCGCCCCGGGAATCCCCGATTTTCGGAGCACACCCCCCGCCAGTAATGCACCTGATCGCGGGTGCTAAAATAAAGCCCCAGCATTTCTCACAGCCCTGTAAGGGCGGAATTTCTGCCTATCCTTTACAAGGCCAGTGACACCAAGGGGGAAGAGCTGGGGTCAGGTACCTCAGGGGTCAGAGGTCAAAGAGTAGGAGTTCCTGCTTCTGCACCTCAGCAGGCCGGTACACCAAGAGAGATGAGGTATACTAGATTCCAGAAGGAGCAAGTTAGCCCTACTGGAGGGAGGGAGGCCCAGGCCAGGGAAGGAAAGGAACTTCATTTTGTGTCTGTCCTCTTAAACACGGGGGAACTGAGGAGGAGCTGCTTCGGCTCTCGGTGAAGATCTGGACAACCCTCCCCTTGATGGTGAGAATGAACAGGGATTTTCTAGTGGCATGGGTCAGGCAATTGTCAAAGATTCACCTGTAGTGGCATGGGCACTCACAAGCCCCAAGCAAATCCAATGCCATATCACTGTCCCTGCAAATTCTGGCAGGGTCAGCACTGCAAGATATCGGTGAAAAAATTGGGATCACAGCTCATAGATTTTTGGGGGCATAATATAAAAAATACTTGATCGGTGACAGATGAGTACAGGTAACAATTCAATCTTCTATTTTCAGATAATACACAAACAGTAGAGGCTTTGTTCTTGCAGTTTAATATGTAAACTGAAGCCATTTATCAGACTAGTGCCTTGTGCTATACCTCCACTTGTTTATAGGGCAAGTTACTTGTTGCGTTGTAGCATCCACAGTTCCCATGTATCTCTATACTTACTTACAGGGTACAATTTGCTGCTCAACTTTGCATTAAAAGTCCTGGAGGCAGTGGAATTGCTAGCTTCTGATATCATGTGACCAACAATACATAAGCCTTACCCATTCAGTATCTTCTGTTTATTCCGAATAACGTAAAGCTGTTTTAATGCCAGTACTGTATACGTTGTGACCATACTTTATTTTGTATTTTGGTTATGGACATCCTTCAAACAATGTTTTAGAAATACAGAGAATTTGTTGAAAGTAAGGAATATGCAAGTGAGGTACAGAGTATCTCTGGAATCTGCAACCTGTCAGTATAACAAGTAAATCTGTGCATTATTATAAGTTACACCAAGTAGCCATTTTATATATAAAGCATGAGATTTCTTTTTCCCACCTTGACAAGACAAAAATATATACAAAACATAAAATGTACTGTTGCACTTTCAATGTGAGATTTTCTGATCAAGATAAGGCTAAACAGGAAAATTGAGTACACGTGACCTTGCTCCCTATAACACCCTATGGTCCAGAAAGGTATTTTTTCACCCATTGTAAAAAAAAAAGTTTTTTTTTTAAATTCACTTTTGCAGTAGAAAAAATATTTTGAAAGGTTTTATTTTTATTACAACATTGGCTCCGAAGCAGCTATGTAAAAAAATAAAAAGCTAGCAGTGCATTGGTCTGTTAGAAAATAAGGATTAACTGGTTGTTAATTATTGTCACTAGGTCCTAGTATGTTGGATCTAAAGGAATGTACTGCACTGTATAAGGTAACGCTGTCCAATTCAATAAATGTTCAGGTATTTTTTTTTAAAAGGGGCATAGCCGCATCAGAGGCTATTGTGTGCTGTTCCACAAAAATGCTTGCTTTCACAGATAAATTACTTGGTCACTGTATTTGTTTAAATTACAAAAAAAAACAGTATTTTCTTTCATTCAAAAAAAACCCCACAATCATTTCAGTCTTTTGTTTTTAGAAGCACATTAAAGTGGTAAAAAGTGGTTGATAATTCATAAAAGGGGATATTCATTGCTTCCGTAACAATTCATAACCAAAGAGAACTCAAAGGCTACACGAACATAATGGTCACAGGGTCATCTTTACCTGAAATTAAAATGATTCATATGATTTTTTTTAAATATTCGACTTTCATAGCTGTTTATTGTTTTATAAAAGCTTTGTTTCTTTAATGTATTCATACATTCTCTGCAAAAAAAAGGGAGAGGGGAGAATGAGAAGGTTTTAAGGACTTAACATTATGATTTAAATTCAAGGCACATACATGATACACCAAGAGGGTTTCAGATAATGAACTTTGGTTCCTTGCACTATGGAAAATTTGGAAGTAAAAGAAAGTTAAACCAAAATATTTTTACACTGTCATTTACACAAACATGTACTGACATTTGTATTACAAAAGTAGTGGTTGATTTTAGTACATTTGATTTTTAAGCATTCTTGCTGTAGGCATTTAAAAAATGGATCTGGATTTTTATTATTATTCTGTTCTCCTTGGATGTAATGCCTGTTTACCAATATTGCTTATTCCCAAAACTGGCTCAACTTCAGAGCTTTCTGTTGCCAAGTGGAGGAAATAAAGAATGAACCTCTCAATGGGGTCAACGTTTGTGTGGATTAATTGAATGAATCGATTAAACATATAATCATCAGAAACTTAAGTGAACAGCTAATCCTTCAGTTGTCAGCAACATCAGTATGTCCAAGATAAGGTACTGTGTTAATATTTACCTATCATTATCATTCAGACATTGTACAGAATACTGTATTAATGCAGTGTCCTTAATATGGCCACTAAAATGGAGTCTGATTCTTCAGCTAACAAGCTGTCCTTTGTGTCAGCTAAAAGGGATACTGTGGCACACAGCCCAAAGTGTTGGATCTCTGGCAGGGGCGCCATGGAATGGTACGTTGGTGAGCTTGTGCTTATGCATGGCGAGCTCCTGATCTTGGTCATGCCATGGTGAAGTTTACACCCTCCCCTCGGGCTGCCCTCATGTACATCCGCCGCACGCAGCTGCCAACACAGCAGAGCTGGCAGAGGTCCTGGGGGGGGAGCAGGTCATCCTTCTTGTGGCATGGAAGGCACAGCAAGACAGGCAGAGACAAAAGGGGAGAAATGAACAAATACCCTCAGTTAAAAGAAAAAAGTATTAGCTGCAAACCAGCCAATCTGAATGATCTGGGCATGATTCATTCAGTGCAACAACAACATGTTCCTGTGAAAGCTATCATCTGCACACTAAACTAAGAAGTGGTGCCATTTTTGTGAAAATATAACGTAGCTGAACATTCAGGCAATTGTTCCAACAATCAATTGGATATCTGATTATAAAAATAATTGGGCGCCACAGCTGTAGCCCATTTATCTGTGCGACAGGTGTGAAATGTAACAAATGGCTTCCATTTGAATGGAGGAGATGTGAATGTTTCATATTACCTGTGGGGGACCCTATGGAATGCTGATCAGTTCATGTAATTTTATTACAATTTCGATCTTCCTATACGATTAGTTTCACAGGCACCAAGTTGGTCCATGAGTTGACATCCTAATTCTTCACTGTTGCCATGGTTAGGCAACTCTGGGCCAAAAGTGCTGTTAATCTTTTTTTTTAATGTTCCTGAAAACTGCCAAGTCTCAAAAAAATTCAACAAACTTTTAACACATCAAAAGTGAGGGGTGTGCACTCTTTGAATTAATTACTTTATGCAGTTTGAGATTAAACCTTACTTTTTTTTCCTGTTCATCAACAACTGTGCTGTAAGCTGCCATTGCAGCAAAGGCATTCCACATGGATTCGGTCCTCATTATTATGAAACTACTACGTTCTTCAAATGTATTAAATATTGACTGATGCAGAGTTCAGAATCTAACAAACTGATTGATTTAATCATTGTTGGGGGAAATCTAATCACAGCTTTGAATAAAAAGAAAGGTTGGAGCTTTTATAGTGTTCTAAGGAGATCTCTGCTAAAAGCCAATTCACATTATATTGTATGTACAGTATACTGAAAGTACTGAACAGCCAATTGAAACATCAGATTAAACTCCTGCAATGGCTTATTAGATAGATGTGTGATGTGGTTTTAAGTCATGGGTCACAGGTTCAACTTCCAGTCTCAGCTGAGTTAGTTGGTCCGAGCTGGGCCATTGGTTAGGGTGCTAAAAATGGTAACAGTGCCCCTGGGCTAGAGATGGAGGAGAAAAAAAATCATCTAAGGCTACCACTCATGATTGCTATGCAGTGACCCCTGCTGGAAAGTAGGTGGGCATTGGGTGGGAAGAGGCTCAGGCTTGGCTATGATGCCCTCCAAGGCCATATGGTGGCACTCACTTTTTAGGGTCACAAATCAATATGGCCATTTGGGGTGAGGTACAGGAAGGCTGCCGATGACGGGAAAACTAGACCACAGCAGGAGACAAATTCCTTCAGGGCAGGAAGTTGAGAAAACAGGGTTGGGGGGGGGGGGGGGGGAGGAGAAAGATCAGATTAACTGTCAATTTTTGTTGGTTTCTAAATTATGTGCCAGTGTGACTGTTCAGAAGATGCTTTAAACCCCAATTGTGAAACTACGTCATTAAATTCCACCATATGGTAAAAAAAACATTTCATTTATGAACATAGGCCTTGATTGTACAGCAACAACTATACAGCTTACTTAACCTTTTTTTTAAAATCACTTGACTGCATTACAAAATTGTTGCTACTTATTTTTTGTAATAGAAAAGATAGCATTTTTTTACACTGTATAAATTACACAGTAGGCAGACGCAACCTGTCTGGACAATTTTTCACAAATATATTCTAGAAAGTCCTATAACTGGAGTGTCTTTATGCTGTATGGTCATGTATGGCATTGTTCCAAATCTGGAGCCCCACTAGTACAGTATCTGCTGTTGCTTCTGGTGTGGCAGTCTGTATAACTAATCTCACCATTTGGAGGGTATATCGACTGCAGTCTAAAATCTTCCTTAAGCATTTGTTCATTATTTAATGAGACTATGTGAAAACTGGTCTCAGTCATTTCAAGAATTGTGTTGTCCTTTTTTGTCCCAGCCTCGCAGTAGTCGTCTTTCCTCCGTCCTCGATTGTACTTCCACGAGTGTGAATTGTACTTCCCCTTTTTGTGCATGTGCCAGCAAAAAACGCTGAGCAGGGCAACCAGTACGACGATCACTGCTCCCCCTATCAGCCCCGCCAACAGCAAAGGGGAGTTCAGGTCCTGCTGGGTCGCTTGCTCGGGACTCGAGGCCATGTTCGTATTAAAAGACGACGACTTGGTGGTGGCTTCTGAACAAACTGTATCCTCCTTGGGGTGAAAGTTATTTGAGGCGTCCAGCAGAACCATGCACACCCTGTAGGTAGATTTGGGCTCCAGATTCAGCAAGCTCAGCTGCTCCGTATCCCCACTAACTATCCTTTCGTGCACAATGCCACCGACTAAACTGTGGCCTAGTTTCACCCACGTGACTTTGTACTTTGTCACCGCAAAGATGGCCAGCCAACTGATTTGAATGCACGTGTCATTCACAAACTGAACTGCGAGTCGCAATTGGCCAACTGGCAAAGAGTCTGCGAATTCTTTGTCTCCTGTAGGCACAAGAGCAGTCGACACTGGTGCGAAGGGAAGAACGGAGGCATTGGTAGCAGGAATAAAAGATGTAGAAACGACAGTAGCCACAACAGAAGGCAAGGGGGCAGAGGGGATGGGTGTAACTTGAGGAGCAGTAGTAGCAATTGGACAGGATACTAGATTTATATTCAGATCTCTTATAGCCATTCCCCTGACTTTATCAGGCCCCTGACACATCAGCCCACGCACATTTATAGAAAACGAAAGTGACTGCAGCCATTTGGTCACCCATTTTATGTTGCAGTCACAATACCAGGGATTATTCCTCAAAAGAATCTGTTTTAAACTGGTCATACCATCGAACGCTCCTTTCACAAGCATCCGGAGCTGGTTGCTGGAAAGATCCAGCCTTTCAAGCTGTTTCAGTTGCGTGAAGGCGGTGACTGGAATCTGATTGATTTGGTTCTCCTGCAAACTGAGTTTCACCAAATTGCCACCTGGAAGGTTCGCCGGGGGAACAGTGAGAGAATTCCGCACCATCGAGAGCTCGGTTAACTTCACCAGCTGCTCCAGGGCTCCCTCGGAAATCCCTTTGTCAGCCAGGAGGTTCCCATCCAAGACCAAGCGCTGAAGGAGAGTGAGATTCTGAAAGGCTAGCTCCGACATGGTGGAGATCCGGTTCTCGTCCAGCCGTAGCTCTTCTAACCCTAATGGTAGCCCAATCGGCACGCTGCTCAAATGGTTCCTGGACAAGAACAGCAGCTTAAGGTTGGCAGCTTCTCGGAAAGCGCCATCCTCGATGCCAACGGTTGAGATGGAATTGTCATCCAGATGTAGCTTTTCAAGTTTCTGCAACTGGCCGAGGGCTTCCCTGGAGACGGTCTGGATATTATTTTCCTGCAAGTGGAGCTCCTTCACGTTTTTTGGTAGATTCACGGGAAATTCATCCAGTTCGTTGCCATACAAGTATACTGTTTGAACAGAGAGCACATTTCGCAAGTCAAGAGGAAATCCAGCATTGTTGATGACATTGTTTTGGAGGTAGAGAATAGCGGCGCCCTCTGGTATCCCAGCAGGCACTGATGTCAAGCCTCGGTCATTACAATAAACAAATTTCTTATCGCAACGACACTCCGAAGGACAAAATTCCGCCCCAGTTACTTCTGCGCACAGTCCCAATAGAAACATAATCCATAAATGCAATAAAGTAATCCAGTCCATGAAACAGACTCTGGTCCGTGACACTCCCATCACTCTAACAATTAAGGAATTCTAATTGTAAAACAGCAGGCGGTTAAAAAATCCACAAAGCCAGAGGCAGCTCCTGTGAATATAAAGCCGGTACTTGCTTCATCCAAACACTTAGGAGGAGAAACGGTATATGTGCCTGGTGAGAATAATCCTTGAGTGCGTTTTTTTTTTCTGCCTTAATAGTGGAAGCAGCAATTTGTTAACTAGAGTCGCTCTCTGCAAATTCTTCCATCTAAACCAGGATACTCGGTGATAACTAAAGCACATCACATACTGCTTTCGCTGGTGATTGGCAATTTGAAATCGTACATATACACACACACACACACACAACCCAGCAGCACTCGGTGGGTTTATTAAATCTGGAGTCCCTTCGTCACACACTGCTGCTCCAAATCAGAAAAGGGTGTCATCTCAGCTCGGCTTGTACATCTAGAATCCTATTCCATTAAAAAAAAACACACACAAGAAATAAATGAACAGTTCATTTGGATTCACAGACTCTCTGAGCTGCATTTTTCAACCTAGAGCTGCCTCTGCTGGAGAAATCTATGGGCTGTCAGTATACCATTAACTGCCTTCAGCTTACTCCAATGCCAGTTAATAAAATAAGACTATTAAAAACCCAGTACAGAAGAGAGAGAAAAATAAAACCACCAACCCTGAGACTGACTATGATTTAAGAAATAGATATTACCACCAAAAGTCAAATCAGGCTACAGTATAAAATGTAAATTGTTTTTTTAAAAATAAAACAGAAAATAGAATTACAACCACCTTTACGTTGTTGTCCAATTCTGTGCCTCTGCCATCCTTTGCTTTTGTTCTCCTTCACGGTTTTCCTGGTTTGATGGCTAATCTTGCTTTAGACAGTGTAGCACAGTCCCAGTAGTTGGTATAGGTTGACTCCTTGCTTGTACTCCACTCGGGTTCTGTCATCACTGAACAGCAACGCAGCTCAGCCCAGTGGAGGGCTCTGCTTCACCACTCTGACCATGCTTCGACTCCCTCGCTCTCTCTCTCTCTTTTCTTCTTTTTTAGCTCTCCTCAAAGCACCGGAGCCCCTCAAGTATCGCCTCTGCCGTGGTGTCGCTTCTAGAGATGAGAGGATTTATACGTTAGGCAAAAAAGCTACAGCCACTTATTACTCATTCTGTGCCCCAGCCTGTATTCCTGGTGCACGCAATGATATGCCAGTAATGATGCGTCTGATCAGACTGTTTATTGCTAATGTAAGTCTTCCCTCTCCCTCTTAAAACTCCTGGGAGATGTTTACAGTAATGAATTCAGCTGACAGCGATCTCTCTCTCTCTCACACAGACCCTCCCATCTCTCTCTCTCGCTCTCGCCATGTGAGGAAGGCTCTCGCAACAAAGCTTCCCCTGGCAGTAGCCGAACGCCTGAGCTCCTCAATACATCCCTGGCCAGTCTTTCCTTTGACAAACTGTGGAGTTGTTCGATAAACCAACCACTCTTGCTTGTATTTTATTTTACCTCCCCCTCTTGCCTGGCCAAGAGAAGCAGTAAAGCCCCCTTCCCTGTTTTGCCTGACCTTGATCTCGCCAGGAAATAGCTGATGAAACTATTTAAAATATGGGTTTAACTGTTCCATTTTTAAAATTTAAATTAAAAACTTAACAGTTGCGCAAGGCTTGCTTGGCAGTCAGCTGCAATCTGACGCTCCCTGAATTAGTAACAAAAGTATTTAACGGATGCTTGTGGTTAGACCCAAAAAAAAAGTTGATTATGAATTGGACCATTGATCTTCCTTTATCAATCGCTGATCATTATTCAACGGAGGATGCCCGGGGCTTTTGACCGATTCTAATGCAGCCTGTGACTGTTATTTGCAGCCTTTACAGAAACAACGAAATGGGAACAAATCAACCATTTAGTTGTGTTTTATTTTTTAAAGGACTTGGCTGGGCTATATTTATTGCATGTGGCCCGAGAGAAAGATTGACTTGCACCTTTGAGTGAACACCATGAAAATATCGAACTGTTCTTTCACAAATGTTCTCGTCTCTGACCCTTTAATGGTCACAGACATGCTGTGCTACTCTGTATTATAATAATTCATTCTTGGACTGATTATTCAGCGAGCACCATTAATAAAAATAATCTAGAGGGGTCTTATTTTTCTTGTATGTTGGATCCTTTGAACATATTTATTCAAATAATTCAATTCCATGCAACCACCAGTCCTCAGAACTGCAGTGAAATTTGTGCGTTTCTCATATTCGCAGTAACTTTTAAGGAAGTCCTATGACCTGACTGTGAATAATGCTCAACACCTTACATCACCTGAAGGCCTGGCTATTGATTCGCGTTGCTGTTCTCGGGTTAAGATCCTAGTGACTAGAGCAGTTCTCCAAACCCATACTGTAACAGCGGAATTCTGCATGGCCACCACGTAAACCCCTCGAATCTCCGCCTTAGTTTTTTTTTGTACCTATTCGTGATTAGAGAAAGATTTAAACTCCCTATCCGTCGCACTTCTCAGTGTCTTCCAGTACAGATGCGTGCAGCCAGGAAATTTCTATGTTAAAAAAGAAACGCCTTTCAGGGCAGCAGGGTAGCGCTAGGGTTAACGTGTGGCAAGTGTGCCTGTACTGGTATGCCGCGGTAGCAGATGCAGCAGGTTATAGCGAGGTGGCAGTACTGCACAGGAAGAGTCAGCCAGTTACTGTGCAGTGAACTTGCACGAATGGAAGGCGTTGCAAACCGCAGCTGTCGTAATGATTTGAATCTCACAAACCAACCGAACACACAAAAAGATACATTGACATGCTGCACACAGAGAGAGAGACAAAAAAGTACCTAAAAACAGAAGTGCTCAATAAGCAAGAACAAATACTGAGACTGGTTCTGTGAGAGGGACAAACTACATTAAGGGAAAGGGTGGGTGGGAAAATCTCATTGATGGATATTGAGAGTCTTTAGGTGTTGGTGAATTTAGTGTGCACTTTGGTGTGAAAATGGCTTCTATTGTTCACGGGTCCCTTTAAAAGATTTTATGAGTTTAAGGCAAAGCCTCATTGCTTTGTGGGCAGACCTACTGTTTATTTGTGGTTTATCTTGTGCTAGCGATGTTGAATGTTCAGCATTGTGTGTTCTTTATCAGAAGCACCCAGCCTAAGGCAGTTTTCCCACAATGAGCACAGCATTTTTAGAATCAAAATACAATAAAGACAGGACTGTATTAGAGATCACGTCCGCCCCAGATTTATTCAGCGATGCATTGGTTTGGGAGCAGGACGGTAACAGCGTCTTAGGGCGTTGTGAAAATGCTCATGTCGAAGTCCGCAAGAACTGAAACGGTTCAATTTGTTGTTTGGTCAAGATTTATTATCCCTTTCCCAAGCTGCTTAATTCCCGAGCATCTTCCTGGAGGCAGGAGAGTCTGGATATTGAGGGTCACAAGTAACTGTCACCGATGTCACTTTCACCAATGTCACTCTGTAGCTGGAGTTACGACTCTGGGGCACATTCTTCGGCAGATCACCTCGTTCCCAAGTGCTGCTTGTCTAAGAGCCGATGAAACATACCCAGCGGCGGATTAAGGTAACAGACAGCCCTTGCACTCGAGACATGCGGCTCTCTGAATGGGAAGGAAGCCTATTTGCACAAAAAAAAGTTTGTTTTTAAAAGAGGTTTTAGTTACTTTCTCGTGGACATTTCGGGCAGAATCGGTTTCTGAATCAGCCGAGGTGTGATTGCCCCGAAACTCCAGTCTTGGAGCCAAACGTCGGTCAGCAGAAAAGCGTATGCTGCAACAAATATAGCGTCTGCTGCATTGAGCACGTTTGCAAAGCAGGGGAAGGCAGGCAGTGTCAAGTGAATTTTGTAACAGGCCGATAGATAGACGTTCTATCCACAGGGAAGATACACAGGCAAGCTGTCGGAAACGAGTAGGCAGAGATAGCAGAGCGTAAGTGCAGACGCATCGCCCGCAGGATGTGGCTGTAACGCCAAAAATTTTTTTAATGACCTCACCAGGATACCTAAGGTAAGCCTCCTAATTCATTTCTTTCATTGGTGTTAAAGGTGGCTCAGTGAGTAGCACTCTCACCTCTAAGTCAAGAAGGTTGTGGGTTTGAGTCCCACTCCAGAGACTTGAGCATATAATCCAGGCTGACGCTCCCACTGCAGTACTGAGGGAGTGGTGCACTGTTGGATGATGCCATCTTTTGGATGAGATGTTAAAGTAAGGCCCTGTTTGCTTTCTCAGGTGGATGTAAAAGATCCCATGGTACTATTTTGAAGAAGAGTAAGGGGGTTCTCCCTGCTGTCCTGGCCAATATGTATCCCTCAACTGACATCACTTAAAAACAGATTATTTGGTCCTTATCACATTGCTGTTTGTGGGAGATTGCTGTGTGCAATATGTCTGCCACGTATCCTACATTACAACAGTGATTACACTTCAAAAAATACATAATTGGCTGTAAAGCGCTTTGACACGTCCTGAGGTTGTGAAAGACACTAATTGCAAGTTCTTCTTTCTTTCATTACTCTCTGCTTAGCCTTGCCCCAGCACTCACTACCCTTCCTTCCCCATTCCCATCACTCTCCTCCAATCACGGCAGCACACTTCACTCCACCTTCTTCTGCTCCTACTGCACCTGCTACTCTCCTCACTACTGGTCCCTTCACCTCCTTAAACCACTGGCCTCTCACACACCAGCAACTCTATTTTATCCTAACAAGCACATCCTCAAAACGTCTCACTACACTAACACTGACACATTTCCTTATTTTTTGCAGGGCAAGGTCACAAGCAATAGCAGGCAGCCCCAGGAGGAGGGCCACACTTCATGTGCTGTCCTCACTTGAAGACCAGATGATGGACATCAAGGGCAGGGGGTGCATCAGGAGAATGGCATCTGGTGAGGCTGGAGGAGAAATGCCATCCTTACACGTGATGCATGACAAATTGCTGCTGTTTTCAGAAACCAACCTTCTGTCTCTGCTTATCCATGCCACTAAATGCTAACTCTTGTCCTTTTTTTCCCTATTTCAGCTCCAGAAGCTCCAATCAGCCCTCATGAAGCAGAAGACGATGACGATGCAGAGGGCAGCACTGCACAACAAGAGACGTCAATTGACCTCACATTCGCACACACCAGCTCAGAGACCGGCGAATGAATGAATGAAAGAAAGAACTTGCATTTATATAGGGTCTTTCATAACCTCAGGACATCCCAAAGTACTTTACAGCCAATTAATTACTTTTGAATTATAGTCACTGTTGTAATGTAGGAAATGCAGCAGCTAGTTTGTGTACAACAAGTCCCACAAAGGCCAGTGAGATAATAACATGATTATCTGTTTTTTTATTTAGTTACGTTGATTGAAGGATAAATATTGGCTAGGACACTGGGGAGAACGCCCTGCTCTTCTTTGAAATAGTATCATGGGATCTTTTACATCCACCCGAGAGGTGGCACCTGCCACAGTGCAGCACTCCCTCCATACTGCACTGGAGTGTTAGCCTAGATTTTGTGCTCAAATCACTGGAGTGGGACTTGAACCCACAAGTTCTGACTCAGAGGCGAGAGTGCTTCCAACTGAGTCACGGCTGACACACTAAATTGAAGGAGGAAGTGTTGGTGCTCTGGACAAGGGAAGAATTGTTCGGGAGAATCCTCAATAATTTGCTGCCTTCCAGCTCTGGCAGCTCGCAGTACTGTTGCACTGTGCTGTTCTTTTGCATTGTCCGGCTCCTTATCCCCTTCTTCAACCTCCTGCTTCATCCCTTCCTCCTGAAGCAGCTCAAAGGCAACTCCCCTTAGGATGGCAAGATTGTGGATCTTGCAGCAAATGATAATGAATCTTGCCACTTGCTCTGGGCTGTACTGAAGGATCCCTCCTGAGCTGTGCCAACAGCAGAACCGTTGTTTCAGGACTCGAATGGTCTGTCCATGGCCGCATGGCTCTCATTATATCAGCGGTCTGCATCTGTGCCCGATTTCTGACCAGGAGTCATGATCCAGCCCTTATCCCTCAGCAGCTAGCCTGCCACCCGATGGTCTAGGTGGAACAGAGGGGTATTCAGGACTGGCGCAGTACGAAAGCGTCATGACTACTGACAGGAAACTGGGCATAGACCTGCATAAGTCTGTGGTCACAAGTAAGTTGTTGAACATTGAGCGAATGGAAGCCCTTCCATTTGAGAAACTGAGATGGTTCCTGATGGGGAGCATGCAGGATTACGTGCGTGCAATCTGTGCTGGCCTGCATCTGCGGAAATCCAGCAATGCTCACAAATCCCGATGCTGTTTCCTCCTGCTTGTCAGCCTCCGTGTAGAAGGTGATGAACTGTTGGCACCTTGCAAACAGTGCATCAGTGACCTGCTGGATGACTGTGTGCACAGCAAACTGGATGATGTTGCTGTTGTCACTAGATGCAGTTTGGAAGGAGCCAGAGGCATAAAAATTTAGAGCCACAATGACCTTCACTACCATAGGCAGTGCCGTGCAGCGCAGTGCATGCCCTGATGTTGGGCTCCAATTTTCACTGCAACAGAAGGCACAGGTAAGTGACTGCCTTCCTGTTGAAACGCAGCCACCTTACACACTGCGAGGTTCAAGTATGATGTTCAGTTCCTGATAACCCGCATGCTACAATGCATCCTGCCCCCTTGCCTCCTTTGCTTTCTTCTTGCATTCTCTGCAGGTCTTTGCTGCCTTCCTTGATGCTGCTCCCCCTCCTGCCAAAACAGCCAAACAACCTGGCCCAAAAAGCACCCTGGCAGCTTAAAACGACTAACCAGAGATTTCCATGGATGGAAGTATCATTGGAAGTGCAGGGGGGGGGGAGAAAGTGCACTAGGACATACAGAAACAGAATTCTGATTAGAAACCTGAAACTTTACAATTGTTGGATGTTAAATGGAAATCTAATCAAAGCTAGCATTAATTAGTTTAAAACATTCCAGACACTTGTCACCTCAGCCTCAGTACAACATCAACAATAATTTCCATTTCTGTAGTGCTCTTCATATCAGAAGAAAAACATCTCAGAATACTGTACAGGTTAGAGGGTAAGATAATGGACAGCAATCGGGAGAAGGTGTAGAAACTGAAATTGAGTCATCATCAAAAGATGAGATGGCTTTGAGTGGAGTGGAGGAATTTAGGGAGGGAGTTGCAGTGGGTACAGGCATAGTGGGTAGACGATGAGTTGGTGGAACAAAGAATTGTAGTAGAATGTAATGGCGTTAAAAAAATTACAATTGTTATATTAACTGGGAGCTTTCATTTTAGTGGGAGAAATACCCTAATTAAATGTAAAATTACATTTGACATAGATGTCGGCATTTAACTACTTTGAAAAAGAGAAGCAAAGTGCTAAATTTTGATGTCAAAACAGTTGAATGCGGTGTCGCCATGGTGTGATGGACAATATATTTTCACATTGACAGCTTCTGGTTCTATACCTCAATAATCATAATATATTTTAAAGCCCTTTTCCAAGAATGAATGTCTGAGCAATTTGCAGCTCAGAATCAATGCTGTCATTTGTTTTTCAGGTCAACCATTTAACGCTCTGAAACAGATTTTGGTTTAGCGCTTGGAGCTAAATGGAAGGGATCACTGTCAGTATTTCATTTTAATTGTACTGTTTATATTGCTCATTCTTTATGGGTTGCTCATTTTGTGCTCGGGTTTCACATTTCCTTTTTATATTTCTGCTCTGGATGTCAGTCCAGCTGCTACTTTTCTAAATGTCACTAAAGTTGCACGAATGGGGTTGGAGCTGTTGTTTATGGTATAATCAGTGTATATTTCATGATTACAATATCTCTCCGAGAAACACCAAATTCTTGTCCCTTTATATAGCCTTGCTAATGTCAATGAAGAAGCAGTTTATGACTTAGATTGGTCTGATATTACACTACATTGGCAAGATTCAGGCCTTGCAATTATGCTATGCAAATTTCAACATGCAAACACAAGGGGCCCGATGTTAGCAGGCCTGCGGGTTCCCAGCGGGGGGGGTCTATCGGGTGCGTGGGTAACGCGCCTGGTGAAATGAGTGCGTCCCCCGTGCGATCACAGGATAATTGAAGTCATTTACCTGTGGTTACGGGTTTTCCGCTGCTCAGCTGCGCGCCGGCGGCCTGCGCATGCGCAGTGACGTCTGAGTGATGGTGGAGCTCTATTTAAAGGGGCAGTCCACCAATGCTCCTCCTGCTGCAAACAAGAAGTAGCACAACATGGAGCACCCCAGGGGTAAGGCTGCCCCACGATTTTCTGATGACTCACTCCAGCTGCTGCTGGACGGGGTAAGGAGGTGGAGGGAGACGTTGTTCCCCAGCGATGGAAGGAAGTGCCCTGCCTCCGCCACCAGGAAGGCATGGGCGGAGGTGGCCGCGGAGGTTAGCAGCAGGGACAACACCACAAGAACATGGATCCAGTGTCGCAAGAGATTCAATGATCTCACTAGGTCCAGCAAAGTGAGTACACTAACGCATTCTCCCACACTCCGTCTTCCACATCACCTCAAACACCTCACAACCCCTTCTGCACTGCCACCACAGCGCTCCCGCATCAATCCTCACAGCCACTCAACTATCATCCTCACCGTGCCTGCACGTACCCACCGTCCCTGTCCCCATTCGAACACTACCACACACCCCAATCCCCATACAATGGGATGGGCATGCGGCACACGCATCCTCCCATCCATCTCCCACACGCTCAACCCACCCACACCAATGCTTGAAGCGTCTCACAATGCAATCATCACTCAATCACGCATCTGTGTTTTGCCTTGACAGGAGAAGAGATGCAAGAACGCCCGGGAAAGGGCACGCACCGGAGGGGACCCGCCACACGAGGTGGTTGTAACGCACGCAGAGCTGGACGCCTTGGAGATCAGCCACACGCTGCATTGCCTGTCCGTGGCGGATGGCGAGGCTGGGGCTGCAGAAACGTCTGGTAACAGAAAGCTGACACTCAGCACTCGTGATCGTGAATGATCTTAGCATCACTTGGCATCTGCCGCACCTCAATATTTGTCCACATGCCTGATATTGCCCTTTGTTCTCTTGCAGGGCCGTCTACGAGCGCCGTGTCTGTGGAGGGCAATTCCTCAGAGGACATGCCGGTCTCTGAGGGTCCATCGTCACATTTGAGCCAAGCATCCACCAGCGCAGATACGCACACCTCGTGTGTCCCCCTCCTCAATTAGTTGGGATTGCACATGGTGAGTCACCGCGCACACGTGAGCATGAGCAGACCCTGGTGGCAGGGGCAGCCGCGGAGGGTCCGCGTTGGTGGGAGCACTCTTCTCCAGGCTCTGCTCAGCCGGACCCAGATGCTGAACCCAGGGGGCCACCAGTCAAAAGGAGAGTCGTCGAGGGGCACCAGCACATTGCCGACGTACTGGAAGAGGTGCCACGCGCACTCTCCACAATCGCGCAGTTGATGGAGGAGTCCAACTCCTGCATGAGGGCAATGGTGGCACAAGTACAGGTGGGTATCGGCGAGATAGTGTCGCGGGTAGGTGCGGGAACGTCTGCGGTGGAGGAAAGGCTAGCCTCCCTCGAGCGTCACGCACAGCTCAACATTGAGTCCATCCAGGCCCTGACAACGGCTGTTCGGATTCAGGGTGAGCAACATTCTGCCGCCATAAACAGGCTGACAGATACATTAGAGGTGGCCTTGCAAGGTCTCACACAGGTCATCCAAACTGCCGTCCAGCAGGGTGGAAGGAGTGATGTGGGCCTAAGCCATGAGAGGGAAGATGGTGAACGGGGACATGCAAGTGGGGACCCTACTCAAAGTGCCCCCACGTCTCACCCGTTGCCCCCCTCTCAACCAGTACCCGCAATGGTGCCTCCTCTCCAGGTGGCCGAGTCTGCCCCTGCACAGGTGCAGGAGGAGCAGTCTGTGGAGGTGCCCTCACGGGCACCGAAACCCAGGGGGCGTCGGCCCAAAGCATCTACCCGGTCAGGGCACAAACAAGAGCAACCTGCCACTACCTCTGCTGGAGCCACAGGGGTAGCACCACGTAGGGGTTCCCGCAAACGTAAGGCTAGGGTGTTATGAACACAAAGGGAATGCACCAGGGTGTATGACAATTTGTTATGTTTTTATTTATAGTCGTTTACTGCACATACACAATAAACACAATTGTTCTCACCACTACTGCCACCTCTTGTCCATTCTTGAGCAGCTTGTGCAATAGGTCCCTTTCGTGGGGCTCATCATGACGACGAACACCTGGTCCCACCCATTGGGTGACACTACAGTGGGTGCAGGAGTAATGGCACCACTCTTCTGTGGAGGGGGCTGGTATGGCCGCTCCTCTGTGCACGTGATGAGGTCTGGACGCCTCAGACAGTCTGATGTTAGGAGAACCGTTGACATATGAGTGCCTCCCTGGCCTGACGAGCATCCAGGTGAGCTGGTGTTCGGCCCATGGGTCCTTCCTCCTCCTCTTGCTCCTCCTCCTCATCGTCATCCTCAATATGGGTGGCGGGTGTGCATGGGGCCTCCTCCAGCGGCACCCCTCTCTGTTGTGCCATGTTGTGCAGGGCACAGCAGACAACTATAATTCGTCCCACTCTGAGTGGTGTGTATTGGAGCGCTCCCTCAGAACGATCAAGGCACCTGAAGCGCATCTTGAGCAGCCCTATAGCCTGCTCAATTGTAGACCTGGTAGCAATGTGGCTGTCATTATATCGACGCTGCGGCTCGGTGATGGGGTTCCTCAGAGGTGTCATAAGCCACGTGTGCAGGGGATATCCCTTGTCGCCGAGGAGCCAGCCGTTGCCGGTGTTGGGTGAGTGGAAGAGGGGCGGGATGGTGGACTCCCTGAGGACGAAGGCATCGTGGCAGCTGCCAGGGTATCTGGCGCACACGTGTAGGAATCTCTGGCGGTGGTCACAGATGAGCTGGGCGTTCATGGAGTGATACCCCTTCCTGTTGATGAACAGTCCTGGCTCATGCGGAGGTGCCCGTATTGCGATGTGGGTGCAATCGATTACACCCTGCACCCGTGGGAAGCCAGCCACAGCATGGAATCCAACCGCCCTCTCCATCTGGCTGCGGTCATCCATTGCGAAGTTGATGTAGTGCGAGGCCCTGTGGAACAACCCATCGGTAACCTGCCTTATGCACTTGTGTGCAGACGACTGACAGACCCCGGTGATGTCCCCGGTGGCACCCTGGAAGGATCCGGAGGCGAAGAAGTTGAGGGCAGTGGTGACTTTGACAGCGATGGGTAAGAAGATGCTGCTTGGTCCATCCGGGAGCAGCTCATCATTAAGGAGGCTGCAGATGTCGGCGACTACCTGGCGACTGACTCTGAGCCTCCGTATGTACTGCTCCTCAGAGAGGTCCAGGAAGCTGAGCCTCGGTCTGTAGACCCTGTGCCGAGGGTAGTGCCTCCTGCGACGCATCTCTCTCTGCGGTTGCCCTCCCTCCTGCTGTGCAGGTGGATGTGCCACAGCACCGTGTTGTGGGGCTCCACGTGTCTGAGGCGGACGGCGTGGCCTGCGAGGCTGCTGAGGCTGGTGATGCTGTTCGTCCTCCGAGGATGTCAAGGCGGCCCCCATCTGGCAGGTGTAGGTCTGAGGGGTTCTGCAAGGTCGGTAAGTGTGTCCTCGCACCGGGGTTGCGGTTCCACGTCGGTGAATCTTCTCGCTGGGAGGAGGGTGGTGGAGGGCAAGCGTTGCCCTATGTGACGGAGTGGCCTCCTGCGTTGGTGAAGGGTCTCCCCCCCCCACACCACCTGTGGAATGCACCTTGGCAGCTGCCACAGGCTGCTGGCTGCAACACGTCCGTTTGAAGTGAGAGTTTCTCCCCCAGTCTGGGAAACAGTCTCAGTTCAAGGTAAAATCCCACCCTTCCTAATAAAACAGCTCAATCAGGCCTGTAAACGACCTGAACGAGCAAGATAAATACTTACAAGTGGCATCCCGCTGGCTTTAATTGCCTGCGGGATTCCCACCTGTGGGGTCTGCGCGCGCACGCCGGCGCGTCCGTGGGGAACCCGGAAGTGGGCGGGTTCGAGACGGGATCCGGTCCCGCTCCGGGATTCCCCGATTTTCGGGGCCCCCCCGCCGAGAACGCACCCGATAGCGGGTGGTAAAATCCAGCCCAAGGCATTTGTATGAAATTTCTTTGTCTGCTACTTAAACCAGTTTAAAATGGGCTAACCCATCTGTTCAAATAGTGTACAAAGGGATTGTTAGGAATATGTTAAACATTCGTAAGCTAATATTCACATGGCATAATTTCAAGGTCTTAAATGCTCATTTACTGCATAGTTCATTTTACTTTGTGACTCCTATAGCAGTACATGAATTAGCAATAACCTCTACAGATAAATTTAAATTGATACTTTTACTTTTTCATTATAATTCTGTTTCCAATATTTAAAGTTTAATTTGCCTTGCAGCAGTTGAATGATTCAGAGCAGATGAAATTTATTACAACATGTCTCTAATTAAACGTAATGCAGTATGTACATTGAAACATTATTTTAAAAAGTAGTGGATCTCCTACAGCATTGGTCACAGTAAGTCAGAGGATATGTTGTTTTATTCATGGTCTTGCTAAACTCCAAGAGCACCTGCTCCATTCCAAGCCAGAGGTGCCTCCCGTGCAACAGGGTATCTCTGTCTCTCCACCTTCCCCAAGAGGGCACTTCCCCTTCAACAATTTCTCTCTCACTGTCTCTCATAACTGGATATTTCTCTTTGTCATCTAACTGCTTGTTCAACAGGTTCTCTCTTTATCTCCCCTCAATATGGTATCACTCTGTCCCTGTCTCTTTATTTTCTCTGTTTCCTCCACATAACAAGCACTTGGCTTTTCTCTCTCTCTCTGTCTGATCCCTCTCAACTGAATCCCCAAGGTTTCTCTTCCTTTTCATTCTTTATCTGGTTACTATTTTCTCTCTCTCTAGTTTGTGTCATATATTCTGCCTGATTTCTAGGTACATAGGAACGTGGAAATCGGTCTGCAGTTCTATGTTTTCTTCTCCATCCCTCTTTAAATTTAATTTCTGTAAATCTTTCTCCCTCTATCTGTGGAAGTCTACCCGTCTCTCTGGTCTCTGTAATTGCTTCCTCTCCTCCTTTCTCTACAATCTTTCATCTCCCTCTTTCGTACTAACTATCTCTTCCTCTTTCTCTGGGTATCTGTTTCCATGCTTGTCCCATTCCCTGTTTCTTTGTCTCACTCTCTACAGTTTCTGTACTATTTTCTCCCTCCTTTCCCTTTCTCTGATTTCTCTACTGTATTCTAATTCCTGTCATTCTTGTCTCGCCTTATTCCCTCAGCCTTTCTCTAAATTTTCGCTGTTTTCTCTCCCTCTCGCCAGTCATCCCAGCTTTTCAAATGCAACTAAATTAGAAATAACAGAAAACTCTCTGTTCTCACCTCTTATATTTTGCAGTCATCAAATGTTTCAATTTTCAGTCTGCCCATTCTCAGTCTCCATTTGAAATAAGTATGGTTCGGTATTTATGCAGAAGGGACAGACTTTTGTTCATATGCATACAAGGATCACCACTGGTGCTATGAAGAAATAAGCAAGTGGCTGCTCAGAATTGCAGTTTTTTTACAACATAGAATTTTACAGCACAGAAGCAGGCCATCCGGCCCATCGTACATATGCCAGCTCTTTCAAAGAGCTATTCATTTAGTCCCATTCCCATACTCTTTCCCCGTACCCTTTTAAGTTTTTCCTTTCACAAATATTTACCCACTTCCCTTTCAAAGCTATTATGGATTCTGCTTCCACAACTTCTCCTAATCTTTCCAAGTGCATTTTTTTCTTTGACATCAGGTTTGTTACATTGGTCCCGCAGAATATAGGCAGCCAGCTGTCCAGGTAGGGCTCATGAAGTATTGGCGTACAATGTAGTCACAGTCTGGGATGTTCAGCGGCAGAGCAGTGTGTGTTGCACAGTTCACGAGGTGGAAGGATGGTGTCGCTAGACCCAATTGATGGGTAAGTCTGGGGCTTTTTGTGTGTCGGCTGTGGCTCAGCTGGTAGCACTCTCACCTCTGCGTTAGAAGGTTGTAGCTTCAAGCCCCACTCCAGAGACTTGAACATATAATCCAGGCTGACACTCCAGTGCAGTACTGAGGGAGTGCTACACTGTTGGAGGTGCCGTCTTTCGGATAAGACATTAAACCGAGGCACCGTCTTAGTTCTCCCCGGTGTCCTGGCCAGTATTTATCCCTCGACCAACATCACTAAAAACAGATTATCTGGTCATTATCTCATTACTGTTTGTAGGAGCTTGCTGTATGCAAATTGGCTGCTGCATTTCCTACATTTCAACAGTGACTGCATTTGAGTAATAACTTTCAAAAGAGAATTGGATAAATACTCTAAGGGGAAAAAATTGCAATGCTATGGGGAAAGGCCAGGAGAGTGGGACTAATTGAATAGCTCTTTCAAAGAACCGGCATAGGCATGATGGGCCGAATGGCTTCCTTCTAGCCGTATCATTCTATAATTCTATGATTTCAAAAGTACTTCACTGGGACATCCCGAGGTTGTGAAAGGTGCTATATAAACGCATGTCTTTTTTTCTTTTATGCGCTAAGTTTTGAATTTTAGGCATACGTAGTAGATTTTGTGGGAAACCATCATGGCAGCTCTATCCTGAAGAATGTTCCTTGTTGGAATGTGAATTTTTGAAATCTTTTGGTGGAAAGTGATTGGAGAGAAAATTGGAACGACACAGAAAGGTTTTGTGCAATATGATTGGAGTATAACAAAACTTCAAAGTAACCAATTAGAAGGGAGAAAAGCACAGAGCCCAAACCAATGAGGTAGAAGAAAATTGGCAGTCAAGACGTAGATGACAGATATGGTGCACAGGAAAAATGTAATTTTAAAGATTATCCAATGTGAAATAGAAACAGAGGGGCCAAAGCTGCCAGTGTATTGAAGTAATAGGAAATTTACACTATTATTTAAAATTAGTGGTACTAATATGGTTCTGCTTATTGCAGCAATGTACACACAGGGTGTTAGTTCAAAAGGAATATAGCATTTAATTTTTGCATGTTTGTTCAAGTTGCTTGGTGTTATTTATTTAAGTAAAATAACTCAGTCAGTAGCAAATTAAAGGCGGAAAGAAATTCAGATCACTGCTTCAGCTGGCTACATCCTGGTCGTCTGTGACAAGCTGTGAAAACATTAGGCTTCAACAAAAAGGCTGTGTTAGTCAGAGAGTGTCATGAAAATCCAGCAAAAGGTCACCCAGTGAGGGGATGTCTGGAACTATAGAATAGTAATGCTCAGGAAATGATGATCTTTTCAGCATCCTTCCCAAGGTCGCAAAAAAAATCTACTTGAGCCACTAAGTCCTCCTGGCTGTGTATAAACTCACTGAGATATTGATCTCACAGTGAAGTCACTTTACTGTTACTTTAGAATAGCTGGACAATAAAACTGCAATTCCAAAGATCGGCATGGTCATTTTTATCAGAGGAGATTTGAAAAAGTATTGATGTGCTTTGGAATTCAAAAACAGGAGTGAGAAAAAGCAAACAGCCACCCGCAGCAAAATGGCCACTGACTCTTCCATCCATACATGACTCATGCATCACACATGGCCAGCGGCACCTTGCTACAGATATTGATCCTTCCTATTTTTGGGATCTCGTCTGATATAAGCTGGATAGCCCGGTGGTGAAGGATAGAATACTAGAGCCTGGTCTTCAGTTGCTTCCAAGCCTTTATTCACAGAGCTCCACCTTACACACTCCACACCTTCATTCTCATATAAATGGATACAAGAGAGTCCCCAATTGATACGCACCACCTGAATACAATTAACACAAATTGATATAAATTATATGGATACAATTAACAGCATCGCCTGAAATTTGCGTGGGGATCTTCGGTGGGAGGTTGGCGGGACCCCTGGAGAAATGACGTAAACGGCTATAAGCGTCCATTTTGCGTTGTTTTTTCATAGGCTTTCTGCTGAAGTTACTCAGGGAGATCAGGCAAATGTTGTGGAAATTCAGGGCCATTTCGTTAATGATGTTTGTCCGTCTGTCAAGATGATGTGTAATGCATAGTTCCTTTGCCAATGGGCAAATTAGTCATTATTGAAAAATATAAAAGTACATATCACAAGTAGAAAGAGCTTGCCCAGTTGGGGCACCACAATTGGCCTGTGTGCACATAGACTAGGGAAGAGGGTGGGAAAAAAAATCAGTCTCTTCGCTGTACAGCGAGTCCTGTTGTACAGTATATTTGTGAGGATGTTGATTAAGGACCGGATGGGACTTACCTGTGATCCAGCCCGGTCCCTTCACAAGTGAATAGTCTGCGCCTGTAGTTGAACTTCCAGAATTTTGTGTTTATAGTTGAACTGCCTATGTTCACACATAAAGAAAAGCCACTTGGTGAGGTACCGGAGGACTGACAGTGTGACAAGAAATGGGGTTGTTCAAATTTCCCAGGATGTTTGTAGAAGCCTGCAAAGATTTAAGGCTAATTTCTTCGAACCCTGGGAAATTTGCACAGGCTCGTAGAAATCACTGCTTGTACTCATTTCCTACCACACCAATAGCTATTGAACTGTACTCTTGCAAGAGGCACTTAATAAGAGAAAGGAGAGATAATTGAGATTTTTTTAAAAAGGCATGCCAATATATGACACAGTAATTGTGCCAGATTTGTTCCCAGAGAAAAATGTTCTTATCACTTGAGATGTTCAAAAGCCTTCTAATTAGGGTACATGCAGTTTTTAAAAAAATTCTTTGAACAGTTTTGTTTATAAAAGTATTGGACATGGAAAAAAAGGCTGTTGACCGACAGTCAAAAATCATCCATTCGGGTAACGAGTCTGTTCACTTTCCAATGATCATGGGAAAGCAGTGCACCGCGACTTTGGGCATGTTGGACAACCAATGGCGGGTGTGTGGGGCATTTGGAGGCAGGAGGTCACGTGATGACACCTCCAAAAATATGTCCAACTAGAGATGGCATCCCTAGACTGTGCTCTTATTTTCTACACAGTGAGCTTCTGATTTCCACTGTACCACCCCAGACAGCTGCAGAACGGAGCCTAGGCATTTGCCCACAGAGCTGGTTGGGGGATCGAGAAAGGTTTAAGCCTCATTCTATGACTTGAGCACATTATCTCAGCTGACACTTCAATGCAGTAGTGAAGAATTGTTGTACTGTCACAAGGTATATTCTTTTGGATGAGGCATGAAACAGAGGTCCTATGTGCCCTCTCAGGTGGACTTAAAGAAGTGTAGTGGAGGTCTCCTGGTCAACATTTATCCCTCAGCCAACATCAATAAAACCATTTAATTGGTCATTTATCTCATTGCTGTTTGTGGGAACTTATTATGCATATATTAACAGCTGTGTTCTCTGCAATACAACAGTGACGACACTTCAAAAAATATTTAATTGGCTGTTTAGCACTTGGGATGTCCTCAGGTCATGAAAGGTGCTATATAAATGCAAGTTCATTCCTTCTTTCTATTTTCCCATGTTTCTTAAAGATACTGAGCTGTTCACCAGAATGATACCAGGGCTTAAAGGGTTAAATTGTGAGGACAGGTTGCATAAACGGTTTACATTCCCTTGAATTTAGAAGGTTGAGGAGTGATCTAATTGAGGTGTGCAAAATGATAAAGGGATTTGATAGGGTAGATACAGAGACATTATTTCCTCTGGTGGGGAATCCAGAACAAGAGGGCATAATCTCAAAATTAGAGCTCGGCCCTTTAGGAGTGAAATCAAGAAGCACATTTTCACACAAAGGGTAGTGGAAATGTTGAACTAGCTTCCTCAAAAAGCTGTGGATGCCGGGTCAATTGAAATTTTCAAGACTGAGAGCGATAGATTTTTGTTTGTTGAGGGTATCAAGGGATATGGAAAAATAGTAAAGTCCAAGTCAATTTTTGTATTCAGTAATGTGTTTTAATAATGAACTCTGTAATACAAAATATTTAATGTATGAAGTAATTAGTTACCTCTGTTAATGTAAACATTTGGCCAGACTATAAAATGAAGTCCAAGAACAAAGGTGGATTAAATGGAGTTGTGGTGCAGATCAGCTGTGATCTCATTGAATAGGCCCGACGGGCTGAATGGCTTACTCCTGTTCCTATATTCCTATGTACACATGGTAGTGCTGTTCTGTGAAGAAATTAGGGCATAAGATTGTATTTTTCAACAATCAGGACATGGGCGGGGAAGTGTGTCTCTTTACTGCAGTGTGTTCTGGGTAAGATTGTATCAGTAGTTCTGGTTTGCATTCTGCAGCCATCTCATGGAAGTTTCCACAGAGTTTTGACTCAAATAAAATAAATGTACAGTGTGAGCCAACATTCCATGGAAAATTAGCACAGCAACAGAGAAACAAGTCAAGCCAGTTTTTTTTTCTCTTTCTTGGACTTTATTTTATAGTCTGGCCAAATGTTCACATTAACAGATGTAACCAATTACTTCATACATTAAACATTGTGCATTACAGAGTTCATTATTAATACACATAACTGAAAACAAAAATTGACTTGGACATTTCTAGTTTTACTTGCCTCTATAATGCATAGACGCATAAGTGTAGGTCATAGTAAGCTACATTGGCATTTTATTCCTGAGATCAGTTCATGTTAAAGATAAGTAATTGTAGACTTCAGTTCAAACTCAATGTAATAGTCTTAGAGATGGTGCAGGAAGAGACTTTCACTCTGTCAGTCTGGCCTCACAGAGGAAAAGGCTAACTAACCATACACAGTCCCCTGTGGTGTTTAATGTATTTATTTCAAAAGTACAAAGTAATGTAATATATTCATGTTAAAAATACGTTGTTGCCAGCTTTGGCTCAGGGGTAACACTCTCACCTCTAATCTAGGTCTTAGGTTTAAAGCTGTTCTCAGCTGCGTTAATAGCTCCACAGTCAGAATTATGACCCTAAACTTTCCTCTAATATGGTACACATAGGCCTGCATGCATGTCTCTAAACACTGACTTTACATTAAATCACTGTAATCTCAGGTAAATGTATGTTAAAAATATCATTACTGGCTCGGGGGAGGAAACAGCTGAGGAGGCTCGTGTATTATATTAATCACAAGTGATGTCCATGCAAGCAGCATGATGGTGGTATTGCCATGGAGATACATGAATGTCCACTCCAGAGACTTGAGCACATAATCGAGGCTGACATTTAAGTGCAGTACTGAGGGAGTTGTGCACTGTCAGGGGTGTCATCTTTTGGATGAGATGTAAAACCAAGGCTCTGTCTGCCCCTCAGGTGGAAGTAAAAGATCCCATGGCACTAATCGAAGAGCAAGGGAATTCTCCCAGTGCCCAGGCCAACCAACATAACTAAAACAGATTATCTGGTCATTTATCTCCTAGCTTTTTGTGGGGCCTTGCGGTGTGTAAATTGGCTGCCACGTTTCCCAATAGTGACTGCACTTCAAAAGTACTTCATTGGCTGTGAAGCACTCTGGGACACCATGAAAGGTGCTATATAAATGCAAGTTCTTTCTTTTCTTTAATGAGGCCGTTCATGTATCTCCGTGGCAATACCACCATCATGCTGCTTGCATGGACATCACTTGTGATTAATATAATACACGGGCCTCCTCAGCTGTTTCCTCCCCCGAACCAGTAATGATATTTTTAACATACATTTACCTGAGATTAGTGATTTAACTGCAAAGTCAGTGTTTAGAGACTTGCATGCAGGCCTATTGGAGAAAAGTTTAGGGCCAGAGTTCTGACTGTGAACACAGCTGAGAACAGCTTTAATTATTGCACATTGGAGATGTGGCTGTCTCATACACGCAGCTGGTTCTGGGAATGTATTGCATTCTGTGATTGTTGTACAGATAGCACCAGAAAAGCCTTTATCCATCATTCAGTAAAAACTAACAGCACTTATTCTAAACGTAGACTATATGACGTACGAACATACAAAATTAATGGGCAGGAAAAGACCAGCTGGTCCATCAAGCCTGTTCCACACCATGATTGCCAGAACATCATGACTAAACACTTCCTCCCTCCCTCCCCCACACCTCTCCTCCCCACCCACCTCATGCAACCAACATAGCTTTCTCTTATTGACTGTGAATGGGGGAGTGTTTTCTCTCCTAAATTCAAAATGTATTTCAGATTATTGTACATAGTAAAACCGAGAAAAGCATCCACGATAGATTAATGGGTAAGGCAATAGATGAGCATTAGTGGGCGAGCATTCTCTGCAAAAGGTTGTGAGTTCAAATTTTACTTATTTTAACATGATGATTTCATTTACACCCTAGTTAGTAATATATAGCTTCCAATACATCTTTAACCAACCACTATCTATCACATACATCAGTGGGGAGTTACATTGATTTAAATCTACGGGGACTCAGAAACTGTAGTCCATGCAGACTATTAATCCCTCTGTAAGTCACGTGATAAAGCACAGATGATGTCGTACATCAGTGGAACACTAGCCTGTGTTTACTTTGTCTGTAATCAGTGTGATATTGTACTCAATATACAACTTGGTCCATATTATTTATGATGTGGAGATGCCGGTGATGGACTGGGGTTGACAATTGTAAACAATTTTACAACACCAAGTTATAGTCCAGCAATTTTATTTTAAATTCACAAGCTTTCGGAGATTTTCTCCTTCCTCAGGTAAATGTTTCAAGATCTCCTTGAAGCCTGCGTAGGCTTCAAGGAGATCTTGAAACATTTACCTGAGGAAGGAGAAAATCTCCGAAAGCTTGTGAATTTAAAATAAAATTGCTGGACTATAACTTGGTGTTGTAAAATTGTTTACATATTATTTATCCTTGACCTTGAGCACTATGAAGAGTCTCCTTGGCTGAATTTAGAGTCTCTCTGCTGATAGCAAGTAGGCCTGACTTTGAAGTTCAAAGGCATGAAACACATAAAACAAAGGGAACACTTAGAAAATCAACACATCATTACTACTGTATCCTTCATTTACATGCACCTGATACATGTCCAGCGTCTAGATTACCACAATTGTCTGGGTAGTGATGGGCCACAAAAGCAGGCCTTTCTACTATGTAAAGAATGCGGATAAGCATCCCCTTCCCCCATTGCCGCTTATCAACGATATTGGATTTCCAATTCTGACTAACCATGAGTCCTGCTTTATTTTTCTGTGGACATGTGCAAAGCAGTATTTATACTAGGTCTAGAAGCAAGATATATATATATATATCTGCTTGTTTATACAGTTATGTTTCTTAAAGCAATCACATAATATTTTATCTGTTCCTCCAACTCTCCCAGCAAATCTCAAGATGAAGCATGAATTGATCAAAATTTTTCCCAAGGTAAACTTCCTGGTAAAAGCACAATTTATGTTCCCCTGGTCAAGGATTATTTGCAGCATATTAGCATATCAAGTAGAATCTAAAGTTTGCCAATCTTTTCTTTATAGTGAGAATTTAAATAACGATTGTTCCTATAAATATATTTATTTATGTAACTGTGGTATTTATCTAATTTCCAGGAATCAATCAATCAAAAAACACTTGCTTCACTATCTAATGGGAGATCCCTTACAAACTTCTTTCCAGCTTCTTTCAGTGGAGATGTGCACCTCTACCTCATATCCACACCCTCAGAACCCCTTGGTACAGCATAGTCTCTCAATCACCATGAGCAACGCCACCGGAGATTTACTAATACATATCTACAATAACAACCACAACAATAACTTGCATTTATATAGCACCTTCAGTGTAGTCAAATGTCCCCAAGATGCTTCACAGGAGCGTTATCAAACAAAATTTGACACTGAGCCACATAAGGAGATATTAGGACAGGAGACCAAAAGCTTGGTCAAAGATGTAGGTTCTAAGGAGCATCTTAAAGGAGTAGAGAGAGGTGGAGAGGTTTAGGAAAGGAATTACAGAGCTTAGGGCCTATGCAGCTGAAGGCCACCAATGGTGGAGCGATTATAATCTGGGATGCACAAGAGGCCAGAATATGAATATTATAAAAACTTCCTATCCATCACACTTCACACTCTCTAATGGAAATGTTTGTGTTGTACTTGAAAACCAGTATAAAGAAACAAAAGACAGCCATTTAACATATACAGATACTCTCCAATAACTGAATATACTGGTGGTACAGCATCTTAATTAACCTTGGACAAACTCACCCAATGCTTAATTAAGGGGATACACACCAACACTTACGGAAAGTAATACATAAATTTTATTTTACATGGTATAATATGCCTATCCTTATAAAACAATATATCCCATGTGCCATAAGCATCTTAACAGGAGGTTTGTTACGACATATGAAAGTTTTGAATCTCAGGTTTCACACACCACACTTCAAAGTATCAAAAAATAACAAAAGGGAATTACATCATTCTTCTGTTCTGAATCCAGGGCACTGCTAATTATTAACAAGCCAGCCTGGCTCATTAATGCAGCCTAGAGGGATAGAACTGTCACTGAGGGCTTGGACTCTTCCCACTGGATTCCTTGTAAACCAATACTCCAACAGGTAGGGTGGTCCTGGCTGAATATGCAGTGGGAAGCTTGCCAGTGCTCTGTAGCTGATTAAACTCCAGCAGTACTCCTGTGCACACTTGGGAGCTCCTACGGCTGGGCTCTGCCAACCTGTGCCTAAGCTCTCTGAACTTGTGTTTTTGGGAATTGTACCCATTGGAAGTCTGTGTGCCCTCCACACTGGACAAACAGGAATGTACAGGTGTATGCAGATTTCTCATCAGCTTGATTTGGATCTTCTTAAACATCGCGATGCAAAACAGACACCCCTCTGTCCAAAAAAAAGAAAATGGTATAATAATCCTCTCCTCACTCTGTCTCATTCTCAAACTGGCCTGCATTTAGTTTTTTTGCCGAGCTCAGATCCCCATAATTATATGCAGTAAACATACAAAGGCAGTCAACAAATCCGAATTTCTGTACATTTGTGTTTCACAGCAATTAATGGCGTTATTTAATGGGATGGACACATATCATTTTTCATCTTTAAAATGCGAGTGCAGAACTTGTAAATGACCTGCAGCTAATTGGTAACAAATGCTTCTATTTTCCAGCTTACCCCGAGCCAAACCAGCTGTTTTAAAAAAACATTTTAATGGGAGTCGTCAATCGTTCTTTTTGTTGACACCTTCTGCCTCTCACGATGTAACACTGCAAGCAATATCCCCATGTTGTGCCAGAACATGGGCCAATGATGTGACGATCAGATTTGTGAAGGGTTGAGGTGTATCACTGAAACTACGAGCATATCTCTCATGCAACACAGGCAATAAAAAAAATGTGCCCATCAAATCTGTCTTCTACTGTTCACTAGTTTTTTTATGCGGGTGTCCATATAGATCGTGCTGCTGTTTAGTTTTGAATTTCCTCACCTATATTGTGCAGAAGGTAAACTTCTATTCTTTCCCCATTTTTTGTTAAAAAAGAGGCAGCGAAGGGTGGGGGTTCTGCGGGGACAATGGTCCAGAACACTCCTGCTCCTCCGGGCCCCACATAAATTATTCCAAACTTACCTTGGCTGGGCCTCTTCAGCTCCATCACCCGTGGGACTGGCCAGAGTGTGCACAGCGCAAGCTCCAACCTAAAGTGGCAATCAAGGTATTTGGTCCCCGATTCGCATACTCAAAGGGGCCTCCCACCTGAGACAGGCGCCCAGCGCTATGTCCTTTTCGTAATGTTGCCGGCCTCTTCGTCGTGTTAACCGGGGGTGGGGGGGGGGGTATGGCTACTGACCCCATTTTGAGGCCGTTACCGCCTCCTTAACGCCAGGCGATAGAAGTGAAGATTGACCCCACTACCTCCTCACAGTGATGTTTTGGAGATCAGAAAGTTGAGGTGTGGGGAATGGAGCCTGGAAAATCCCACGAGTCCAATGTCATTTTGACTCTCGGGATGAACTCCTATGGAAGTTCCAGGCATTTATGCCTAGAATCACTGGGAAGAATTTTAACCCCCCCACGATGGGTGGGAGAGGGCCGGGGGTTTAAATGTGAAACCCAATCTCAACCCGCCTCGAACAGGCCTACTTCTGATTTTACAGCAGCGGGTTGGGGTGAGGGGAGGGGACCGGCCGAGTAACCCGCTCGGGAGAGATAAGTTCGTGATTTTATATTTAAATGAGGCTGCGTTCCTCAGATTTTGGCAGCCATTTGAATTTAACGGCTGCGGGCCAGGTTTCCCTGGACTCGGAAAACCCAGCAGCTGAAGGGAGGCGGGAGATGCCGGCTCCAACAGGTAAGTGCTTTTCCAGCACTGCATGTAGGCCAGGAGGAGCGGGACTGCTTCCCCCAGACCCTCAAGCACATCTTTTGTCGCAATCTCTCCCTCCCTGAGCCCCCTTCCCCCCACGACACCCAATCTTCTCAATTGCCAGGGACCGTCCCCAGCGTTCCATGGCTACTGCGTTTGACAGCAGGCTTTCTGCCTGACAGCCGGCCACCCTCTCAACCTGGCTGGCTGCCTGGCGGGAAAAGGAGTAAAGAAATTCTAATGAGGTCTTGCTGTTAAATTCGGCAGGACTTCCGCCTTTCTGGTGTTTCCGGGTTTCCCAGCTGCTGACATACGCCCCCGCTCCTTCCCCGCCCCCCTCATAAATATCGGGGTCACAGAATCGTACAGCACAGAAGGAGGCCATTCAGCCTCTGCCGGTCCCTTGAAAGAGCTATCCAATTAATTGCACGCCCCTGCTCTTTCCCCATAGCCCTGCAAATTTCTCTGACTGAACTTACTGAAATTAAGATTGCTAATTAACATCTTGAGCTGTTCCATCTAACTTATTGGCATTATTGTTCAATCTCTCCCATTTGATTTAATCCACAGCCACTGGCTTTGTAGTTTCAATTGTTTGAAGGAAGAGTCCCACAGATAAATGTCATATTGATTTACAGCTTTTACAAGGCGGCGGCAAAATATTACTAATAGCAGATAAAGCCATTGTTAATGAAGAGAAATCAATAAAGATATGCCTCTAAATCAGCCACTTGCTTAAATCAGTGAAGCCTGCAGTATATGTTAGACTAATATCATTAGGATATAAATGATAATTATAGTCACTTTTGGCAGTAAGTTGGAAGACATAAATAATGCAGAACACACCTTCTACACAAATATTGCAGTGAATACTTATGTGACTACTCAAGTACTGTATATAACTTTCCTGAAAAATTTGCTTCAGATAATTAAGCATTGTCTCGTGCGATACTGAAGAGATTGTCCTCTCTTTCCAGCCCACCACCAAGGTATGGGGGTCAGGTGGAGTTTATCTAAGTGCGGATTGCCTGCACTTTATTTATCTTTTATTTTTAAAATTCTGATGCGGCCTGCTATTTTCTTTCAACTTAAAAGGGTTAACTGTACTGGTCAAACAGTCGAAAATACAGTGGCAGAGCAAGAGGTCAGTGAATCACACTTTGTACATGTGTTTGTGTGCTCAGATCTGGAGTTCTGTCACTTTCCTCAAAGGGTTGCAAGTTCCCAGTGTATCTGGGCATTCTCTGGCTGATACATATAGAGTGCTGATACAGTATCTGCACCTTCAGTATAGTAGAGGCATTATACTGGTGTGTTTGAATATGCAGAGCAAAATTCTTATTATAGGTAATCCACTAGAAATTTGCATTTGCCTCACTGGGGTGTCAGCATAGTTTAACCATGTTCACTTGTTTTTAGGTGTGCCAGTGCCAATTTTTTTTTTGCAAATCACGCTGTCTTCTGTCTGAGAAATAGGGGCCAGCACTGACACACTGCTTAGACTGTAAAGTTATTAATTTGATGATGGCATACCAGCCTGACATCCATTCCACAATATTGCCACATCAGAGGCAGCATATCAGTCATTTTATTCCCTACAAATTTTTTTTTAAAAGAAGTAATCATTTCCCTAATAAACCACTGAACCCAATGGAACAGGAGTTTAGAATTGCCTTGATGGCAAAAACAAATGAACAAAATTCATACCCATACCAGTGGAGGAAGTGGCCCTTTAAATCTTTGTTGTGTATTCCTCACTGATATTCTGTGTAACAGACAGAGAATATGATAACAATAAGTCATAAATGTTCATTAAACAGGATGACCTGCACCCTGTGTCTTTAAATAAAATTGCAAGTGTGTGTGTGTGTGGGCACTTGTGTTTTCTCTGGAGCTTTATGGCGAGATGTGTGTGTGCCGCCTCCTATACTAACTGGCATGATGACATAATTTGAATGTCTTGATGTAGATAGTGCTGAAATAACTTAGCCTGTTAATTCAAGAATCTGCTATTACCTACGTTGTTTCTTTATTCAGACCCCATGCACCCACTAAAGGAACCGTTCAGCGGTTTTACTCATTCACACCATTTAAACCCATAATTATGTAAAAATGCACAGCAGGATTCCACTGTTAACATCAGTAATAAAATTCTGGTTTTCTTCTCTCACCTCTGCTCTGTTACTTCTGGTTTTCTTTCTGTCTCTCATTTCCTGGCTCCATGATTTGAATTGTCACCAGCTGATAACCAGTGCCACTCTGTTATATTTTTTCCAATATTGTTACATGATATTATTATGTGCAGTTCCCACACAAGCTTGTTCTTTGGTTCTTATTTTGAGCAACATTAAAGTGATAACATCCAAAATTAAGTCAACACTGAAATGTTTTACACAAGACAGTTACTACTTGCCTTGCCTAGGTTATTAACATTTAAAAAGTCTCCGGGTTTAAATTGCAGCACTATGCTGATCGCAAAAGATAAATCTGTTATGGGCAATGATGGGCAAAATACCAATGCCATTCCACAGCTTTCACTCAATCAGCTGGCATTAAATGAATCACATATGGTTAACATGCTCCCGCATTCTTTCATTTTGAAAAATAAATTACCTCTCAGCAGATTTTTTTGCTGACACCTTTCCTCCTCATTTTTCTCTGGAAGCATTTTTTTTTTAAAGTCAAAAATTAAAGGCTGGGATTTGACTGATAGACCAAATGAGCTCCTAAAGTGCCTTACTGCCTTCATAAATGTTCATCTACTGTACTGTCATATACCCAGAACAATTGCAGAGAATTTTCCCTCATCTCTGGTAAAAGAAAACTACAGCAAATGATGATTTTTCTGGTAGGAGTCACCTTATTTTTTCATGACTTATTTAAATAAAAAGACTGGTACAATTTGACTTTTATTTTACATTATACATAGAATGCACAGCACAGAAACAGGCCATTCAGCCCAACTGGCCCATGCTGGTATTTATGCTCCACAGGAGTTTCCTCTCACTCTACTTCAACTAACCCTATCAATATATCCTTCTATTCCTTTCTCCGTAATATGTTGATCTAGCTTCCCCTTAAATGCATCTATGCTATTTGCCTCAACTACTCCTTGTGGTAGCGAATTCTACATTCCAACCACTCTCTGGATAAAGAAGTTACTCCTGAATTCCCTACTGAATTTATTAGTGACTATCTTATATTTATGGCCCCTAGTTTTGGTCTCCCCCACAAGTGGAAACATTGTCTCTACATCTACCCTATCAAACCCTTTCATAATTTTAAAGACCCCCATCAGGTCACCCCCTTCATTATATAGGATAGAAGAACTTCACAGAATATATTATAAATCCTACCAACGTATTTTGGAGTTGCAGTTACTGAACAATTATTTAACTTATTTCTGAGCGCTGAAAGTTTTAGTTAGTAATGTATGCAGTGATGCTGTGTGCTTGTTTTATTTTGTAATTGTTCTTGTGAATTCCTAAGGCAGGGAATGCGTCCGTTACCCTTAAGGTAAATGAAATCAAAAAACAAGAGAGAGCCTGGGAGTTGGTCTTTTGCTGCCCAGTAGTTGCTAGTTCCCATTAGTTTATTTTGCCTACTCACCGAGACATGGAGCAGTGCTGCGCCCATTCCTTGCACACTTAACTTTTTCAGTTCATGTTTCCTTCAAACGTCCGGCATTATGTTTATTTTCCTGATTCCCATTATTAAAAAAATATTTTCTCCCTTATATTTTGGTTGTATCTTTTTCTATACTCTATGAGGAAAGTCTGCTTTGACATACAACTCTCATGTTCTCACTATCATAACTCATATTCTCCCTTTCAGCAGTTCACCATGGCCTAAAACTGTCCCTTGACATTATAGGATAGAACAATGCCATTCTGTTTGTTGCCACTAGTTAAGCTGCTTTCAAGCTATATTGTGTGGTCTCACGGGCAGGCAGTGTAATTGTCATCAGTGAGTGATTTGTGTGGTCATGTATTCTAGCTACAGAAATACCAACACTTCCAAGACGTAATCACTTGATCCAGAGATAGGAGAGGAAACTTTCTCCTTCATTGAGGGTGGGCTCTTTTACTCCTTTTTTCCATTTCAAAGGAGAATTGTGATCAGGTTTCCTAAAACTTCCAGGAGCATTAATAAGGACAAATTCATCCTTGAGTCCAGCCCAACGCAAACCCTGGACCAGATGCAGGTTCTGGCTCAGACAAAGAATCTCGGGTTGAACAGCTCTTGAACTTGGATTAGTTTGAAGCATTCAGAATGCCAACAGCTGGCCTCCTTAATGTTAAATGGCCTAAACTTCAGCAGAAGGCTGGAGGTGACGTTTTCCATGTTGTCAGGCCAAAGGTACAAATAGTTATTCTATTACATGATTCTGTGTTAAATGTAATCAGCTGAGAATGAGAACAACAAGAAAAGGAATGCTGAAGTTATCACGCATTTACTGGAGTATAGAAATTCACTAATGAACCAGAGTTATCAAGTACTAGAATATATGCAGCTTGGTGGATGTTGTGCTAGATTGTGGAATCACCCCTATGCCATTAGGCATTGCCACATGCTCTGAATATACAACCTGGGCCTTGAAATACCTGAAATGTTCTTGTGTTGATCTTTGTCCTGGAGATTAATGGGGTCATTTTAACTTTTTAAGATGGTGTAAAACAAGTGATATTGGATTGGTTGCTCATTATACATCCCAACCTGACTTTCTTTTGCATAGACTTCAATGAAAAAGAAAATAAGGAGGAGTGCATAATAGGCGGCCAATCCAATATCGACCATTTTACACCATCGCTGAAAGTTAAAATGAGCCCTTAATACCTTTGCTACCTTTGTCTGTGCTGTGTCATTGATATCAAGTGCGAAGTGAGGGAGTGTCAGCTAGGACAGTGGCAGAAGGAGCTTTTGATTCTGTCACCCCATTGTTAAACTCTGACGAAAAGGCAATCATTCTTTTCGGGAAGTGGATATTTTTGCCCCATAATGTGACAGACTCTGGGGTCTTACAACCAACTAACTCAGGACAAGTCTCAAAAGCATTGTTAATCAAATAGGCATGGACTCTACATACTCATACTGTTAGGGCTATATAGCGAGGAGCTCCCATTTTCCTTGACACCCAGCGATACACCTCACCACATCATCAATTGACTTAGAACAGAAAGTTCACTGGAAAAAGGGAGAGAAGAGGTCTTGTACATTCACATCTCGATGAAGAGGCAAGGCTTCCAGTCTATGAAGGAACTCAATAAGCTGAAAATCTATATTATATTAAAAATCTTATTTACACATTCACTTCCTGTCAACATTTTCTATTATAAATCCTTATGCCCACCTTTGTGATACAAACTGCAAATGTAAAGTCATCACAATGTAATTACACCCTCTCACCAGTGGGACGTGCAGCACCACCACTGGCAGGAGATGATAATTACATAGTGACATATTTACATAGGCAGTTTCCATTATAAATGTGGACACAGGAATTTATAATAGAAATATATAAAAATAAGGGCAGAATGTTGGACTTTAAAATGGTGACTGAATTATATTTGCACACCCTGCTCCAATTATCCCTCACCCTCTAACCCTGCTTCACCTGAAGACTATATTTGGCCTCGACTCACTGTATCTGCAAGGCCATGGGAGATTGACTAATGTGTTATAATGGAGTCACGCTTCCAGATGAAAATCATGGTGATTATCAAGGCTTTTTTCTTCTTCAGAATTTTTCAATACTGCTTGGATGTCAACTATGTGTGACCGGTAACTCTAGATAATGTAAATACTTGAGGTTTGCAATTGGTACCTAGCATTATTTATGCAATGGATTTGGTCTTGAACAAAACTATACTTGGGAACCTTCAATATTCCTACAGGAATCTGTTTCTCCTCCATTGTCACCAAATAGAGAATGGCCTAAATTCACTCAGACTATCAAACTATTACCAGGAGCAGGAAACTCTTAGAGAATGGATCAGATAGGTTTGGATGAAGAGGGTTCTTCGGTCCAATTGATTTTTCTTCCACTACACCATCCCTACCTTCTTCCCATTATAGCTCGAATATTGAGCTAATTAGGCAGATTGAGCCTCAGTTTAATATCTCATCCAAAGCACAGTACAACCTGACAATGCAACTCTCCTTCAGTACCACATTGGAGGGTAAAGTGAAGAGCTAAATTGTGCTCTCAAGTATCAGTGTGAGGTTTGAACCCACCTATTGACTCAGGAGGTGAGAATGCTATCAAATGAACCACGCTGACACAAAAAAGCATCGAACAAAAAAGTCTATTCACCTCAATAAACCCATGACTTTCACAGACCACATATAGTTTTCCCTATCATTATTTCTTCCATCTTCTAAAGGAAGATTCTGCAAAGAGCTCCCCCCACCCCACCCCCCACCCTGACTAAAGGCAATCAGTGAAATTCAAGAATATCTAAACCTACAATTTTTTTCAGAATTCAGATATCAAGGGGAAGGGCCAAGCACCACCAAGATTGAAAAGATTAAAAGAGATGAGGAAGTAATGACTGATTGACACCAAGCTTGTGGTTTTAAAGTCTGTATTTGGTAGCGGAAGGGAAGATGTTCTAGAGGTTAATATGTTGGGAAGGAATAAGTTAGAATCAGTGCTGGTAATTTCGACTTTGGGTAATATTGATTCAACTGCCTGTTATACATCCCTCCTGATTGAAGTCAATAGAAATTAAAATTGGAAGAGTAGCATAATGGGCGGCTGAATCGATATCACCCATTTTATACTATCACCCAAAATCAAAATTACCTCCAGTGTCTGCAATGAGCCTTGATTTCAACACAGTGGGGAGGAGTAAGATGGAATTGAACCTACAATATTCAACTCTGACTTGTTTTTCCTGATGTGGAATTTCTTTAATCTCGGTGGAAATGTAACCATTTTTCTTCACATTTTCTTTGATAATTTTGTTTTATGCTTTAGAATGTTCAATCCCACTCCCAACCAAATATTTATCCAACTCTTTTGCTTGTAAACTCACAATTACCAGCTTTTGTTGAAACTCTGTTCAACATACTCACTATTCTGTGGGAAAGAAAGTTTCTTCTAATCTTTAGGCTCATTTAAGGTGTGTTTGAGGTTGTCTTCATATTGGTTCTGTGGCTACTGTCCAAGTTAAACAATCTATTTAAATCTACATTATCAATGCCTGTCAGTATTTTGAAGATGTGAATTATGCTTTAAGCTACTTTCCTTCAATGGAAACTAAAACAACTCTGTGAGGCCCTCCTCTTAGAATTTCAGGACCTGGAATAATCCTTTTCACTCTTCTGTGAACCTTCACCAATGCATCAATGTCCTTTTGGAAGTAGGGTGCTTATAATATTATAAATATGGCCTGACCAGTAATCTGTAGAAAATGGAAATAAATTGTTTCATCTTATATAATTAATTCACCTCAGATGCATCCCAGTATTTGATAATCCTTTTTGATAAGTTTCACATTAACTAGATATATTCAGTAGGTAGCTTGAATCCTTTTTTACTTTCCACATTTTTTAATTGACACCCATTCATTGTATACACATATTTCTTGTTTCCATGTATATTATCTCACAATTATTCACATTATATTCCATCTGCAGTTTCATGACCTATCTGCTTAATTAGTTCAGATCCCATTGAATGGTGTGAGTTGCCCTTATAGTGCCAGCTTGCCTCAGTTGGTAGCATTCTTGCCTCTGAGCCCAGAAGGTTGTAGGTTCAAACTCTATTCCAGGACTCAAGCACATCATTTAGGTTGATAATTCAAATAAAACTGTTGGACTATAACTTGGTGTTGTAAGATTCCTAACTTGTTTATGCTGTTACTGCCTCCTGATGTCTAAAATATAATCCCACTAACTTCTGAAACTTTGTAGAATATTTCTGTAATAGAAGCACAGAAATGCCTGGTTTAAATCTATCAAAGGATCTATTTTTGTATGGATTATTTTACTGTATTGATTCTTTAACGCAGACCTGTTTCACATAGGCTTCTGCATTCCCAATGGAACAGCTTCTTTTCGCTTCTCAGTTTTTGCCCCTTGTTTCCTGTAGGTACGGTGCCATCAATACCAGAAAACCCTCGGGTAGCTCTCCCAAGTGGCTAATTCTTTATGTGCCGGGGAATTATTCAACACTGGACGCTGAGCCCAATCCAGTCCTCGCTCAAAGCATGCACTTTCCAACATATCTCTCAACCTGCAAACATGAAACTTAGGAACATAGAGCTTGAAAATCAAGAACTAACGGTCAAAATTAGAAGCACTTTATTTTGTTACATGTCGCACCATGAATGGTCAAACATTCTTATGTTTTCATCTTTGGTACTAATATGATATGGATTTTTCCACATTGTAATGGTTCCACAAATTCAAATCAAGGAAGTTTTAGTTTGGTCCGCCAATCTGGAATGCTTAATTTGTTTATCCGTTCTTATCAATCAGAAGATTAGCACCTTGTATTTTGACGGTATGTGCATTAAACTCTAAACCATCTGTCTGGAAAGACAATATATTGTTACATTGTCCATCTGAGGATTGTGAAGAAAAGTAAATTAAGCATTTCAGACTTAGTTTTGAAGAAGTAGAAGTCGGGAGATAGGCCAACTATTAGGATCAATAGTTTTAAGCATGGAGGACATTTTAAAATTCTGGAATGGAACTCCAAGCTCAGGAGGGCAGAGCAGGATTAAAATTCATCCACCAAATCTTCTCTTGATTAAACTGAGATAGCTGACAAGCATGCTTTAGAGAGCAGGAACCCTGGCTGATTCCCCACCCAAAGACACTGAGGTCAATTGCATCGATCCATTTGTCCCACAAACTGAGATCAGCTAACTCAGTACCGACTTTACATAGAAATTACAGCACAGAAATAGGCCATTCGGCCCAACTGGTCTATGCCGATGTTTACACTCCACACGTGCCTTCTCCCACCCTATCAGCATAACCTTCTTCCTCATGTACTTATCTAGCTTCCCCTTAAATGCCTCTATGTTATTCACCTCAACTACTCCATGTGGTAGCAAGTTCCACATTCTGGGTAAAGAAGTTTCTCCTGAATTTCTTATTGGATTTATTAGTGACTATCTTATATTTATGACCCCTAGTTTTGAACTCCCCCACAAGTGGAAACATCAGACTGGGGGTAGAATCGGGGACCCTTTGGCTCAGTACCACACTGCACGGTGCATTTAACCTCATGGAACTGCTTATCTACACTAGAGTAGATTTTTTACAAATTAATTAGGAGCTTCACAGACCGGAAGCACAGATCAGGAGTTTGGGCATGGTAGTCAGTGGGCCCTGCAGGAGTTTCCATCCGTTCAAATTAATGGATAGAAGATCATGTGAGCTGTACTGCCCTCTGTGCCTGGATTCCTAATATGTGTCAGCTCCATGCTGGAGGCCTAAAATGATAACTAATGTAATTTGCACATCAGTTATTGCGCTAGAAAAAGTATGCGGTGCAGGTTCTTTTTTATATTTAATTTTAGCTAGGACACAAGGAGATGAATTCGATACATTTAATTAAAAAACAATAATCATATGAGAAAAAGAAATCAACCACAGTGCATTTGACATTTCAGTTTCCAGGTGCTGTTCCTTGACAATTATTTGCAGCAAAGACATTCTACCGAAGCTCCGTCAGGGGGTCTTTGTTTAATATTCATCGGGTTTCTTTGATGCAGACACCTTCCTGCCCATGGCTGTTTCAAGGTTTTACTGCTACCTACGGTACAATGAAGCCCTTTTTTTTTGGCCATGTGTAACCTTGCACAGCAAATTCTCAAATCTAAACAATTCATCATCACAAACTGAACAGCGTGACACCTGGCAAAGGTAAACATAAGACACAGCAAGCCAGATATTTCAAACCGTAGGTAATATAACCCATTGACCGGGATTTTTTTTTATAAAAGCTAATTGCAAAAATTTTCTACATCATTATTTACTACATATTTGGAAAAAAGTGAATACTTTTCCAGGGATTATATGGCTCAACGGTCAAGTGTTAAGGTTCAAATGCCGGGGGTGGGGGGGAAGTGCAGGGTCTAGTGGAGGTCCTTGTTTTGAATTCCCCCCCACTGCCAAATAAAATCTTCCTTTGAGCAAGGGACTTGCCTTTAGTGGCTCCATCTACCCAGCTGTTAAATGGGTACCAGCACTGTTAGGAAGTCAACAGCATTACGGTGTGTAAAGTTCAGCCCGTCAACAGGAATTGCACGCTTCAAGCCACAAGCCAATGGCCGTCTGGAATTCGTTGCCAGATGGTGCGGAGGGAGCTGGACTGGTTCTTGACTGGGGCATCAGATAGAAGGTAGGTGGATTAACAGATCACGTAAGCATGGTCAACGTGATCTCCTGGACTGTTTTCGATTGCCTGAGGAGGTCGGAGAGGAATTTTCCAGAGTTTATTTTTCCTTTATTGGCCTAAATTTTTTCTGGTTTTTTTTTGCCTCTCCCAGGAGATTACATGGCTTCAGGGTGGAAGATTTAGGAAGTGTCAAGTCACGATGCTCCAGCCATCATGAGTGTGGGGCAGGCTTGATGGACCAGCTGGTCTTTTCCTGCCCATCAGTTTTTAATGTTTCGTCTTTGACAATCCCCCTGTGGCTGCCCTCTGATTAAGGTCTGGCTTCAGCTGACTTTGGCTGTTCTGGTAGTACATTTGGCTAGCAATACATTTTGCTATAAAGTTATTGAGATATATTCAAGCCCGAGCTTCTCTAGTGGTGAGACTTATATGGGCTGGAGTATAACACAATTGCATATGAAAGAAAGACTTGCATTTATATAGCACCTTTCAGGACCTCAGGATGTCCCAAATCGCTTTACAACTAATGAAGTACTTTTGAAGTGTAGTCACTGTTGTAATGTAGGAAACGCAGCAGCCAATTTGCGCACAGCAAGGTCCCACAAACAGCAATGTGAGAATGACAAGGCCAATTTCCCACCCAGGAATACTATGTGGTGTAAAGTAGGCAAAAACATAGTATCACTGAAATAATAAGTGTTTTAGGCGATGTTGGTTAAGGGATAAGTATTGGCCAGATACACTGCTCATCTTCAAATAATGCCTTGGGATCTTTTATATCCACTTGAGGGGGCCTCAGTTTAACCTCTCTTCCTCTGACAGTGCAGCACTCCCTCAATACTGCACTGGAGCATCAGTCTGCATCATGTGCTCAAGAGTGGGACTTGAACCGACAACCTTCTGATTCAGAGGTGAGGAGTGATACCAACTGAGCCACAGTTGACACCTAACAGCAAAGCCCAATTTTCCACCCAGGAATACTTGGTGGTATAAAATAGGCAAAAACCTATAGTATCACTGAAATAGTAAGTTAAGAAAAAAAGACTGAAATTAGCTCCAAGAGAAGAACACTGTTGTAATTTGTCAGTGACTTCAACTTGTTTCCTTGATTGTAGCTAATGAGAGAAGCAGAATGGAAAATTAATACAGCTTTGAAAAGTATTTGCAGTCATTATAAGCAGATGTTCCCTTCCCCGACAGTTCCTTCAGTTAGTTCACTAACGATGAGAGAATATCAATATTTCTGTAATTTTACAATTTTTAAACCTAGGATAGGCAGCAGAGTTTTGGATGAATTGAAGTTTATGGAGGTTGGAGGATGCAAGGCTGACTAGGAGCATTATGGAGTAAACAAGTCTGGAGATACAAAGTATGGATGAGGGTTTCAACGATAGATGACTGGAGGCGAGCGATGTTATGAAGATTGAAGTCTTTGCTATGGAATCGATATGGGGCCAGAAGCTCAGCTCTGGGTCAAACAGGACAGCAAAATTGCAAACTGCGTGGTTTTTTTTATTCGTTCATGGGATGTGGGCGTTTCTGGCGAGGTCGGCATTTATTGCCCATCCCTAATTGCCCTTGAGAAGGTGGTGGTGAGCCGCCTTCTTGAACCGCTGCAGTCTGTGTGGTGACGGTTCTCCCACAGTGCTGTTAGGAAGGGAGTTCCAGGATTTTGACCCAGCGACAATGAAGGAACGGCGATATATTTCCAAGTCGGGATGGTGTGTGACTTGGAGGGGAACGTGCAGGTGGTGTTGTTCCCATGTGCTTGCTGCTCTTGTCCTTCTAGGTGGTATAGGTCGCGGGTTTGGGAGGTGCTGTCGAAGAAGCTTTGGCGAGTTGCTGCAGTGCATCCTGTGGCTGGTGCACACTGCAGCCACAGTGCACCGGTGGTGAAGGGAGTGAATGTTTAGGGTGGTGGATGGAGTGCCAATCAAGCGAGCTGCTTTATCTTGCATGGTGTCGAGCTTCTTGAGTGTTGTTGGAGCTGCACTCATCCAAGCAAGTGGAGAGTATTCCATCTCACTCCTGACTTGTGCCTTGTAGATGGTGGAAAGGCTTTGGGGAGTCAGGAGGTGAGTCACTCGCCACAGAATACCCAGCCTCTGACCTGCTCTCGTAGCCACAGTATTTATATGGCTGGTCCAGTTAAGTTTCTGGTTAATGGTGACCCCCAGGATGTTGATGGTGGGGGATTCGACGATGGTAATGCGGTTGAATGTCAAGGAGAGGTGGTTAGACTCTCTCTTGTTGGAGATGGTCATTGCCTGGCACTTATCTGGCGCGATTGTTACTTGCCACTTATGAGCCCAAGCCTGGATGTTGTCCAGGTCTTGCTGCATGCATGTGGTTCAGTCTGAGAGAGTTATATTTCTATGCTTTATTAAGCATACCTGAAGCATGATTGGCTTAGCAATCTATCGCCAGATCTGGCTTGACCATATTAATCTCTATCGGGGCTCAGTCTCCTCTGCCAAAGCTGCCCAGTACTGCCAGGATAATCCTGGCTAAAGATTGGGAAGACCAAAGCCATTGTCTTTGGCCCCCACCTCAAGCTCCATATCTTTGTCACCAATTCCATCATCTTCCCTGGCCACTGTCTCAGACTGAACCAAACTGTTCGCAACCTCAGTACCTAGTTCAATCCTGAGCCGAGCTTCCATCATCATAACCTCTCCAACATAAAGACCGCCTACTTCCGCGTTTCCACTAAATTCTGGTTGCTCACTCAACCGTTGCAAAAATACCCAGCCCCTACACCTGCCCATCTGAAACTCTCATCCTTGTCTTTGTCACTTCCGGACTCGATTACTCCAGTGATCTCCTGACTGGCCTTCCACACTCCACTCTCTATAAACTTTCCAGTTTGCTCACACATCAATCTTCATCCTCACTGACCTACATTGCTCCCGTGCTCTCAATGCTTCAAATTTAAAATCCTCATTCTTGTGTTTAAATCCCCCATGGTCTCACCGCTCCCTATCTCTGTTATTACCTCCAGCACTACAACCTACCCCCACTCCCGTACTCTCCATTTCTCTCACTCTGGCCTCTTGTGCATCCCACCCTTTACCCTACCATTGGTAGCAGTGGCTTCAGCTGCCTAGTTCCTACTGTTTGAAATTCCCTCTCTAAATCTCTTCACCTGCATCTCCTCCTTTAAGACTCTCCTTAAAACCTACCTCTTTTACATCAAAACTACAGCACACAAACAGGCCATTCGGCCCAACTGGTCAATGCCAGTGTTTATGCTCCACATGAGTCTCCTCCCTCCCTACTTCATCTAACCTTAACAACATACCCTTCTATTCCTTTCTCCCTCATGTGCTTATCTAATGTCCCCTTAAATGGATCTATGCTATTTGCCTCAACTACTCCTTGTGGTACCGCATTCCACATTCTTACCACTCTTTAGGTAAAGAAGTTTCCCTGAATTTCCTATTGGATTTATTAGTGACTATTTTATATTTATGACCTCTAGTTTTGAATTCTCCCACATGTGAAACATTTTAAACAATGTCAATAAAATAGGACCCTGAACCAAGCTTAAATATCCCCACCAGAGGTATTAATGGTGCTTTTACTGAATGCGTCTGATAGACGGATCCAATCCCTTCATGTTCCCTCTTGGCAGCATGACAGCCCACGCCCTTCTTCACAAAGTTTTGATTCAGTCCGGGGTGCTCGAATTATTACACCACATGTGAGTATTTCCTTCCTGCAACCCCCCCCAAAATCCCTTTCAGCCTGGGCTACTGACTTCCCAGGCAATGCTGCCCCCAGCTGTCAGGAGGCCACACTTTCAGGACATAGAATGTCCAGCACAGAAACCGGCCATTCGGCCCAACTCGTCTGTGCCGGTGTTTATGCTCCACACGGACATCCTCCCACCCTACTTCATCTCACCCTATCAGTATAATTTTCTATTCCTTTCTCCCTCATGTACTTATCTAGCTGCCCCTTAAAAGTATTCTCCTGCCCAAGTTGGTCCATCTTCACTTGCTTGTGCGGACAATCCGCTTACTGCGTGACAACCAGTCAGGATAACCCAATCTGTCCCGATGGCACCAATCACTGGACTAGTATCAGTGTCACATTGCAAGGTTTCTGCCGCACTACACTGTTCCTGCACTAACTAGACAGGCAGCACCCAGTTATCAGAATTAGAGCCTACATTAGGTACTGTACTGAGTACACCTCTCCCCAGGGTATTAGAGACTACATTAGTACTGTACTGACGATACCCCTCTCCAGGGTTTTAGACCCAACATTAGTTACTGTACTGAGTACACCTCTCCTCAGGGTGTGAGAGACTACATTAGTTACTGTACTGAGGACACCTCTCCCCAGCATATCAGTATATTAATGCTACTGGTAGCACAGAAGTTCCAAGGAAGACACCTCCCCTGGGCGATTACAACAGCCAAAATTAATATATAAAATTGACTTGGAGCACGTGCCAGTCAAAGTCTTTATTGGAGTTAGGGAAGGTCATTTGTGCCTGACCAATCTCCTCCTCCCTGCTCTATCCAATCTTTAGTCCTCACCTTTTTGACCAAGCTTTTAGTCACCTGTCCCAGTCTCTCCATTTTTGGCTTTGGTCCATTTCCTACGCCTTTATGAAGCGTCTCAGAATACTTTTCTACATTAAATCTGCAACATAAGTGTAACTTCTTATTTTTTGTTATTTTGTTCCACTTAAGTAATTTTATTTACTACCAATAGAATTTTATTTTAAGAAAAGCTGCTGTTCCTGTAGCACGATTAAAAACAAGCAATCAAATGAAGGAAAATTGATATTCATATTCTACAGATCATATGAAAGCGAAGCCTCTACATAAAGGAATACAGTATTTGATATTGCTTAGGAAAGACACTGTTACTTCACCTGGCTTAATACCCCACTCTTTGTGCACTACTTCACTTCAGTGAAATTATTATCATGACCTTATCTCACGAGTACAATGAGAGCTGCATTGCAATAGATTGTCTACGTTAGATAAAATAATTGAAAACTGATTGTGTTTGTGCAGGGAATCTGGATAAAGGTATAAATTACTGTCATATCAATTAACGTGTCTGATATTTTTCACAAGTAGATCCACTGTGCAGTGTGAACAGCTGTTCCCACTCTTTCAGAATAGCATCAAGTACCCCATTTACACTTGTGCTGCAGATTCACACCAACTGTTCACACATAAATGCCAGCAGTTTATATATTCCAATTGAATTTTGAAATTTTAATGTATACTTATCACTTGACCATGTAGTTGTCTGGAGCTGCAAAGACTTAAGAGTTAGATTACTATACTGTAAAAATGACAGAGGCAAGTCTCTTGTAGATTGCAGCCAGGAGTGAAACCCCCTCCTGCAGAACTCCATGGTTTTGAAATTATGCCAGGAACATTAGCACTCAGCTCCCTTGTTCACTATTTTAATGTGGGAATTAAGCCATTTATTTTAAAATGGTTAATGAATAGCAGACAGAGGAGTTGTATGCAAATGCATTGACAAGAATAAAGCCACCCTGTGCAACTTCTACTAAAATCTCTCCCTGGTTGCTCACTCAGCACAACGTTGGTGTCAGTTAAACTTCATGCCCCATTTTTTAATCTATCACCAAGACCACCTGTTTTTACGTCTGCATCACCTGTCTATGCCCTTACCTAACCTGACCCCCACACAAACCCTCAGCCCGACCTTCGTCGCCTCCAGGCTCAACGCCTCCAATTCTCTCCTTACTGGCCTCCCAAGCTCCAACCTGCACAGAGTTCAACTCATCTAAAACTCCGCCACCCACAACCTATCATGTACTAAGTCCCGCTTCTCCATTACCGCTGTCCTTACCAACCTTCATTGGCTCCCTGTTCTCTTAACGCACTGAATTCAAAATCTTTGTCCTCATTTACAAATCCTTCCCTGGCCTTACCCCACCCTACGTCCCCGACCACCTCCAGCCCCAGATTACTTCACCCTCCACTCTACTGACTCTGGCTTCTTTGCATCCCCTGGTCCCTCCATTCTACCTTCAGTGACAGAACCTTCAGACATCTAGATTCTACTCTCCCTAAACCCCTCTGCCTTGCTACCCTTTTCCGCACCTTCAAACACATTCTCAAAACCTCTCTCTTTGACCATGGTTTCAGTCACTTACCCTAAATTTACTACTGCTCAGTGTCTGTTCTCCCCTCTGTGAAGCACCTCACGATGTTTTTACTGTGGTGAAGCTGCTCTGTAAATGCAACTTGTTGTCGAGCATTTATGAGCTAATTTTCTCAGTAGCTTCAAGGCCTGTGAGGGAACATAATGTGGGAATCAATATCTGAACCAATTGATCACATTAATAACAATAATAACTTCCATTATATATTGCCTTTAATGTAGAAAAACATCCCAAGGCACTTCACATAAATATAATCAAACAAAAATGGATGCCGAGCCACAGAAAGAGATATTAGGAGAGGTGACTAAAAGCTTGGTCAAAAGGGGGGGGATTTAAAGAGGGTCTTAAAAGGAGGAGAGAAAGGATGTGAAATGAGAAGGTTTTGGGACGGACATGAAAACCCATCATCATAAACTGAGAAAGAATGTATTTGGTTTGACACTACCTTACTGAGCTGGTCATTGGCAGAAGGAAGAATTTAGATTACTAGAACTGTTATTGTCTTTTGTCTGAGAGCTCTATGTACTCAACAAGTGAACTGAGACATGGGTTGTTTGGTGAACAGTGAAGGATTAAATCCTTTGCTCTTTAAAGGGTTGCGTTCAAATTCTGACCCATTTGAACTATGGGTTTGAGATTGCTTAACCATGGGTAGCACAGTAACAGTAACCAATTTCCATACTTTAGAGGAATCCTTTTGTTGTGCCATGAGCTTCTCTGCTCAAGTAAAGTTTCTGTTTGCCCGACATGGAGTACAGACACTCTTCCCAAATGGATAGACCTTACTTGACATCAAGGCAGCATTTGACCGAGTGTGGCACCAAGGAGCCCTAGTAAAATTGAAGTCAATGGGAACTAGGGGGGAAACTCTCCAGTGGCTGGAGTCATACCTAGCACAAAGGAAGATGGTAGTGGTTGTTGAAGGACAATCATCTCAGCCCCAGGACATTGCTGCAGGAGTTCCTCAGGGCAGTGTCCGAGGCCCAACCATCTTCAGCTGCTTCATCAATGACCTTCCCTCCATCATAAGGTCAGAAATGAGGATGTTCGCTGATGATTGCACGGTGTTCAGTTCCATTCACAACACCTCAGATAATGAAGCTGTCCGTGCCCGCATGCAGCAAGACCAGGACAACATCCAGGCTTGGGCTGATAAGTGGCAAGTAACATTTGCGCCAGACAAATGCCAGGCAATGATCATCTCCAACAAGAGAGAGTCTAACCACCTCCCCTTGACATTCAACGGCATTACCATCGCCGAATCCCCCACCATCAACATCCTGGGGGTCACCATTGACCAGAAACTTAACTGGACCAGCCATATAAATACTGTGGCTACAAGAACAGGTCAGAGGCTGGGTATTCTGCAGCGAGTGACTCACCTCCTGATTCCCCAAAGCCTTTCCACCATCTACAAGGCACAAGTCAGGAGTGTGATGGAATACTCGCCACTTGCCTGGATGAGTGCAGCTCCAACAACACTCAAGAAGCTCGACACCATCCAGGACAAAGCAGCCCACTTGATTGGCACCCCATCCAGCACCCTAAACATTCACTCCCTTCATCACCGGTGCACTGTGGCTACAGTGTGTGCCATCCACGGGATGCACTGCAGCAACTCGCCAAGGCTTCTTCGACAGCAACTCCCAAACTCATAACCTCTACCACCTAGAAGGACAAGGGCAGCAGGCACATGGGAACAACACCACCTGCACATTCCCCTCCAAGTCACACACCATCCCGATTTGGAAATATATCGCCGTTCCTTCATCGTCATTCGGTCAAAATCCTGGAACTCCCTTCCTAACAGCACTGTGGGAGAACCTTCACCACACAGACTGCAGCGGTTCAAGGCGACGGCTCACCACCACCTTCTCAAGGGCAATTAGGGATGGGTAATAAATGCCGGCCTCGCCAGCGACACCCACATCCCATGAATGAATTTTAAAAAACTTTGCTAATCCTAAAAAACTTGGACTCAAGTTGTCAAAAGTGAAGGTTTAAGGACTGTGCCCGGGGTACTACTGGAATGAAATTGCCTAAAACTGCACAGGTATCTGGAACATAACGCTGGTAAGCTGTTTATCCATTTCGGAACTTTAAGGCATTTGCTGGCAGGGTTGTCTGGTTCGGAGTTGGAAGAATTCCACCCTCAGTGACAAATCAACCCTTTCGTGCCTCATCAGTGAGTCTGGCTGGTCAAACAGCAGCAGCACGCTGGAGTACTGTAGACCTACTTGGCACAGGTATCGGATTACTGAGCTGTCACAGAGGATCAACTCAGTTCCAATCTCCCACTGCCAGGCAAGTCATTCCGGAACCAACTTGAGCCCAAGGCAACCTTACTTAACCTTCCCCACCCCCTTCAAATGGACAGTCTTTCAAATTTATTATGGGCCAGAAATTTGAATCTTTGTATTTGATTATCAACAGTTCTGTTTCAGGCTGAGAAGGATCCAAAACCAGCAGACATAAACTGATCAAGTAATGAGAAACCTAGGTGAAGGGCCATAGCTATAGTGCAAACACTGGCAGATTGATGAAGAGTAGGGAGAGGCAAGTTAAAAGTAGTGACTGAGGCAGAAAACTATGTCAACATTCAAGATTAGATTGGATAGGTGGATAAAGGAAAAGGAAATAAGGTGATATGAGAACAGGGTAGGTCAATGTAATTAGAACTATTTGCTCACATAGAGGATAAGTGCCGACACAGACTGCTTGGGCAAAATGGCTTGTTTCTGTGTTGTAACTTCTATGGCTTGCTTTGCATGTATAGCATACTGGATTTAGTGTATATATATACACACACACATTATATATATAGAGGAGGGTGCATATTCACAAATCTTTGAAGATGGCAGGGCAAGTTGATAAGGCAGTTAAGCCGATGGGATACTTAGCTTTGTAAGTAGGGGCATTGAATACAAAAACAAGGAAGTTATGCTAAACCTTTACAAATCACTGGTTACGCCTCAGCTGGAGTATTGTGTATAATTCTGGGCACCACACTTTAGAAAGAATGTCTTGGAGAGGATACAAAGGAGGATTACCAGGATGGTACCAGGGATGAGGGATTTCAGTGATGTGAAGAGATTGGAGAAGCTGGGATTGTTCTCCTTAGAGCAGAGAAGGTTAGGGGAGAACTAATAGAGGTGTTCAAAATTATGAAGGGTTTTGATAGAGCAAGTAGGGAGAAACGGCTTCCTCTGGCAAGTGGGTCAGTAACCAGATGTCATAGATTTAAAATAATTGGCAAAAGAACTAGAGGTGAAATGAGGAGAAGTGTTTTCACACAGATTGTTCTTAAGATCTGGAATTCACTACCTGAAAGGGCGGTGGAAGCAGATTCCATAGGAACTTTCAATAGGCAATTGGACATGTACTTGAAGAGGATTAATTTGCAGGGTTATGAGGGAAAAGCTGGGGTGTGGGACTACATTGGAAGATTTTTTCAAAGAGCCGGCACAGGCATGTCAGGCCGAATGGCCTTCTTCTGTGCTTTAGGGTTCTATGCTTCTATAAGGTGCAGGTGCCAGAATTGCAATTGTAACTTAATATGAGCAACTTCCCAGCCCCAAGCATGGAGGAAGAGTACAATCCAATCAAACCTGAATTTGCTGTTCTGTGAATGGTGGTATGCTGACATGTCTCTGGAGAGCCGGGGGTGGGGGGATGGGATTTTTTTTGGCAGATCATGAAAATAATCCCAAATCGTAAATATTTCACAGGCCTTTTCAGGCCTGCAGCTTCTTTAAGCCTCTTTTTTGACTAATATCCTCTCATTAAAAGAAAAGAGAACTTGGAAGCTGTTAAAATAGTTAAAGAAGTCTGATAGTACCATAAACCAAAAGATCATGCTATGCTCCAACCAACTATTATATATTGTAAACAATGTTCTTTTTAATTGCTACATTTTCAAAAATGAACAAATATCAAATATAACACTAATGATATTGATCTAAAGAAAAGAAAGACTTGCATTTAAATAGTGCCTTTCATGACTCCAGGCTGTCCCAAAGCACCAAACAGCCAATGAAGTACTTTTGAAGCGTAGTCACTGTTGTAATGTAGGAAACGCGGCAGCCAATTTGCACACAGCAAACAGCAATGTGATAATGACCAGATAACCTGTTTTAGTGATGTTGGCTGAGGGACAAATATTAGCCAGGACACCACGATAACTCCCCTGCTCTTCTTCAAATAGTGCCATGGGATCATTTACATCCACCTGAGAGGGCAGTTATTTAGTTTAACATCTCATCCAAAAGACAGCATCTTCAACATCGCAGCTGAAATGACATGCTCAAGTCTCGGGAGTTGGGCTTGAACCTACAATCTTGATTTGGAGGTGAGAGAGCTACCTTAAAACCCCATACATTGTAGAAGGAAAGGAAGAATGAAGAATATAAGAAGTTTAACAGTTTAAGATCCTGGGAAAGAATGAACAGGTGTAGTAGACTATGCAATGAATCTTGATTTCAAAACATTGAGGATGCAGGGAGGACTGAAAGAAGAATGTTCAGAGGAGCAATGACTATAGAAGCATCGATAAAACAGACCAAGACATGAAAGACTGTGATGAAGCGAAAGCAATTGGAGGCCAGTGGAGATGGAAGAAATGGCTGTCAGATGACAAGCTTTTCTTGTACACTGTCCAGGAGTGCCCAAGAGGTGCTAGTTTAATCACAAAGGCTATATTTTTCTATCTGTTACATGGAAAAGTCGAAAAGCAATGAGCTTCATTCATGTTGTGAGTAATGTTGTGGTCCAGCAGAAGTAGTTTCTGAACACTGTTTGCTTCCCAAGAAGCACCCTACTGCTTGTCTCATTCTCCCAAACTAATTACACAATAAAGCTAATTTCTTCCTGTTAGACAACTATAGCTGAGTTAACTGAAGACTGTGGCAAGCACTAATAAAAAGCACAATTGTTGTCAGTAAAACTTGCTAAGCTTTAGTTGACCAATATTTTCAATTACATTTACACTTGAAAAATGTATTTATTTAGAGTAATGTTTACACTTAATTTTCTTTGACCGTAAAATTAAGAGTTTAATTATATATGGAGCACTTATAAGGACCAATTAGATACAATGCAAGAGCTTAATGAAATAAAGAGATGGGTATGTACATGCTTGTTAAATTTGAGTACATACATCATGATTATAATGTTGCATTTGAAAAGGTTGCTAACAAAATTCAGTACACATCTAATTAATATTATTCAAATATTATGATGTGTTTAATACTTAGTGCAAGACCATTATCCAACCACATATATTTCAGAAGTAGTGTGTTCTAAAATTGGGTAGTACAGTGATAACATACTACCATAAAATCCTTTCATCTCTGGGACCTGGGTTCAATCCAACTCGGGTTGATGAGATGAAAGCCTTCACTCTCTGTTGACTGTAAGGTTGCTAATAACATTAAATTGGCAATCTCACTGATAGAGGCCACAAGGGTGGCTGGTGTGTGGGAAGCAGAAAAATTCACATTGATTGAGTAATGGGGTGCTCTCCTGAACATAAAAGGAACCTTACTTTGCATCCGACGCATACTATATGAGATCTTGGGAGTGCTTTATGTTGACACTGGGTGATGTATGTTCCATTCCCCGACATTAACATCATGGATTGGAAAAAAAAACGAGAAATTGTAGGAATAAAAACAGAAAATACTGGAGAAGCTCAGCAAGTCAGGCAGCAACTGTGGAGAGAGAAACTGAGTTAATGTTTCAGGTTCAAGACCTCTCGTCAGACCAGAACGTTCAGTTCTGACAAAAGGTCTTCGACCTGAAACATTAACTCTGTTTCTTTCTCCACAGACGCTGCCTGACTTGCTGAGCTTCTCCAGTATTTTCTGTTTTTATTTCAGATTTCCAGCATCCGCAGTATTTTATTTTTGATTTAGAAATTGCAGGAATTGGGTGGTGAAGTAGGATAGACACTAACCTTTCATTCTAGATTGATGGGATGAAAGTTTCTTATGTCTGCCTGTTGTAAGTATCTTTAAGTGAACCCGTAGGATAACACCGGGTTGCCGCAGTGTCATGAACCCTGACACAATTAATAAACACCCAATTATACAAATTAAATCAGAATACAATTATACAAATTAAATCAGAATACAGTTATCCTCATCAGCTATGCACTCGAGTCCCCATGGGGCCCACTGGTCATGGAAAGCCTCAAGTGTGCTGGCAGACACCGCATGCTCCTTCTTTAGGGCCACTCGGGTGCGGAGAATGCTGCAGAAGAGAGGTAGACAGTCGGAGCGACCGGCCCCATGGGCCGTGTCTAACTTGAACCTGTAGATGGTCACTTTGGCCTGCCTGTTGTAAGCAACTTACGTGAAATGAGTTTAGTCAGTCTCAGTCCAGTTGATAGTAAGTCCAATGGCCTAATTTGGCACCAAGCAACACTAAATCCACACTCTCACTCAGGCTGGTTAACAGGGAAAATGGAAAAATATCATGTTGGTACTATAAAGGCGCTCTATCAACACTGAGATTGAGAAACATTTTTGGTGCAGAGCAAAGGAGGTCTTACTCTTCATCTAACCATGCAACATCTGACCTGAGAAGCACGACATTCTGTGTTCAAAATGTAAAGTGTACCATTACCCAGTAGTAAATTCCCACACCTCAGTGAGCACAAAATTCAGGGGGAGAAAAAAGGTTTAAAAAAACAATAGAAGTTGGATATTCTGCTGAAATTCTCATGAACATATCAGCAAAATTTCAGCAGAATATCGGCATATTGGACTGCATGGATACAGTATAGAGGAAAATTGGGAAGGAAGGAGCCAACATCAATTAGGGAGCCCAAATGATTCTCTGCCCATTTAAATGAATGGACCGAAAATCGGGTGGTGACCCTTCCAGTACCAATCCGTCTATTTGCTATACCTAGGCAATCCAATGTACCCAGGAAGAGGAAAATCTGCCCCAACACCCATACATGACGGGGGTGGGGGGGGTCGAATTCAACTTTGCTAAGGCACAAAAAGGGCAATAGTGGATCGATCATCCGTTATGCACCTTGTCCGAGTTTCCTTTCCATTGAAGTCAAAACATAACATTATCTGCTACTCTATCCCTTAATTCTTCTGCATATGGACACAGCTCTAACAGGTAGTGATTCATATGGTTGCGTTGGATCATATGCATCAGTGCCCACCAGCACTCATGTTTTCAGGATTAGTGGAAGGGCACCTCCCTTGCATGGACCCAGCAAGTTGAAGTGCCACTTGTGCTTCTTTGGCACCCACCTGCATCTTAAAAGTAGGAATTCTGCCAGCTACCCACCTGTGGGGAGGGGTTAGTTACCCAAGCCTCCCAACCCCGACCCCAGCATTGCCCCGATTAGCCCTCCATACAAGAAGTCAGATCCAAGGGATGAGGATGCTGGCCAGACCTAGATTCTGTTGTTTGGGCCCAAATGTACCTTCGGCAAGGCCGTTATGCCTCATCTCACTTAGTGTACCACCAACCACCGATACATTGGGTCTCCATCCAGGGCCAGGAGTGGTAACTCCCGTCTGACCCATCACTCGCCTTATAAGGAGCGGATGGGAGTTCCAATCCTTACATGGCAACCCAAAAACTCGCAGAAATGGCACAAACCAGATGTAACTGGATCTACTGGCTGGGTCTTCTGCTGAAGTTACCGGATTCTAACTCATTGGATCTTGTTAAATCATAGCAAAGAAGCTGAATTAATAGAAATATGAAGCAATACATCTACTCTATGAACTTAATGTTCTACAATTGCTAATCATATTGGTGGGTAAATCTTATTTTCAAACTGAATTGTTCTAAAGCTTTGAAACTAACAAAACCTCTTGCTCATCAGATTTAACCTTTCATGTCATTAATGAGTTGATATGGCAGCAACTTTGGGTTCTTATATGAATACAATTCAGATCTATATACAAACCAATCCTATTCAAAATGCATTTTGTTCAACCTGTATTATGACTCATTTATGTCTCATTTCCAACTCCTACACATGCCATATGCTATAAACTCGATAAGTTGAATGCCCATAATAGCAAAGGTGCTGATATTTGAGAGCGGGATAAGCTGTGTTGGCGATGGAAGAATGTCTAACATCTCAGATATTTAACAGCAGCATGTTATTGGTATCTCATACTATACAAATGGAATGAAGCTTCTGGTATGCTATTGTACACAGTTTCGTGCAGATGAATGGGATTAATGCGAAATTTTATAGTAACGTTTTTATAAAACTAATAAATCTTCAAAAGTTTAGATTGTGCAATATCAGAGACCTACTTATCAAATTAGTGGAAAACAAATCAATAAAAAGGCTTGTACATGAAGTGAAATTGCTTTTGCTGAACGATCTAACTGTTGTAAATGAACAAAAAAAAAAGCCTCGAGATTGTCACCTCATATTACGCAGCGATGTAGCTGCGGGAAGTATTTACTGCAATTTCTGCTGAAGATACGAAATACAAGTCTTTTGCGAGCTGTAGAACACCTCTCAGCGAACTCATTACCAGGGACTAAGAATATATCCTAATCATGTCCACCACCTGCTGAAGAAATGCGAAAAGCACTTTTCCTAATGCGTTCCGCTATCTTTAGCCCAGACTTTCAGAGAAGTTCACAGTGAGTCGCATCGATTCACTGCGAGACAAATGGATTGAATGTATCTACTCTGGCTGCCAAGTATCCGAGATAAGCACGCTGACAGGATGAATTGCTGAGAATTAGGGTCGATAGAAAATGCAACAGTTGACCGTTGCTTGTAGTTTAATGTGACAAAGGAAAGTGACAAAGTCTCTCAAAACGCACAAACTTTTGAAAGAAAAGGGATAGAGAGAAAAAAAAATCTGCCGGGATTCCAAAAATAGTTTCAAGCAAACAAAACTCCCGTATTGCTTTTGGTATGTGTCTCTTTTCTGTCGGACACATGAATAAACAAGACAACAAAAGCGAATGGTGGGAAGGAAAACAGCAGCATTTCAATATTGTACCCACACAGTAATCATCAGGCTATTGCACACTGGGGGGTTTGTTGTCATTAAATTGTCTCCACATGCCAAGAGACCTCACACGTAATGAACCAGAAAACAAAAGCGCAGCACACGACAGGTGATGATATATCTCCCCAGCAGCTTCTCTTAGAATCCCAGTGGCACCCAGCCATCCCATTGTGACTTTATATATATATATATGTCTTATATAGAGGCTGCAATAATCCAAGCTGTTACGCAGGTAATAAGGATGAATTATTTTAAGTCACTTATTAAAGCGCAGCTGGGTAAGTAAGGGAACGATGGATTCATCAATTCTGTCATCGTGCCCATGTGCAGAACAAAAATGTTCAACTATGAACAGCGCAGCGGTTTTAAACACGAGTACAATCGACTTTTTAAAAAAATCAAAATGACACCTATCCCTCAAGTACTGAAGTGTTTTGCACCTTCTAATCTATAATTAAATGTCACAATGGAACATTAAGCATTCTCTTTCTATATTTAGCTTTATTGATCCAAAATACTAATGGGTTTCAGACAAGTTTTACCCTTTGATACAAAATGAACGACATAGGCCTGTGAAAACTATTTGTTCTAATATCTAGTCAGGCCTTGAAACTTTTTGGATATGAAATTTGAAGATTTTCTGGTTTCATGTTAAACTTGCGTGAAGTTTTGGTGTAAAAAAAAACTAATTCTCTGACGAAACATTCAGCTTTTCGTTTTATTTCAATACTCCCTGCTGTGTCTTATGTTAGTATCATTAGACTGGATTTATTTTGTATATGTGGTTTCCTCTTTGGGTATTTTTGTGAGTCAGTTTATTTGTTTTCTGTCACTAGGGAGTTTTTGTCTTTTTTCCCTTTCACTATCTGCATGCATCACTATTTTAAAATAGTTGCATGTGTTTTCCAGCGAATAAGCCTGATTCTGTTAGTTACATAGAATTTACAGCACATAAACAGGCCACTCAGCCCAACTTGTCTTTGTTGGTGTTTATGCTTCCTCCCACCCTACTTCATCTAATCCTATGTGCATATCCTTCTATTCCTGTTTCCTTCGTGTACTTAGATAGCGTACCCTTAAAGGCTTCTATGCTAGTCCCCTCAACTCCTCCATGTGCTAACAAGTTCCACATTCTAACCACTCTCTGGGTGAAGAAGTTTCTCCTGAATTCTTTATTGGATTGATTAGTGACTATCTTATATTTATGGCCCCTAGTTTTGGACTCCCCCATAAGATGGAAGCATCTTCTCTATGTCTACTCTATCAAACCCCTTCATAATTTTAAGGACCTCTATTAGGTCACCCCTCGGCCTTTTCTTTTTCTAGAGAAAAGAGCCCCAGCCTGTTCAGTCTTTCCTGATAGTTATAACCTCGGTTGCCAGAACTGCTGGTGTGCATCTGGTTTAGTATGAGTACAGACTGAAAGATCAGCTCCCTTGCTTTGTCAGGCAATGATTCCTTTTAGCAATTTAGAAATGTGCTCGGTGGATGAAAGGTCATATTAATATAAAAAGACATAGCCCGGCTTAACGCGTAGTGTTCATTTATTTGTCTTTCCTCTTCTACTAACTATTCTCGTTCTACTGGACATCTGGGACTAGTAATGAAGACATTTCTTTCAGCGTTCTCTCGCTGAGAGTCTGAAGGATTTAACCATTCGCAAAAAGAGCACAATCCCGTGAAAGAATTTTAAAGAACATCTAACTTTTTCTTATTGAAACGTTTGTTTTCTTACCCCTGGCATATTGGATCAATACGAGGGCAGTTTGTCACAATGGATAATAAAGAGACCAACGCATAACTTGACAGTTTAAAGCTTCTGTTTATTTAACAAGTGAGAAAGTGGACATAGTTCCAGATTGCAAGGACATTTTTTCACTTGTAAAATAGAAGTCAGATGACAGTTACCTGACCATATTTTTTATTTATAATATTTTTTGCATGCCATTGCAACCAATAACTCCCCTTTTTTGTCCTTTACTTTCATGGTTTAATTTTCACGACGGAAAATGAAAGTCGCGTTATCAGAACTTTCGCGATGCAGGTAATTTAACAGACAAGGATAAAAGAAAAAAAACTGCAAATGCTTTGAAATCTGAAATAAGAAGGGGGAAAAAGTGCTGGAAATACACGGCAGGTCCGCCAGCATCTGAAAAGACAAATGGCAGGCTCAAGTTTCGGGTGTGTAGACCCTTGGTCAGAACTGTCCTGTGAAATGACTACACCTGAAATGCTCGCCTATCTTTTCTCCATCCAGCAAGCTGATGAACACGCCGCGTGTTTTCAGCGATTCAACGGGTAACGTATTTGGTGATTTTGCAATTGTGCCAGAGCAGATTGTGGAAAAGGAATTGGCAATTTTAAATAAATGACAATTTGTGGGAATCATTCAGTGTGAATGCATTGTCGTGTTAAAGATAGGCAGAGAGCACATTTAAAAGAAAAAAAACACGAGCGAGGAGGAGAGACAGAGCACTTAAGGGAACAGAGAGGGCAATTGAAAGGGAGTGAATTAACCCAGCACTTTAGTAAAAGGTCCCGAAATGTCACATTTTGGTACGCACCAAATGTCCATGGTAATTACACACGATATCACAAAAATATATTGGTATTAGGTTTCCGTTGATCTTATTGTTATCGCATATCTAATGTAAACTGCCCTAAAGTTTTATTATAAATTATACAGATTGCATGATTAAATCTCTACTCCACTACGTGTTTAGAAGCAAGCTCGTCGGTGTTTCAATCTGAAGACTGAAAGCCTTGTTTAACAGCCATCTGCCTGATTTCTAAGCAACTCGACTTAATACTTTATGAATGAAGAATGCGCCTGCAGCTTTATCCTGTGCGAAGTAGAATTCAGCGCTCCCTCTGCCTCATTATGCCATTTACAACTCCGAGTCATTACAAGACAAACACTTACCTTAATGATTGCGCTAATTCAGTTATCTGATAGCTGTCAGTTTCTGCACACACAGCCGCACACAGATCCACTTTGCTCTTCTGAAGGGGAAACCTGTTGAGTTCTTGGGAACTGAATGAAGTTCAAGCACTCTTGGGCTCACAAGTCTGAAATGTGAAAACGCCCACTTGCTGATCTCACCAACCCACAAATGTAACTTAACTCTTCCAGGCCACTCATCAGCCCTGAATGTTGGGTTTCGCCAGTGCTGTCTTTGCTGAGCTCACAGGTGGAGTCAAGTTACACGGTGCCATGCTGTGGTGGAGGATGTTACAGCTTGATAAGGAGCAGCCCATTGTATCCTTCCTGCGCAGGGAGGATCTGGCTGAGTTAGAATAAGCCATAAAAAATATTTCCTTTCAGTATAAAAGAAATATAGTACTTTCCTGCACCGGAGTTTGTAACCTTAAGGGAGTATGTGTTGCAATTTTACAGCAGAGAATACCATAAGGGAATTATTTCTTAAATAATCTAATAAGGCTAAGGCAGTAGGTAGAATTGGTTAAGTAAAACGCACTTCAGTCCAGTTCAAATGTAACTATTTGTGTTCAAAGGATTTGAGACAGAAAGTCAGGCAACAGGTAACATTCTCACCTGAAATGAATGGGATTTGACACGCCTGCTCAGGTGGGCTAATGCCAAATATGGTGAAGTTTTACAGGTGCTATTTAGCTACACTTTCTTGTCTCTCTCTAGCATTCTCTCTCTTCCTGTCTTGATCTCCTGTTATCTACTTCAACAGATCATCACAGCTTAAGTTTCCTCCTGTAGTCCATTCATTAACGTAATTCTTTTCTTTTTTTATTCGTTCATGGGATGTGGGCATCGCTGGTGAGGACAGCATTTATTGCCCATCCCTAATTGCCCTTGAGAAGGTGGTGGTGAGCCGCCTTCTTGAACCGCTGCAGTCCGTGTGGTGACGGTTCTCCCACAGTGCTGTTAGGAAGGGAGTTCCAGGATTTTGACCCAGCGACGATGAAGGAACGGCAATATATTTCCAAGTCGGGATGGTGTGTGACTTGGAGGGGAACGTGCAGGTGGTGTTGTTCCCATGTGCCTGCTGCTCTTGTCCTTCTAGATGGTAGAGGTCGCGGGTTTGGGAGGTGCTGTCGAAGAAGCCTTGGCGAGTTGCTGCAGTGCATCCTGTGGATGGTGCACACTGCAGCCACTGTGCACCGGTGGTGAAGGGAGTGAATGTTTAGGGTGGTGGATGGGGTGCCAATTTCTGCGCCATTTTAACCATCCCTTAATCTATTTAGAATCAACATATGTACAACGGCATAAAAATAACACACACAGAGGAATTTTATGCGAAGAGATGAACCAGCCTCTACCAGAGAAAAGTAAATCCCATAGAATCCCTGGGCACGATTTTCAACTGGTGGCTGCCCTTTTCTCGCCTGACAAATGGGTGGCTGCCAGCTGTAAATGGGGAGGGGGGGGGGGGGGGTGAGAGGTAACACCGCGGTCACATCATTTGATGCTGGACTCGCCTGATTTCCAGGCGGATCTGTATGTGAGCGAGCAGAACACTCACCTCTTTTAGGTTGGAGGCTGCTGAAACGTGCAAATCAGAACCCCAATTGCAATTTTCAGGTACAAATAAAGTATGCACCGCTCACTCTCTGTTCATTTTTACCAGGTGCTGAGTGGCACAGCCACTCGGGACCGCTGGAGGCCGCTCAAAAAATTGGTCAAAGAAATTTTTAATTTTCATTTTTGTGGGGCAAGGAGGAGCAGGCATGCTGGGATTGCCTCCTTCCTTCGCCCCAGGCCCGACCTATTGGCCGGCTCAGCATGGGAGCCGGGCAGTATTCAGCCCTTCCACAACCAGCTAGCTGCAGCTCAGCACCTGTTGGTGCCTGCAGCTCATCAGCAGCATTTAAATTGGTTCGGGCCTCCTGATGCCACCTTTGGGTGGGTGGTGTGGCTGCTCTGCTGATTTCATGCCCATTTTGGGCAGAAGTTGAAGACCGTTCCCCCTATTTCACCTGGAAAGCTGTTTTAAATTTGTCTTCATTCCAATCTTCCATTGCATTGGCGCTTGTTTTCGTTAACTATCTGCTTCACATTAATCAATATTTCAACTTTTGAACCCTTTTCTGACCATGAAACTGCTCTTATTCAATAGCTGAATTCTGTTTTACATTCTTTTCTGCTCTGTTCTGTTGCCTCACATACTATGTCTGAGTCTGTCTCAATTGCAGATAATGTGACAATACACAGACAAACCCGAGAAAGTTAGACAGGTATTCTGGAGTTTAGCTTTATATACTTTTGGGACAAAGAAGAGGGCTTGTGGAACCCTTCTTTGGGAAATTAAATTGATCAGGTGGAGACCACGGTAGGGCAGCTTATACATGCACTATGGGAGTATGGGCTTGATGGGCCGAATGGCTTTTTTCCCCCATTCCATGTGCTCTTATGTTCTTGTGACAAGGATATTTTGGTTACAAATCTCATCAAGAAATATTAACTTTCATGCTCCATGTGTAGTATAAAAACTCTGGAGTTAAATGTGTTTTCTTTTACAAAGGAAGTATAAGGAAATCATAATAAATAGATTTAATCCTATTTTTTGAATTAATATTTAACATGAACTTTGCAAAAATGAACATTGTAGGTTGACTGTTTTCTATGCTCGTAGGACCCGGATTAGGCTATTTGATTCATTGAACCTGCTCTGCTATTTTCTAAGCCATGGCAGCTCTATCTTTTTTTATCCTAATTTCTCCACTTCCATTAATACCTTTACTTCCCAAATAATGATCTAAGTCCCTTTTGGACACCTCCATGGTCTTGGCATCTGTGACCTTTTGGGGCCTTTGAGTGAAGAAATATTTTCTGAATTGGCTTTTAACCGGCTTAGCTCAAATTATGTCCCCATGTTCTGGATTCCCCTACTAAAAGCATAAGTCTTTTCATATTTATCCTTACACCTTAGTCAGATCAGCCCTCAACCTCCTCGGTTCCAGGGAATATAATTCAAGTTAATTCAATCTCTCATCCTAGCTCAGCTCTTCAACCCAGGTATCATCCTGGTGAATTGTCACTGAACTTTCTATAATGCCAGTATGTCTGTCCTAAGGTGGGTTGCTCAAAACTGAACACGGCATTCCAAATGATGTCTGAACAACACTCTATATAATTATCATAGTACTTCCTTGCTTTTATATTCTATATCTTTTGTGATGAAGCCCAGGATCCCATTAGCCTTTTGATCACTTTTGCATGACTTATGTACCTGGAACCCTAGAGCCCTTTGTTTATCTATCAATCTAAGTTTACCCATCTAAGCTATATTCGCCCTCTATTCCTATGTTCAATATGTACTACTTCACACTTTCCTCCATTAAACTGCATCTGCCATTATTCTGCCCACCCATTCAATGTCCTTTTGAAATTTTCTGCCCTCTCTTCACTGTACATGCTAGGTTTGTATCGCCACAAAATTTGGATATACTCCCCGCTATTTCCAAATCCAGGTAATTTATGTGTAGACTGAAAAGCTGGGACCTTAGCATTGATCCCCGGAGGAGACCATTTCTCATTACCCTCCAATCTTAAAATGTCTCTTTTTCCCTACTGCTCAGCCAGTTTCCTGTTGTGATTTAATAACATACGTTACTTTCTGAGGTATTGTGTCTGTTCCTACCAACGCAGAATGCAGAATCAGAACCTTCTTGGGGGTATGTCTGGGAAGTGGTGTGGCAACACCAATTTTAAAATTAGCACATTGTTGTAATATTATCTAACTAAATTAGTACTGAATTTATACAGATAGTGGGCCATAATTTGCTGTGGCAAGGCATGTAATGGCATTTGTCCTTAGTTAGGCTTGCCCTTACACATAAAGGTTTTAAAATTTTCTGCGTGGCAAGTTGTTAAAAGTGTGAGGTGATAACGTCGCAGCGAGGGAAAACTGAGCATCTCGGACCTGAATGAACAGAGCAAGCAACTTGATTGAAGGAATTTTGAAATTAACAGCGCAAGGACAGAGAAGGAAGTGTAATTTAGAATGGGTGAATTCAATGTCAAGTCAGGTACACAAAGAGAAATAAAGAAAGGGAAAGAAAGATTGGATTAAGGGAGAGATTAAAAAGAGACAGAAAGGAAAAGTTAAAAAGTAACTTTAAAATTTTTAATTTTACATTTTTATAATCTCCAACAACAATTAAAACCTGAAGGAATGAGACTCTACACTTGCAATTTTCAGTGTCAGAGAAGCTGACTGGCAGTAATTAACACTTATCAGGTCGTTAAAAGGCTACTTAAACTAAAATGGACAAGACTTAACTTTCTGTGGCGAATTTAGTTCATACCTGCCACACAAATACAGCAACTTCACACCATTCAATGCATTTCAATGGTGAGGCAGGCAGCGAGATCCCGTTTTCACGAAGCTAAAGACAGAACGGCTCATCTCGGACAACAACTTTTGGATTTCTGGGTTTAACCGCGCATCTGCCCCTCGCCTGAAGTTGCTGTGAGATTTACGCATAAATAGCGGCGAGTGCTATTAGCCTCACCGTTATTTTGACAGCAAATTATGGCCCAATTATTATAAAATGGTAGACCAGGAACATCAAAGAGAAGAAGTAGGGCCTATGAGATTATCATCCATAGGTTCTGTCCCATGAGGGATCATGTCCGGTTCTCACAACAGATTTACTCAGTTTTGTTCAAGAATCACCGCACCCTACTCACACATGGAGGTTAATTTTGACTTTGTGTGATAGTGTAAAACGGGCGATAGTGATTCAGCTGCCCGCTATACGTCTCTCCTGATTTTCAATTCCATTGAAGTCAATGAATTGATCTCACCCATTTTACACTATCGCCCAAAGTTAAAATTACCCCCATAGAGTTAGGATTTTATTGACCAACTGAAAGGTGCATGGAGTAGTTGTCCTATTTCTGGGTGTATGATTCTGGGGTTTGGGTCTGGGAATTATTATGACAGAGAAGATGATTGGCAGTCTGCTAAACAGAGGGAGGTACCAATGAATAAAGGAAAAGATGCAGCAGCCAAAAAGAAAAAGAAACCAAAAACCACAGGAAAGCTGCAATTTTCACTTCATCCAGTAAAAGTTCCAGCCTAACCTGGGGGGGTCAGAGAATGTCCCGGAGGAGAGAAACTTTGAGACTGCCTCTGTTACGTCTGCATAAAAATAAGAAAATGCTGAAGTGTCCTGTTTTATTTTGTGCTTGACTTATTTTGTTCATGATGTTGTTGGACAACTGAAATGTTTACTAAATGAATGCAAAGCACAGCCACATGCTGCAGGCATTAGTGTTACAAGGAACAGCACTGAGCAGCATGTAACTGGAGAAATTACTTTCGGGGGGGAAACAGGAAAAAAAAGGATCTGCAAACTTAAATGAAAAGAAGAAGGAAAAAACATACCATAATATGGTGGATGAGCACTCTAGGATACAGGTTAACGTTGGGGTGGAAATTCAGGCTCCTGTTGAAAACTGTGCAGGTGTGAGTATTGGGTGAGAACAGGATCAGACTCAGATGTGGTGCTTCACGGTCAAATAGCCAGCTGCTTCATCGTCCTTGAAGCATGATGATATGGGCAATGGCTGCTGGTACCAGTGGAGCCATACCTCAGCATGGCTCACCACCTTTGGAAAAGGAACAAAAAGAAATTCAGTTCACAAAGAGTTAATTATAGAATGTTACCCTTTATAAAACACTTGTTTTAATCAGTCTATATTTTTTGCTCAGGGTAAAACAAATCAATTCTCATTCCAGTTAGTGGAGAGTGATTTTTACTTTTAGTTAAATGTAAAATTTACTGTGAGTTACGAAGCTCTGATTGATTAATTTTATTATACAGTGCTATGGTGGGCTTGAAGTGTCTTACTTGAAGATTATCTTGCTGGAAGCTATTCTAGTTTATAATTATGAAGGTTCATTTTTGCTTAAGCACTCATAATATGAACCTCAGTGGACCAGAATGGCTTTAACAATCTTAAATCATAAGCAAACTTTTCTGTCTTTGTGAAAGATTATAACGGTTAGTGTTTAGGCACCATTCTACACCTGACTTTGAAATGGAGTGCTGCAGGGCCAGTGTTTATTGGCCAAGTCTCCTGTAGGTTCATTGCACTGAGTTGCTGCAGAACAAATAGTGCATGAGAAATTCCCTGCAACCCAGTACAATAGAATTCGACTTGCTTTACCCTGACTGTCAGCCAGGGCTGTACGTTTCAAAAGGATACTTGGCTCTCACACAAGCTTCCCCTTCTGTTTGACTGCATTCCTGCAGAAAGTAAATATATGGATGTGCTGCTATTTCCCTGATTTGAAACATAGCAGGAAGAGGAGCCAGCCTCACTTACTTCACAGATGGCAGTTGGATTCCTTCAGCTCTGAGCACTCCTACTGGAATACTGCTTATTGCAACCCTCCCATATACTGTTCTAACCTGTCCAATCTCTTTTCCTTTCCATGAGCAATCTGTCCTGCCTACGTTCCAGGCTGTCTCATTTTATTTTTGCTGATCTTGCCTCTGTTCCAACTTGTCTCAATCTGTGTTTTTTTTTTCTTTGTCAGCCCTCTTACGATGCTTGGCTCTTTCCTGCTTTGTCCCCCAGTTTGTTTTTCATTTCCTTACTCCCTTTCACCTCTAGGAGTTTCCTAGTCCATTGTTTTCTTCTTTGGCTTTTCAGCTCCCACCCTGCTGTCTGTTGTCAATCTTTTTAACTATGAGTGCCAAGGATACAATTGTCGTATGAGTGAAACAACAGGGAATGAGTGGAAGACAGAAGAGGAGAGATGGAAGTAAAAATTCTAGACAGACAGACAAAAAAAAGACAGTAAATAAATGATAAATGATGAATAGTTTGCTGTAGTACAAGTCTCTTGACTTAAGTTTAAATATCGTAATCTGCCTTTCTATCTCTCTTTTCTCGCATGGTTATGTGTTTTTAGCTTCTTAATTTCCTCTCCCAATACCTTTTCTTCTATTTTTCTCTAAGTCTTTCCCTTTATTTTTCCCAATGTCTTTTATTTCTTTTTAGTCTCTACATCCAATTTTCTAACTTTTTTCTTCAATTTTTCTCATGATCCCCCTCCCCACTTTTTTTCAGTCCCTTCCTGTGTTTTTCCCAGTCCCACCTGCCCCCCCCCTTCATTATTCACAAAGCCCCCTCATTTCATTTACATCGTGATCCCTCCCTCCATTTTCATCACGGTTTTCATCATTAGTCTAAATCGTGGTTTTTCTCCCAGGTTCTATCTATCCATTCTTCCTTTCCTAGCATTCAGTTAGCAGTAAATAAAAATGCAACTACTTCTTCGATTTACATTGAATCTTCAATCACTGCAGAGGCACCAACATTAATACTTCACGAGCTACAACCATTCATTCTCCCATGTGACAGCACACATATAGTGTATGGACATAACATTCACCAGTGGCGTACCCACTTAAAAAAGCAACACGTCATTCTGGCATACAAATGTAGGGATTCTAGCACATTATAAGCAAGAGACAAATGACACAGATATTCCAATTCGATGTTGCTTGTGACGTGGCAGATGTGATAGTGAGCCTGTTGTATCTGCCACTGCACTGTGCATTGTCAGGAAGATAGGGGTAAATTTTAACCCGGAGCCAGGAAGAGGGCGGGTGGGGGGAAAACCCGGAAGTACGGATTTCGACGTAAGGATGTCTTTTAATTTTTTTTTGTCGGTTTCCCGCCCGACAGGCCAGCCAAGTTGTCAGTCGGATCGGAGAAGAGCCAGGAAACGTATATGAGCAGGTAAGTCTTAAACGGGGAGGGGGGGGTTTGGTCATGGGGGGTTTCGGTCATGGGGGAGGTCAGGGTCGGGGTCATCGGGGGGTTGGTCGTCGGGGGGTCGAGGGTCATTGGGGGGTCGGTCATCGGGGGGGTTGGTCATTGGTGGGGGGGTCGGTCATTGGGGGCTTGGGGGTCATTAGGAGCATCAGCCATCGGGGGAGTCATCAGTGGGGTCGGGGACATCGTAGGGTCGGTCAGCGAGGGGAGCCATGGGGGCAGTCATCGGGGGGAGTCATTTGGGGCTCAGTCGTCTGGAGAGTCATCGGGGGGTTGGAGATGGAGGGTCGGGGGTTATCGGGGAGGTCAGGGGTCATCGGGAGGGAGGGTCATCAGGGGAGTCATCGGGGGGCCGGTGATCGGAGAGGGCCGGGGGTACCTGGGGTCATCGGGGGAGGGGGGGTCAGAGATGGGGGTGGGGTCAGTCAATTGCGTGTGTGGGATCGCTGCAGGTAGGCTTGTTGAGCCTGGGAAAGCACTCCTGCTCCTCTGGGCCCACAAGAAGTGCAGTATAGACACATACCTGATGATCCGGGCCTTCTCACCTCCTCTCACGTGGTGGGAATCAGAAAGGCTGGAAATCCCGCCCCCCACCCCCCCAGGAGTTAAAAATAAAAAAGCTGTCAAAATGGAGACCCAAAGCCTCCTTAAAAGCTTTCATTGACTGACCCGCCTTCTGAGAGCGGGTTGGTCGCCCACCCCTTGACCCGCCTCTGTTAAAACCGGAAGTGGGTGGGTTGGAGTTGAGTTGGGGTCGGGTTTTAGTTTTTTACAATTTTTACCTTCCCACCCATCCCCAAACCACCCGTTCATGGGGTTAAAATTCAGGCCATGGTGTCAGACTAGAGAGGGGCGAGTAGAGGGTACTTTAAAACCTTGGTGCTGGTGCAATTTAAAGACCCCCACTGAGGAAGTGAGAGTGTTCTCTGTTCATAAAGTTCAGAGAAATATTTTTTAAAGGTAATAATTCTATTGTTACATTGTACTTGTTTTTAGGAATAAAGTAACATTATGGGGGAAGATTTACTTTGACCACTGAGGGTAGCTAAATCATAAACACATTTATAAGAAGTATGTTTATGATTTCACTATCCAGAGTTCAGTGAGGAAATCTTCCTACTGTATTAGCAATTCCTGCTTCAACAACAAACATATTTCTATTATAGGCATTGATTTATCTATTCATATATAAATATCCACTGGTTTCATATTGTGTTTGTATTTATTTATGGTGGGTCCTTTTTTTTGTGTTCATCAAAGTGAAGAATGTGAAGTTCGGGGAATTTGGTACCGAGTCTCGGCCTCAAGCCTTCCCAGATCAGGTAGACACCAGTCTCCAAAGTTCTGCTGTAGCCCCAACTTTAGAACAGCATCCACTGCTGCACCAGTGCACGTTGCCATTTCTCATGGCAGTCTATCGGATCAATTTGGAGCCAGTTTGTGCTGCAGTCTCATGTTCACTAAGAGCTAAATTGAAACTGCTCCATCTCATTTCACTTGCTCCCTCTCTCACCTTTAGCCTCTCTGTTGCAACCTATCTTGTGTCTATCTATTTTAATCAATGCTACTGTATTCGGTGCTTCTCTGAACTTTCCTCCCTTATTTCTCCTAAGCTACACCCACATACTGTTCATCATTCCTCAGTCCCTCACTGAGCGGAAATCAAGACTTGTTCCACCATATCCTGTTCCAGTTCATTCTTTTCAAGGACCTAAATATTGCGGATCCTGAACCTCCTTTAGTCTTTCCTTCTTTCCACAGTTTTCAGGCTGCTAAAACCCAAGTTTGGCATCACAGAAAGACCATCGTCCACCTTTCTCTTTTAAACTTTTCAATTTTGCTGGTGCCCTGCCTGAAGGCCGGCCTTGACCCTTCCTGAGGTGACAAAAGGAACAAACTTGCAATTATATAGCACTTTATCACATTCTCAAGACATCCCAAATCACTTCATAACCAATGAATTATTTTTGAAGTACAACCACAGTTGTGTTGTTGGCAAATGCAGCAGCCAGTTTGGGGACATCGAGGTCCCACAAACATCAAATGAGATGAATGACCAGTTAATCTGTTTTTGGTAAGGATGGTTGAGGGAGGTTTGTTGGCCAGGACACCAAGAGAACCAATAGTACCAATGGAATACTTTACATACAACTGAATTAGCAGATGGCACTAATGTCTCACCTGAAAGGCAACACTTCTGACAACTCAGTACTCCCTCAGTACTGCATAAAAGTTGTCAGCCTGGATTATGTCCACAGCTCATAGAGTGAGGTTTGAACTTACAACCTACTGACTCAGGGAAGAGGGCTACCAACTGAGCCAAGTTGACACTTGAAAGGATTACATTCCAAATCACTGCATTGTTCACTCCCCGGGAAAAAAAATATGTGAATGAGATTTTGGTATAAATTTTTCAGATTGTTTTTGATAATGAAAGATGTGGAAAGTGATAAAGTAAAACATTTAAAGATGGATGCTGTTTGGATACCATAGCAAAAACATGACTTGGAATGAGCGCCCCTAAATCAGTCAGTAATAACATTATTTTCGCCAGATTATCTAAAAACTGAGACTCCTGATTTCTGGCCAACAAACTCACTGTCACGGGGTAACTCATTTAGATTTACTTGTACTGACGGACCACACACAGGACAGTATGGACATGATACATTCCAGGCTGTTTGAAGGGAGCAAGCAGAAGCACAGTGAATTTTTTTTAACATTACTGATTACTTGTAAAGGAGAGTTTTTTTCATGCAGTAACATAGAACTACTGTTCCATATGTGATGAGGGTGTCTTGAAGTTCTACTTTAATGTATTGCAGTCATAAGGGGGAGTGCTTTATAGTCACAAACTCCTCCATTTAATATTGGAAAAAAATATATATTCTTAAAATATTTGATTTTTCTTGAACTGTTAAATGTTTACTTGCACAGAGACCCATCAGATCAGATCTCCTCCTTTCTGCTAAGCTGAGCTGTGACATGACCATCCTCTGGAATCCTGAAGCAATCCATTGAAAGCAATAGGGGTTGTCGCTTCCAATTGGACTAGGAAATCTAGAGTAGTCTGGACTCAGGAAAGCATTTCACTGACTGAATTTTCAAAAAAAAACCTCAGGCAGTATTGTGGCTTCCCAGGATCTGGCTTTTGAGTCTATCCCTGCAGCTATCAATGGAGTCACAATGGAGACATTGCGGAAAAGCCTAGCAAGGAGCAGGAGACCCAACATGGTAATTCTTTGTGTAGGTAAATAATCAACTCAACAAATATTGTTATGGACATATCAGTTTTTAATATAAATCAAGGGAGCATCTTGAATAAAAAGCACTCCGTCTAACTTCCCTTCCCTTATAATGCTGCAATATATTAAAGCAAAATTTTTGGATGTTCTTGTCCTCAAAAAATAACAGAGGAACATCATACGAAGGTGCTAATCGGCAATGATAATTTCTAGGTTATGTTCATTGTGGTTTTTTTCTAATCTTTATGGGCTACATCTTTCTAGGGTGATGGTTGTTTCATGGTTTATCGATGAGACAGTGAGTTTCTTGTAATATACTGGTAACCATAAGCCAGATACAGCAAATTAATGTGAGTGCTCCTCATGGCTCCACATTGGAACCATGGGCCGTTGTTGGCCACTGCTCACCCCTCTCCTGATTGCTGCCTCAACCACCCCCCCACAACCTGGTGGCCCCCCTCCCTCTCCCCATTTCCCGCTCACTCCCAATTTCTCCCCACTCTCTCCCGGTCACCCCCTTCCCTCCCAGTTGCTCCTCCCTGTCTGCCGGTCTGCCCCTTTCCTCTTGATTGCTCCCCCCTCTTGCAAGGCCTACTCGAGGGTCCGCTGCTTGTGATGCAGTAGTCCGAAATTGCAATCCTCTTCACCAGAGAGCTGGGGATGTCCACCAGGCATCTGCAGCTCGTCGGTCTCATGTCTCATGTTGTTTAAAAAAAGGAGGAAGAGATAGACCGAGTAATTATAGGCCAGTCAGTCTAACCTCAGTGGTGGACAAATTATTGGAATCGATTCTAAGGGACAGCATAAACGGTCATTTAGAAAGGCACAGGTTAATCAAGGACAATCAGCATGGATTTGTTACGGGAAGGTCGTGTCTAACGAACTTGATTGAATTTTTTGAGCAGGTAACATGGAGGGTCGATGAGGGCAACGTATTTGATGTAGTCTACATAGATTTTAGCAAGGCTTTTGACAAGGTCCCACATGGCAGACTGGTCAAAAAGTAAAAGCCCATGGAATCCAAGGGAAAGTGGATAGATGGATCCAAAATTGGCTCAGTGACAGGAGGCAAAGTGTAATGGTTGACTGGTGTTTTTGCGACTGGAAGGCTGTTTCCAGTGGGGTCCCACAAGCCTCAGTACTAAGTCCCTTGCTTTTTGTGGTATATATTAATGATTTGGACTTGAATGTGGGGGGCTTGATCAAGAAGTTTGTAGATGATACAAAAATTGGCTGTGTGGTTGAGAGTGAGGAGAAAAGCTGTAGACTGCAGGAAGATATCAATGGACTGGTCAGGTGGGCAGAAAAGTGGCAAATGGAATTCAATCTGGAGAAGTATGAGGTGATGCATTTGGGTAGAGCAAACAAGGCAAGGGAGTACACAATAAATGAGAGGATACTGAGAGGTGTAGAGGAACAAAGAGACCATGAAGTGCATGTCCACAGATCTCCGAAGGTAGCAGGACAGGTAGATAAGGTGGCTAAAAAGGCAAATGGGATACTTTCCATTATTAGCCGAGGAATAGAATATAAGAGCAGGGAGGTTATGCTAGAACCGTATAAAACATTGGTTAGGCCACAGCTTGAGTACTGCGTACAGTTCTAGTCACCACATTACAGGAAAGATGTGATTGCACTCGAGAGGGTACAGAGGAGATTTACGAGGATGTTGCCAATGCAGGAGAATTTTAGCTATGACAAAAGGTTGGATAGGCTGGGGTTGTTTTCTTTGGAACAAAGGAGGCTGAGGGGAGATTTAATTGAGGTATATAAAATTATGATGGGACAAGATAGAGTGGATAGGGAGGACCTATTTCCCTTAGCAGAGGGGTCAGTGACCCAGGGGCATAGCTTTAAAGTAATTGGTAGAAAGATTAGACAAGAGCTGAGGAGAATTTTTTTCACCCAGAGGGTGGTAGGGGTCTGGAACTCATTGCCTGAAAGGACGGTAGAGGCAGAAACCCTCAACTCATTTAAAAAGTTCTTGGATGTGCACCTGAAGTGCCGTAACCTACAGGGCTACAGATCAAGTGCTGGAAAGTGGAATTAAGCTGGATAGCTCTTTCTCAGTCGGCATAGATACGATGGGCTGAATGGCCTCGTTCTGTGCCGTAACTTTCTATGATTCTATGATGTAAATGAAGCCCAAGGCTAATTATCGGGTGGGCCTCGGGCCTACCCATTCCAGCGCAGGAACGATCCCTGCCCCAAATTCATGCTGGCAGGCCAGTCTGAACCAATTTCTAGGCCAAGGTCTTCCTCCCATAGGAACTTATTAAGTCGCTTTTTAAAGGAATGTGGTGTACCCATATCTGCCACTGGTAACCTGCAGCAGAGGGTGAGAACCCTCTCTGAAATGAAATACTTTCGGCATCCAACTGGTTTGTCCACATATTTTATAATCTAACCATGACTATTCATTTCAAGTATCTTACGTCAGCCTGGGACTTTCATGGTACACATGGCTCAGTTAGTAAAGGCAAAGTGTAGCCGGAGACGCGGACAGTATCTCAGCTGAACCCAAACCTTTCCTTATGTGCATTTTCCAACAGGAGTCACTGCATAGCAGGAGTGAGAACTTAAGATTTTTCTCCCCCTGCATAGCTCAGGGACACTGAAGCCAATTGTAGCAACCTCACCAAGCCTAACCGAGATCAAACAGTGGGACCAATCTGGTCTGTATGGCTTAGGCATCTATACACTGAACCATTTGGGGAGATTTCAAAGAAATTTAATAACACAGGCCTAGAAATTAGGAAAGGTCCCAGTAAATTTGAAGCTCAAATGTTTAAAACATTTACACATTTCCAATCATATTGTTATTTTTCAGAGCCTGGAAATTACTGTGGGCATTATCAATAGAAGAACATTTAACCTTCTTTTGATGTGGAGATGCCGGTGATGGACTGGGGTTGACAATTGTAAACAATTTTACAACACCAAGTTATAGTCCAGCAATTTTATTTTAAATTCACAAGCTTTCGGAGGCTTCCTCCTTCGTCACATCGTTCACCTGACGAAGGAGGAAGCCTCCGAAAGCTTGTGAATTTAAAATAAAATTGCTGGACTATAACCTTCTTTTGACATTCTTTTGTCTATTATGGTAATGCAGCTATTAATCTATTTATTTACAATGAGTCAATGCTTTGTCTAAAATAGCAGGAAGAAAAATGTCATCCTAGTGGGTTAAGTGTTCATCTGCTAATTTCGACAATAGTGATTTCTAGTCAGGTTCTTCGACTCATGGTGATTTACCCTTTGTCAGCTGTGGCTCAGTGTTAGTGCTCTCAGAAGGTTGTGGGTTCAGATCCCACTCCAGAGACTTGAGTGCATAATCTAAACTGACCCTCCAGTGTAGTACTGAGGGAGTAGTGCACTGGCAGAGGTGCTGTCTTTGGAGGGATTTGGAGGGAAATGAATTTCTGAAAAAGATGGCCTTTGAAAGAAATCAAGATGGAATGTTTGTGCGGGGACAAGCATGCTTTACGTGTCTACAGAGCAGTGTTTGTATAGCAACCAAAAAAATGAAGAATTCACGTGGTCCCCAAACAAAGCTTTAGCTTCAGTATACAGTCTCCTGCTGTCACAGGGCTGTGAGAGGGCAAATTGTCTGGTAATTAGATTCGAGCAGCTTAATAATGGAGGTTTCAAAGGGACAATCACCAGCAGCCGTATTAGATTACCAGTGCTGCTGTTGTGACAGTCGCTGTGTAGAGGGGGGATGTTTTCATTGAGGCAGGAAGCTATCAAAGGGGAAAAGTTTCTCTGTTTTTATCAAGGGACATTTTGTCTCAGCGAAAAATAATAAAACAAGAACTATTGATTTCATCTGCAGATGGTACAGTAATTCCTAATTTCGTTCTCCTGTTGACTTTTGCTCAGTTTTCCTAGAGGGATAACATCTAGCGGCTTTGATGTGTTATTTATTGTCAGTACTGTCTGCACACTGCAAAGTCAAACCAGTTCAGATCAAGCTGAATTTGTTTCACTTGTACTTACCGCACACGCAGTTAAGAGTAGGAAATGGCTTTCATGGAAGACTTTTCTAGAAGACTAATTCAACGTCAAGTGATTTCCTCATAACAAAAGCATGAGATTTTTGACATAGATGGCCCACGGTGGAGGCAGGTCCTAACACTATGGCCGTTATGGGCCTCAATTGGACAGCGTACGATAACGAGTGTGCAGTGGACTCACCCGCAAGCAGAGAGAGGCCCGAGGATCATCCTAACTTCATCCTCGGGCCTCATTGGAATAAGTCCAGCAAGCTATGGATTCCAATTGGGCACCTCGATGGTCCAGGCCCTTCGAAATTCAGCCGGCTCGGACCTCGAGCAGACCTGCAGATAAATCCAGGGTGTGGGGAAAGGCAAATGGGATGAGGGAGAACGCGGGCCGGAAGCGATCCGCAGTATTGATGTGGAGGCAGGAGAGTCTTGGGGGCACATATAAAGTTCAAAATCAATGCTGCCATTAACTTACATATATCTCAAGTTACTGATATTAAAACATCTAGCTGTTCCAACTTACGATTTATCTAGTAATGAGGGAACGACACTAAGAACAAGTCTTCGCAAAAGTCCAGGCCCACAAAATTCAATCATCATAAACAAACATGTAAGAATTGGGACTGAATAGCGTCAACTGCATTACCAGGGCTCTGGGGCCACATGTGGCCCATGGGCTGAAATTTGGACGTTCCTGACTTAGGAGACTACATGATGAGATAGTGCTTTTTTTTCCCAAAATAAAAAATAAGCCATAAATGCTGGAAATTAAAAATATTAAAAACAATACTGGAAATATGTAGCATGTAAAAAGAGAAAAGACTAGCCATTCAGATGAAGATGTGACAAAAATCATGCATTTCAGGCGTCTTTAATTGGGAACAGTACATATGAGGTGAAAATTCTTTCCTCCCACCCCAAAAACCATGTTCCATATTTACTTAATACAATGATTGCTCGATTGGCTGCCGGGCAATTTCCTTAAGGGAGAACCCAAACCGTTCAATTGAAATACAAACAGGCTGGAGTATAAATTTGACATGGGCAGTCGTGCAAAATAGGTGATAGTGAACCAATGGCCCATTTTATACTCCACCCGATGTTTTTTTTCAATTGACTTCAATGGAAAAGAAAATCGGGCGGAGTATAAAAAGGGGGGCTGATTCGTTATCGTTCATTTTGCGCTACCGAATTTAGCAGTTATTTAAATTCACAAAGCTCTGGTTACCACTGTTGGAGGAATGTTGATGCCTGTCCTGTTTAAATCGAAGAATTTTGATTTGGAACCTTTGAAGTAAATATAGGCTGCAACTTTTGAAGAGAGTTTATTGAGGTAGATGATCAAAAAGGGAAAGAGAATCATTGTGTAAGAAAATTAATACCAGCATTGTGAACTAATTACTGTCAACAATATGAGGAAGTAGCAAAGATTAGTTATTACTGTTAAAAGATATGTTTAGTTATTTCTGCTATTTGCTTGTTCTATTAGTATTTAGTAAATTTGTTTGACAATTAAAGTTTGAAACAATGCTGCTTTTGAAGCCAAGGAGCATCCCATTGAGACACAGGATATAATCTAGACCTGAAGTAATCTAAAAAAAGGTTCTCTGATCATTATCCATGGTGCAATATGATATTTTAAATGTAGATATCGCGATCAGTGAAAACACTCTTAAGGAGATAGAGAGCAAGGAATTAACCTGCAAGAGTAGCCTGAAACACAGAAGCCAAAAATATCTAGAGTAAAAAGAATAAATGAACCCCAAAACCTAACAGATGGATTTACACACATTAACCTCTATTTTATATTTTTGGTTGGTGTCAGATCTGTTTTGTATTTCCGGAATTTTAAACATTTTTATTACTTTTTTCCCCGTTTTCTTCCCTTTTCTCAATTCATCCTTTGAATATGTCATCTGTGCTATGGTTCCCTGAGTGCTGGCAGCCCACTGGTATCTCAAATGCCCATTCTTCATTGTGAAGCAAGACAGTGGGTAGAAATTGGTTATGACCCATTTTAGGGCGCATAACCAACGGCATGCAGACTGCGAGTGCCCCAAGTGGGAGGCCCAAGGCTCACCCGAAATTGGGCCTCGGGCCTCACAAATAATTTGGTTGAGCTGCCGGTGCTTGTCGCGCCTCTGGAGCCCCTCACCCATTTGAAGAGGATAAAGTACAGGCTGCTCACCTCACCTGCAAAGTCCTTCGGGTAAATCCTGGGGAGGACAACAGGAGGCTGGTCAATCATGGGCCGGCAGCAGCTTCCAGGAGTGCCGTGGAGCCAGGAGGAGAACCCCTGCTCCTCCTGGCTCCACCTCAAACTTTTAACTGCAGCCACAGCTGACAGTTCCTTCTCCACTTAGCGCCAGCCAATTTATCAGGGGGGTCCTAAAACAGGCTTCATTTACCTATATAAGGGGCCTAACACCTGTTTCAGATGGGTGCCAGGGTTGCCTGGCCCAATTTGGGATCAGACGTCTTTCAGGCGTCTTTGGGGCGCATTGTGTTGGCCCCAGAATTGTTACTTTTTGTGCCTGTTTTCTTCAAGCGCAACATTGACTAATTTCTCCCCCAGTCAGCGTCAGTAGACTAATCAATGGGGAGGAAAGGGTGGTTGCAGCTGAGACCAACCCTACCCCATCGGATGTCTGTAAGGCCATACTTTCCAGCAGAGCTAACTGGATAGCAACCCGGAATGGGATTCTTTGCTGATTTGGCCCCTCACTGGGAAAGGGTTACTGAGGCACACACCAGGGATTGAAGCTGGGACCTTGCTGATCTGTGTGGCTCAGTGCCACACTCAATGTGTAGTACACTTGCCTACTGAACTGTTGGAGGAACTGTGAAGCAGTTTATTAACTGCAGTGACAATATTGCCTGTTTTATAAGTACAATAATATTGAAAAGGCAAATATAGTTAGCAAAGCATCTATCAGCCAAATCCCACCGGAACTAAAAATTGGATGACATTGTGGCATGAAAATGTGAGAAATCTTATTAAATATCAACGTCTAGAGTCTTAGCCTGACTTATAGGTAAATTATATTCTACAGCAGGTAGTCATTTTATGAGTCTGTGCTGCTGATGAGGACCCCTGCCCGCGAGCAGTGTGAAAAATTGGAAATCTAAACATACACTATCTGTGATTTTCCAATCATTTATTTTAATGGTCAGACGATCACGGGCGATGCATACCCAAATCTCCGATATGTATTGCTAGCAGCCGAGGCTCCCTGGCAGTAGCGCAGACTTAATAAATCAGCCCTTAGAAGCCTAAGTTTCCACTGGGCTATAACAACAGCAACTATAGTGTTCCATGAATATAGAAAGACAAATTTACAGAGAGGGGGAAAAGGGTGGATTAGGATTAGGAGAGGGTGGGAAGAAAGTAGAAAAAGGTGTTGGGGTGGGGGAGGGAGCAGGGGAAGCAAAAGCCAGGTCAAAGAGGAGGGATCTTAGGAAGCTTTTGAAGGCAGAGAGGGGAGGTGGCAAGATAGAGGTTCAAGGGATGAGAATTCCAATGGGTAATGACTGAAAAAGCAGGCAACCTCCAGTAGTGGAGGGGAGGCATCGGGGGCACAAAATAGGCCAGTGTCAAAGAAGTGGAGGGCACAAGCAGGAACTTACAGCTGGAGGAGAGATCTCTAAGTTGGGTTGGAGCAAGACCGTGGCGATATTTGAAAGTAAGGACAAAAACTACACATAAGATAGTGTGACAGATAGTAACATGTTGAGAGGTTTAGATATTGTAATAAAATTATGAGAGCAAAGCTTGAGTGGTTTATCAAAGCTATCTCAACCTTGGCAAGCTGCATTTTAACAGCCAGATCTGATCCTCTCCTCATCCAACATCCACAAACACAATCAAGAGTAGGAAGCCTGGCCAAACTTCTGCAAGGGTGCTTAAGGCGATGGTAGCATCTTGCACTCCTGCCCTAGCTAGAATTAGGTAACTCAATGCAGAACGCACCTGGGACCTTCCTGGTCTCTATGACTAAGTTACGCACTTGAAAAATATTTATGAAAAGGGTTAGTTATTATTAATCCCACTGATCCCATCCTGTTTTTACTGGATCAACCTCATCTACCCACCTTATTACCATATCCTCAAACCTTTGTCTTTCTGGAAACCGGACTTAGTGGCAGGATTTTGACTTGGAACTGGGAAGAGGACGGGGTGCGGGGGGTGGGTCGAATCGTGGATGGGAAACCCGGAAGTAGGGTTTCTCGTATGTCCTTACGATTTTGATGTAAGGATATCTTTTATTTTTTTTGTCGGTTTCCCGTCGGACAGAGTCCACCTTGATTGACAGGCTGGCCTCAGTCGGACAGGAGCAAAGCAAGGAAGAGGACGTGAAAAGGTAAGTCTTCAGGTAAGTCTTAGATTGTATGGATCGGGGGGAGGTGGAAGGGGGGCATGGATGGACCTAGGGGAATCAATGGGCCTGGGGGCACCGATGGGCATGGGAGTCACGGTGGGGGGGGGGAAGTCAGTCATGGGGGTAAGGTCAGTCATCAGGGGTCAGTCATCGGGGGAGTCAGTCACCAGGGGGGGGGGGGGGGTGTCAGGATTGGGGGTCATCGTAGTGGTTCGCGATCGTTGGGGGGTGTCCACGATTGTTGGAGGGGGTTCCACGATCGTTTGGGGGGGGTCTGCAATCATTGGGGGGGTCACTGCAGGTAGGCTTGTTGGGCCTGGGGTAAGCACTTCTGCTCCTCTGGGCCCACAGGCTGTGCTATAAAGGAACTTACCTGCAGTTTCAGGCCTTCTCGCCTCCTCTCACACGGTGTGAAGGAGAAGGTTCAGGAATCCCGGCCCCCAGGGGTCGCAATCGCATAACCTTTCAAAATGGAGGCCCACAGCCTCTTTGAAAGGTTTTAGTGAGCAACCCACCTCCTGGGAGCGGGTTGGTTGCCCACCCCTCGTCTCGCCCCCGTGTAAACTGGAAATGGGCGGGTTGGAGGTGGGTCTAAAATTGTTGCAATTTTCAAAGCCCCCTGCCCCCAATCCACCCATTTTTTATTGTTAAAATCCTGCTAATTTTCTATTATACTTGTGGACTTTGAGCTCCCTGTGGTTTATCACTTTAATTCCCCTCCCATTCCCACTCCAGCCTCTCCATGTTTGGCTTCCTCCACTATTTCAACCAGGTTCAACAAATGCTTTAGGGATAGTGGGGTCAGTTACTTCTCTCCCAAGATTTTTCACCACCTTCGATATTTTCACATTCTCTTGCTCTTTTTATTGTCTTTCCATTGCCTCACAGATGAATTTTTATGTCATCTAACACTTTCTTTTAAGCAGTTATCAGGTCACTAAATCCATTAACATTCTCTGTTTGAATGGAGTATCTTTTAGTCCTCTCCTCAAATTTTTCAATGCTACTAAGGGGTTTGCTTATCTTTAAGTTTTCCTTTCTGATGAAGGGTTACACTTGTAACATCATTCGCTTTTTTTTCCTTCACAGAGAAAGAAAAGATGGAAAGATTTGCATTTATATACCACCTTTTACGGCCATCATGATGTCCCGAAGTGCTTTACAGCCAATGAAGTACTTTTCAAGTGCAGTCACTGTTGTAATGTAGGAAATGTGGCAACCAATCATAGAATCATAGAATCATAGAAATTTCCGGCACAGAAGGAGACCATTCAGCCCATTGTGTCTGTGCCAGCTGAAAAAGAGCTTTCCAGCCTAATCCCACTTTCCAGCTGTTGGTCTGTAGCCCTGAAGGTTACGGCACTTCAAGTGTATATTCAAGTACTTTTTAAATGCAATGGGGGTTTCTGCCTCTGTACCCTTTCAGGCAGTGAGTTCCAGACCCCCACCACCCTCTGGGTGAAAAAAATTCTCCTCAACTCCCCTCTAATCCTTCTACCAATTACTTTAAATCTATGCCCTCTGGTTATTGACCTCTCTATTAAGGGAAATAGGTCCTTCCTATCCACTTTATCTAGGCCCCTCATAATTTTACACACCTCAATTAAATCTGAACCTCAGCCTCCTCTGTTCTAAAGAAAACAACCCCAGCCTCATAGGTAAAATTCTCCAGTCCTGGCAACATCCTCGTAAATCTCCTCTGTATCCCTCTCGAATGCAATTACATCTTTCCTGTAATGTGGTGACCAGAACTACACGCAGTACTCTGTCGCCTAACTAGTGTTTTATACAGTTCTAGCATAACCTCCCTGCTCTTATACTCAATGTCTTGGCCAATAAAGGAAAGTATTCCATATGCCTTCTTAACCACCTTATTTACCTGTCCTGCTACCTTCAGGGATCTGTGGATATGCACTCCAAGGTCCCTCTGTTCCTCTACACATCTCAGTATCCTTCCATTTATTGTGTATTCCCTTGCCTTGTTTACCCTCCCCAAATGCATTACCTCACATTTCTCCAGATTGAGTTCCATTTGCCACTTTTCTGCCCACTTGACCAGTCCATTGATATCTTTCTGCAGTCAACAGCTTTCTTCCTCATTATCAACCACACGGCCAATTTTTGTATCATCTGCAAACCTCTTAATCATGTCCCCTACATTTAAATCTAAATCATTGATACATACCGCAAAAAGCAAGGGACCTAGCACTGAATCCTGCGGAACCTCACTAGAAACAGCCTTCCAGTCACAAAAATACCAGTTGACCATTACACTTTGCTTCCTGCCACTGAGCCAATTTTGGATCCAACTTGTCACTTTCCCTTGTATCCTATGGACTTTTACTTTTCTGACCAGTCTGCCATATGGAACCTTGTCAAAAGCCTTACTAAAATCCATGTAGATTACATCAAACACGCTACCCTCATCGACCCTCCTTGTTACCGCCTCAAAAAATTCAATCAAGTTAGTCAGACACGACCATCCCTTAACAAATCCATGCTGATTGTCCTTGATTAATCCGTACCTTTCTAAATGATGATTAATACTGTCTCTCAGAATTTTTTCCAATAATTTGCCCACCACCGAGGTTAGGCTGGCTGACCTGTAATTACCTTGTCCACCCCTTTCTCCCTTTATGGTTCCATAAACAGCAATATTATAATGACCAGATAATTTGATGTGTTAATATATGAAATAAGAACAGAAAATACTAAAACTTTACAGGCAGCCATGGCACAATGGTTGCACTCTCGCCTCTGATAGTTTTTTAGTGATGTTGGTTGAGAGATAAATATTAGCCAAGACACGGGGGGAGAACTCCCCTGCTATTCTTCGAAATAGTGCCTTGGGATCTTTTATGTTCACCTGAGAGGGCAGACGGGGCCTCGGTTTAACATCTCATCTGAAAGACAGCACCTACAACACTACAGCACTCCCTCAGTACAGCACTGGAGTGTCAGCCTAGATTCTATGCTCAAGTTTCTGGAGTTGGACTTGAAACCATGACCTTCTGACTCTGAGACAAGAATGCTACCCACTGAGCCATGACTGACTGTATAGTTCCAGTATTTTCTGTTTTATTTCATCCATTATCATATCAGTGGCCTTCCTTAGTAACTTATTCCATGGGTCTATCACCCTTTGGGTGAATAAGTTACATCATGATTTCAAATGAGAGGAGCATTCCAAACCTGCCCTGCATTTCTGCTGCATTGAAACTCTGCAACGTTAGAAATTTCCAGCTGTTTTACCATCAATATATTGATCGCTCTAACCACTTCCAGTACCACTGTTGTCACCAGAAGTGGAATGAAAACGTCATCTGAGCAAAAAAGGTATTGAATGCTCATTGTGTCAATATGAAAACCATTGCACATCCATTTATATAATGTGCAACAAAGCAACGTTCACCACATTGATGTCAGTACAATGAGTGGTCGGTGGATTAGGGAACAAACTACAGTTTGAGGTAAGGGTGCAAATTAGTATTTTTTTAAATCGCTGACTAGAGGAGAACTAGGAACATAGGAACAGGAGTAGGCCATTCAGCCCCTCGAGCCTGTTCTGCCATTCAATTAGATAATGGCTGATCTTTTTCCATCTCCATCTACCCGCCTTGGTTCTGTGACCCTTAATGCCCTTGCCTAACAAATATCTATCAATCTCAGTTTTGACATTTTTTAATTGACCTACCCTGGGGGAAAGAGTTCCAGATTTCCACTACCCTTCGTGTGAAGAAGTGTTTCCTGCCTAACTCTAATTCTAAGGTTATGCCCCCCACTGGAGGAAATAATTTCCCTCTATCCCCCCCCCCTAACAAATCCTTTAAACACCTCAATTAGATCACCCCATAATCTTCAAAACTAAGTGAAAACACTTTGATAATAGACTGACAAATGGAAACAAAGCACATTACGGAAAAAAAAACTGACAGTGACAGCAGAATTTCTTTCCCACAAGTTGCCTACTTTATTTTCATTGGCTGGTATTACTCCATTTTCCTGTTCCTGCTTCCCAGCTGAAAACACAGTGTTTTTTTCTATGTTTATTCTGTTTCTCAAATAAGGCACCCAGAATAGGGAAATGAAGTTACTTTGAAGGACAAACGGTAGGCTGCCTCATCCTATTCCAATTTAAACCGGAATGGCTCCTTGTAAATCGCAAAATGGCAGTGCTGATGCTTGTAAGCAACAGGACATTTCAGGCGCTTTTGGCACAGAAGCCAACCCCCTTCACCTGTTACAATCAATACCTGATATGTATGAAAAAAAATGCCTTGGCAGTGAGAGCGCAAGAAAATTCGGCCAAGCTTCCTTTTCAGGCCTCTATAGATTGAAATAATTGTTTTTCAATGTAGAATGTACAGCACAGAAACAGGCCATTTGGCGAAACTGGTCCATGCCGGTGTTTATGCTCCACACGAGCCTCCTCCCACCCCTCTTCATCTAACCCTATCAACATGTCCTTCTTTTGCTTTCTCCCTCATCTGGCTTCCCCTTAAATGCATCAATGTTAATCGCCTCAACTACTCCAAGTTCTACATTCTAACCGCTCCTGGGTAAGGAAGTTTCTCCTGAATTCTTTATTGAATTTATTTGTGACCATCCTATATTTATGGCTCCTAGTTTTGGTCTCCTCCACAAGTAGAAACATCTTATTTACGTCTGCCCTATTAAACCGTTCCATAATCTTAAAGACCACTATCAGATCAGCCCTCAGCCTCCTTTTTGCTAGAGAAAAGAGAAAAATGTTGAAAACTCAATATTAAAAGCTGGATTTTATTTTCAATCAGATGATTTTTGTAACAGAAGTACTATCTTTATTAACCATTGTGGCAAAGCAGAAATGATTTTGAGTGGTTAAGGTGGTTCAGTCATGTTTGCCAATGGAAAGCTGGGGCGATTGCTCAGTAAGTGCGTTTAAGTTTACTGTCTGCAGATTTGAGGCCACGAAGGTGACTCTTTTGCTGGTAAAGTGGTGGGAATGTGAGACTATCTGAAATCTAATGGCGACAAGGGTATTGAAGAGCAGGCAACAAGTAATTTGCCTTGTTACAATTTGGCCTTATATAGTTCTATGCAGGCTGACAAAACATGGTGCTGTTTTCATAAAGTGGGATGCTGCTTTACCAGTAACTAGAATGAAAGGTTTTTACATAAATTATGAATAATTCATTTTGTTTCCCTGCTACAGAGGTCCTCAATAATCTCATTTACAAAACTACATGGGGCTAGATTGTGACAAGACAAATTCCATTGTGGTTGCCTCACCTGCTCTTTCAAAGCCCTTGTCCCCATCAGATTTCAGACAGTCTCCTATTCCCACCACTTCAGCAGTACAAGAATCACTTCCATGCTCTCAAATCAGCATTCCCTCAGTACTGCTGTAGGCAGCAAGTATAAATGAACTTGGCAAGCAATTGCCCTGGCTTTCCATCAGCATACTTGGCTCAACTACCTTAAGCACTGAAATTCCACAGACAAGTACTCATGCTATTCTAAGGTCATCCATCAACAATTCCAACTCCTTTTTCCCGCTACTAATTATCTCCTCCGACCACCTCAGAAAAGCTCATGTTCTTCTTTGTGTTAAAAATCGAGGGCATCTGCTCTGTGGCCTCTCCTCTCCAGTACTTTCTTCTGCCCTCTTCCTGTCCAAGCCACCACCTCCTCAGTCCAGAGTTTCTCTTCCATCTCCTTTTTCAAGATCATTAAACTTATCTCTTCCATGATGTCCACAATCTGCTCCCTGGGTGAAGCTTAGAGGTGCAGAAACTTGGTGTCCTGATTGACCCTGAGATCCCCTCCCAACCAATCCATCACCAAGGCTGCTTTCTTTCCCATCCCTAACATTGTTTGGCTCCACCCTATCTTCTCCCCCTCTGCTGCCAAGTCCCTGTTTCACACCATTATCACCTTGGGGCTGGACTTCTCCTAGTCTCTCCATATCCACCCTCCATAAATTACAAATCCTCCAGAGCATTGCCATGTGCATTCTTGCCCACACCAACAACATGCACTTATAAGGTTCCTTTAAAGTAGAAAAAACATCCCAAGGTGATTCACAGAGATGTAATCAGAAGACAATGGATACTAAGCCAAAGAAGGAGATTTTGGGAGGAGTGACCAAAAACTGGGTCAAAGCAGTGGGATTTAAGTAAGGTCTTAAAGGAGGAGACGGAGGTGGAGAGGTGGAAGGGTATAGGAAGAGATTTCCAGAGTGTAGGGCTTAGGCTGCTGAAGGACGGCCACCATTGGTGAGGTGAAGGAAAGGGCAATGCACAAGGCCATAATTAGAGGAATGGAGAGTTCAGGGCTGGAGGAGGTTACAGAGAAATGATGGGGTGAGGCCATGAAGGGATTTAAACACAAGGATGAGAATTTTACATGTGAGGCACTGGGAGACCAGGAGCCAGTGTAAGTCAGCAAAGACAGGAGTGATGGGTGAGCAGGATTTGGTGTGGGATAGGATATGGGCAGCAGAGTTTTGGATGAGCTGAAGTTTACGGCGAGTGGAGGATGGCCAGAAGAGTATTGGCGTGGTCAAGTTTGGAGTTGACAAACATATGGATGAGGGGAGTCAGACAATGTTACAGAGATAGAATAGGCGGTCTTTGTATGGAGAGGATATGGGGTCAGAAGTGCAGCTTGGGGCCGAATAGGATGCTGAGGTCACAAACAATCTAGTTTAATCTGAGACAATGGCCGGGGAGGGCCCTACATTCCCATCAGTGCGCTCCCTGCCAATCTATACTGGCTCTGCATGCCCCAAAAAAATGATTTTAAGATTTTCATTTTCCCCTTCACATCCTTTCATAGTATCAGCCGGCCCATCTTCTACAATATGTCCCTGCATACACCCTTAACTTCTCCAACACTGGGCTCCTTCTTGTTCCCCACTACCTCTATCATAGGATCATCAAATTCATTTTAAAAGAACTTGAAGCAGGAAACGGGCAATATCCTATTACTTTGAAAGAAAGGAATTGCCTGTTGGGTTTGCATAATATTGATGCCCCTACCTTGCCACTTCCTTTCCTGCCTTCAATAGCCTCTTAAAGACCATTCTCTTCGACCCTTTCTCCTCCTGATCACTGTCTACTCATTGACACTACCCTGTAAAGTGCTGTGGGACATTTCTCTGTACATGAGGAGAACTTCGTGTTGTTGCTACGCCTCCTCCCGATCCTTGAGTGCTGTTTAAGCAGGCAGCTAAGGAAAGGAAGATGGGTCGTTTGATAAAAAAAAGTGAAGCTGATTCTGGCAGGTTAGAAACAAATTCCTCGAAAGTCAGAAAAGCAAATGAACTATTCCAGTGATCTTATCATTCCATGGATTTACACAAGACTGGCAGGCATGAATGTATGAGAAATGTATGACTGATATTGATGTCTATCAATTACCCACAGGGGTACTATTTTTAGATTTGGCAAAAACTCAATGTGCAAACCCTTTGGCCTTGAAATTACATTGCACAAATGCTGGTGTATGAATCTTTAACACGTTTGTATGTAATTCCTTTGTCTGCTATTTTAATGGCGATGTTAGACAATTAATTTAAAATGATGGGTTTGCACCTCTGGTAAATTCATAGGTAATGCAATTTCATACAAATACATTAAGTATTGGGCTAGATTTTTCTGAAAAAATAACGGCTTCTGAACGACGTACACCATTATTAATGCGGAAATCGGCCAGCAGCTTGTAGTGAAGGATACCCCGTGAATTGGGAATCAGCACAAGTTGCTGGCCAATTTGCGCATTAATAACGGCGTGAAAAAGGCATCTCGTGCTTAACCTCTCCGTGATTTTCATGAAGTTGCTGCATTTGCACATTAATTGCCCATTAAACCCGCATTAAAAGAAAGTTAAGTCTTGTAATGAACAGAGTAAGTACCCTTTTAACAACGTGATTATTGTTAATGACTGCCAATTAAACTCTCTTGCTTAGAAAGTGAACAATTATAAGTGTAAAGTCTCATTCCTTCAGGTTATGAATTATTCTAGGAGATTTTAAAAATGTCAATTTTTAAATTTAAATTTTTTTTCTTACTTTTCCTTTCTGTCTCCTTTTTCTCTCTCTCTTAATCCAATCTTTCTTTCCCTCTCTTTATTTCTCTTTCTGTGCCTGAATTCACATTGAATTCATCCACTCTAATTCACCCTCCTTCTCAGTCCTTCTTCTGTTTATTTCTCAAAACTTAAATCTCATTGGTTAAGGAGATACGTTGTTTGTTCCATTGTTCACCAAGGTCTCAGATGCCTTGTTTCCCATCGCCATGCCGTTAACAGCTCACACTTCCAGCAACTTTGTGGGCAAAAAATGTTAAAACCTAACTGTGCACAAACAAGTCTAACTAAACGGGACACATCGCGAGATGCCCTGCTCCAGCAAAATCTGGCCCATTCGCACACTGATATTCCCGCAGTTTAATTTTGAGTCTTTTGTGTTGTGATATTTGTAGACATTCTGAAAAATTTAATCTAGTTACATAAAATGTTGATCTATTTAAATCAGAGAAGATACATACCCCAAAGCACCTCAGAAACTCTATTGTATAATCTTTAACTATTAAGAATCACTCTAAGTTTTACAGTAAGTTGCTAATTTAAAATGTCATATTTTAAACTATTTAAAAACATGGGGGCTTTGTCTGAAGGTTGGTGTAAATGGCAGATCGAGAGAACCCTTGCAGATATTTTACCCCACTGCATAAACGCTGTAAAATTACGAGGCTATTGGCTAGTATGAGCTACCTAGGCCCCACACTCTGAAATTGCATCCCTAAACCCCTCTGCCTCCCACCTCCTTTGCCTCCTTTAAGACACTCCTTAAAACTAACCTCTTTGACCAAGCTTTTGGTCACATCTCCTAATATCTCCTTCTTTGGCTTGATGTCCATTTTATCCTTATATCTCTTTGAAGTGCTTTGGGATGTTTTTCTAGGTTATAGGCACTAAATAAATGCAAGTTGTTGTTTCGTTACTAGAGTTTTTCCAACCCACGCTTAAAATTCCTCAGCTACTGAGCAATTTTAAGATTGCATGCTGCCAGGAATTGTGCTCAAAAGCAAGGAGCTGCTAAATTGTTCAAGATTAATTCAGCAGAATGATACATTTGGGATTGATTAATCATCTTGCCAAAGGTATTGTAAGCAAAATGTAATTGTTTGCAGATGACACCAATGGGTTGAAATTGTGCTGTTTAAATATTAATAGTAAACTTACACATTCATATACATTTTTGCTGTCTGCTATTTTAATAATTTGTTAGCTTGTTTAAAGTTAGCACCTTTGTTAACTTAGTAAGCAGAGGAATTTCATACAACTGTTTGTGACTGACATCCCATAGTGCAATTTTAATCCATAAATTGGATGGGAAAGCAGCATACAATGAGAAGCAGCCACTTAGCAATTGGGCAGATAAATGAGCAATGTAAGATAATAACATCAGAGCTAAAAGTAGAAAATGTGATCTTATAGTGAGCTGTACACCTTTAGAGCAAGAGGATCATGTGGCACAATGGGTTAGCACATTGTCCTCTGGGACATGGGTTCAGATATAACCTGGAAAGACAAAATTCAAGTCTCTATTCTCTGGGAGCTCTGAAAATCCTTTTGTTCCTGGCCCAAAACACAAAGCTACCTACATTTCAGCACAAATCAACAACAAACAACAACAAAAACTTGAATTTATTTAGCACCTTTAATGTCCCAAGGCGATTTACAGGAGCATTATCAAACAAAATTTGACACCGAGCCAAAGAAGGAGACATTAGGACAGGTAACCAAAAGCTTGGTCAAAGAGGTAGGTTTTAAGGAGCGTCTTAAAGAAGCAGAGCGAGGTAGAGAGGCGGAGAGGTTTAGGGAGGGAATTTCAGAGACTAGGGCCCAGGCATTAAGACATCGACATCAAGGCAACAATCTCACTCAGAGAGACTTACGGGAGGAAATAGAAAAATTCTGATGCATTAGGAAATGCTCTTCTGATGTTTAGGAGGGGGAGAGCAGAAGCCATTACTAGTTATGGGGAAGAGAGAGTGGGATTAGAGCAGGTGGCTGTTGTGGAACTGGCACCAACTTGATAGGCCAAATGGCCTGCTTCAGTGCTGTAACACTCTATAATTGAATGATTGCTAGAGCAGAATACAGGGACCTTTACTCTGCAAGTGACCATGCTAAATGGAAGTACTTTAATAGGATACTGGGAGGCCAGGTTTGAAAAGCATTCAATTTTCCAGCATTGATATTGCTCACTTTGATGGATAAAAACATTCACTAAAGGAAAGCAAGGTACAACCAAGTTTTGAAAGTATTGTCACATTGTATTTCACCGAATGCTGAAGCAAACAATATGGGATAGAAATTGGACTTGGCCCATTTTTAGATGCACACCAGGTACGCACCAAAATCTAGAGGCCTGACGCTCGCCTGAAATTGGGTGTCGGGCCTCACTTTAATAAGTGTTGCGAGCTGCCAGCACCTCAAGAACCAGCTTACCATTCACTGGAGGACCAATTTGGGCGGCCTGCCAAAGCCTTGGAGGGGTGGGGGAGGCAAACGGGGAGGGCTAGTGCGGGCCGCCAGTGACCCACAGTAGTGCTGTGGATTTGGCTCCACATGAAGGTTAGTATATTGAAAAATACTTACATTTTCATTGTGGCCTCCAGTGGTCTCTTTGAGGACCGCTGGTAAGACCACATGTGGAACTGTAATCCTGAGCAGAGTTTCTCATATCGACCGTATCTACTCCCTTTATCATTTTAAATACCTCAATTAGATCTCCTCTCAACCCTCTGAACTCAAGGGAATTTCAGCCAAGTTTATGCAACCTGTCCTCATAATTTAACCCTTTTAACCCTGGTATCATTCTGGTGAATCTGTGCTGTACCCCGTCCAAGGCCAATATATCCTTCCTGAGGTGCAGCATCCAAAACTGAATGCAGTGCTCCAGATTGGGTCTGACCAAGGCTCTGTACAACTGAAGCATAACTTCCTCCTCTTTGTATTCCAGCCTCCTTGAGAAAAGGACAACATTCCATTAGCCCTTTTGATTAATTTTTGTACATGTACTTTTAAAGATTTTGTACATGGATAACCAAATCTCTTTGCTCCTTCACAGCTCCTAATACCACATCATTAAGAAAATATTCCGATTTGTCTTTCTTGGAAAGTGGATGACTTCACACTGCCCCATAGAAAGGCATGAAGGTAATTAGAAGGTTCAGAAGAACCTTAAATAAATAAGTATATTTATTAAATAAATAAGTATATTTCCACACCATTCACCTGAGGAAGGAGGAAGCCTCCGAAAGCTTGTGGAATTTAAAATAAATTTGTTGGACTATAACTTGGTGTTGTAAAATTGTTTACAATTAAATAAATAAAGGGAAGCTAAGGGAAGTTAACCCCACCAGAAAAATCAGTCCAAAGGGAAACAACATGCAAGTTTTTAAATTCATGAGGCCTTTTGCCAAATTAAGAGATGTAATTCTTAGTTAAACAAATGACGAATAGAGTTGTTACATTGTAAAATAGACTTGCTGTGCTTTACAGTAAAGTGAATGGAAACTTAATTAAAGCATTCTGAAAAGAAATGGATCGATTCCTCTTTCAACAAGGAGTCAAAGCATATGGGCATGGTGCCAAGCAAGAAATAAGAGGAACATGGTCCTGAACATGGGTTTGAACAACAACATGAGCCAGAGGGGTAGGATGGCCTTTGTTCTTCTGAAATTTACACATCCAAGGAAAATTCTGCTTTAAGGAAAATAAGCAGCTAGTAACTACTGTAGCCAAATGATTATGCACAGAAAATAATGTGTGAATAGTTCTCCGTCAGTGGCTTGTTTATTTTGCTGCTAAGGCGTTGATAGGGGAACTGGATGTTTTGACAGAGAGATTGCCTCGATTACTGTCTGAATGTAATGACTGGCCTATCCTAAGTCCCACAGATTGCAATCAATTTACCTGTACTGATGGAGATGCAAAGTACTGAAGTTCCTTTATAAATCTGAATACAACAACTGGCTGTTTTTCCATTACATTTGGAGAATGTGCCCAAAATTCTTTTGACAAAAAGAATGGGAGAATCAGCTTGCCCACTGATGAAATCTGGGCCATAAAACACCCAGCTTTGTAACGTGTGAGTTCTGAGAATGTAATTTAATTCACGGACTGTGAACAGGCACTCTCCCATTTGTCACTGGAAAAGACATTTCATCCTTGTAGTTTTCAGGATCTGGCAGTGGTATTGCCTTGCAGCACCACTGGTCAATTTACTCATTCGGGCATTGTTGGGTTCTGCAGGCCAGGTAGGGTTGCCGAACTTCTAGGATTGTCCGGGAGTCTCCAGGAATTAAAGATTAATTTCCTGCGAGCAACCCGGGGAGATTTTCCGATAATTCACCTGCTGCACTCCAGGCACCACTGGTCCCATTGGATCCCCGAAAGTGTACAACGCATCCCTTCACAGTGGAAGAACTCGGCATGTTCTATTTTATGTATTGGTAAGCTGCAGAACAAGCGGGCACCTAGTAACCAACCCCTGACCCACAAGGAAGGAAATCCCTGCCTATGAAGCTCTCAAGTGCTGAGCTCTTGCTGTCGTTCTGTACGCCCACCACCGCAATCTGCAGCAGGTCGAGGTTGCAGCTAATGTCCACAGGTAGTGGAAATCTGGAACTCACTCCATCAGAAAGCTATCGAGGCTGAGGGTCAATTGAAAATTTCAAAACTGAGATTGACAGATTTTTGTTAGGCCAGGGTATTAAGGGTTATGGAACTAAGGCGGGTGGATTGAGTTAAGATACAGATCAGCCATGATCTCATTGAATGCCGGAACAGGTTCGAGAGGCTGAGTGGCCTACACCTGTTCCTATCTTCCTAGCTCTGCCTGTATTGTTGAAATGATGTGGAGATGCCGGTGATGGACTGGGGTTGACAATTGTAAACAATTTTACAACACCAAGTTATAGTCCAACAAATTTATTTTAAATTTCACAAGCTTTCGGAGGCTTCCTCCTTCCTCAGGTGAATGTTGTCCACATGTATGCCTTAATCGTACATAGCTTTTATATCATCTATTTCTATTAAACAGTTTGCAGATCATTCAACCCATTAACTGGCTCCCTGTGATTGGCAGTATCTGTTGTTTCTTCACCTCCTTTTTTTTCTTCCTAGCCCTATTAAAATACTTGCTTATCTTTCAGTTTTCAGTTCAAAGGGAAGGTCATATCTGAAACATTAACCTGCCTTTTCTCTTTATTCATTTGACGGGCCTGCTGCGTATTTAAAAAAGAAACGTCAGGAGACAGTTTCATTTGATGGTGACATTATGGGATGTAATGGTGTTTTGATTGTCGTGCTGCTAAAACCGGCCTGGCTCAGGTCAGACTGTTCTAGCTGTCATGAATTTTCCCAAAACGCTCTTTATGATTGATTAGATATAAAGCAGGAGCACAGAAAATCCACTAAACATTTTTATCAAGCACTGCTTTCTCAATAGGCATCACAGAACCAATGAAGAATAAAGAGTCAATCCCATTTGTCCACTACAAAGTGTCAAAGTTTCCATTTATTTAATGAAAGCCCTCCAATGCAGGCCTCGTCACTAATTCACTTCACAAGAATCGTTCCTGTAACATTCTGTATGCAGTCAGCCAGTGATCATTTGATTGAATAAAGTTACAGCAAATTATTTCTGCAATAGGTAGGCAATAAAACCTTAGCGGCTGGACAATTCAAAAGAAATTTACCATTTTAAAGGTCAACTGACGTGCACACATGAGGTAATTCCCAAAATGTGGCAGCAATTTACAAGTGATAAACGACTTATAATCTTCGGTGGTTTTGTGACCATGTTACCTCGAGGGCAAAAATCAATTGAAGGCAGGTGTGAGCTGGTACATTCAGATAGAACTCTCTCTCACAAGTTTACAACATGAGAGTTCATATTTGTCACTTAATATGTATGATTGGCAAGTAGCTTGCCTTTTGCCTATAGGGAATACAAGATTCAAGGCTAGAATCTAGGCTAACAATCCAGCGCAGTACTGAAGGAGTGCTGTACTGTCGGAGGTGCTGTCTTTCAGATGAGACGTTAAACTGAGCTCCCATCTGCACTCTCAAGTGGGCATAAAAGATCCTATGTTACAATTTTGAAGAACAGGGGAGTTCTCCTCAGTGTCCTGGCCAATATTTATCCCTCAACCAACATCACTAAAACAGATTATCTGGTCATTTCCCACGTTGCTGAGTGTGGGACTTTGCTGTGCGCAAATAGGCTGTCGCGTTTCCTACATTACAACAGTGACTGCACTTCAAAAGTACTTTATTGGCTGTAAAGAGCTTTGGGACATCGTAAGGTCATTAAAGGCGATGTATAAATGCAAGGGGTGAGTTTTAATTTGCAAAAACGGGTGGGTTGGGGGTAGGTAGGTAGTTAAAATATTTGCTTTTTCGAGTGCAATCGCAACCTGGCTCCAACGCGTCCACTTCCAGGTTTAACAGAGGTGAGTTTGGATGTGTCGGGACCTGAATTAGAGCAGGCGGGCAGGTAGTTATAGCATCAATTGACGTCCTTATGACACATTAATTAGGTCTTTTTAATTGAATGTTACGGACCTTTACATTTAACGCCTCCAGAGTGGGTTTCCTGGGCCGTGTGAATTTCGCCAGTGAAAAGGAGGTGAGACGGGCCGGATCCTGAGGGAAGTGCCTTTATTTCAGTGCTTGAGGGCCAGGAGGAGCAGGAATGTTTCCTCCAGGCCAACAAGCCTACCTGTTGGGATCGGACTCCCACGATAGGCTGAACTCCCCCCCACCACCCCCACCGATGTCCAAGACCCTCTCTCCCCTTTGGTTGTAAAAACAGAAAGGCAGATTATTATCTGAATGGTGATAGATTGGGAAAAGGGGAGGTGCAATGAGAACTGGGTGTCTTTGTACACCAGTCGCTGAAAGCGAGCATTCAGGTGCAGCAAGCAGTTTGGAAGGCGAATGGTATGTTGGCCTTCATTGCAAGGGGATTTGAGTACAGGAGCAGGAATGTCTTACTGCAGCTATACAGGGCCTTGGTGAGACTACATCTGGAGTATTGTGTGCAGTTTTCGTCTCCCTATCTGAGGAAGGATGACCTTGCCATGGAGGGAGTGCAATGAATGTTTACCAGACTGATTCCTGGGATGGCAGGACTGACGTATGAGGAGAGATTGGGTCGACTAGGCCTATATTCACTAGAATTCTAACAGGACTAGACAGACTAGATGCAGGGATGATGTTCCCGATGGATGGGGAGTCCAGAACCAGGGGTCACAGTCTCAGGATACGGGGTATGCCATTTAGAACCGAGATGAGGAGAAATTTCTTCACTCAGAGGGTGGTGAACCTGTGGAATTCTCTACCACAGAAGGCAGTGGTGGCCAAGTCATTAGATGTATTCAAGAAGGAGATAGATACATTTCTTAATGCTAAAGGGATCAAGGGATATGGGGAAAAAGTGGGAACAGGGTACTGAGTTAGACGATCAGCCATGATAATTTTGAATGGCAGAGCAGGTTCGAAGGGCCGAATGGCCTACTGTTGCTCCTATTTTCTATGTTTCTATGTCTGAGACTCCCTGATGGCCGACAGCACCTTCCAGCCCCCGCGATCGCCCCCCACCCCGCCCCCCGCCATCCAATCCCCAAAGATCCCGATGCCTCTCCAACGCAAACCCCAAGGACTTTGATCTCTCCCTGGCTGCTTTTCCGCCCAACAGGTGGCCAGCCTGTCAATCTTGCTGGCTGCCGGGCGCAAAAACCGGAAGTAAAATTTTTATCCTTCAATTAAGTTGCAATTGCAGATTCCGACTCGCCAACTTCACTGCCGAGTTTCGTGTCCGATAAACTTCCCCGCCCACGGATATCCTCCCGGCTCCAAGTTAAAATCTAGGCCCAAGTCTTTCTTTCTTTAAAATAAGTTTTTGACTGCAGGACTGGGGTGGTTGGGGGGAGGGGATGGGAAGGTTTAAAATCGACACCACTGTCTCAGCTAGCTCATGAACGATAGCTACTTGGGCAGCAGCCCAGCCTGAATACTTGGATGTTGAGGGGATGACCATTGCTTATCAACTGCTGTCTAACATTTCTCAGTCACTTCAGGAGAGGAGGGCAGAACATTTTAAGAATATTTTGTTTTTCCACGAAATTCTGTTTTCTGATTATAGGCATAATGCACTGATAATCAAATTTGAGAAGTGGAAGGTGAACCGTTGAGGTAGACTTCTTCAAGCAAAGTTTCTTCTTGTGACAGCTTTGACCTAACTTCAAAAAGCTGAGAAATTCACGGCTTTAGTCTTCCTTAATGGCTAGTTCAAAGAGCAGCTTATCAGTAATTGCACAGTTTGCCATTACCAGACATACTAATGATAGCTCCTACATTCCTTCCATTTGTAATCGCATCACCCTTCATTAAGGAACACCGTACCAGCAGACTCAGAATTCTGACACTGTGACTTGCTTAATGTGTTCTTATGTTCACTGTCATGATTTATATGCTGTAAGCCAAATGAAAGCCCACAAAAGGAATTCACAGTATGCCAAAAACTGATAAGAAAGTTTAAAAAGGTGCATCGTCAAACAAGAAGGTGTCATGTGATTATTAAACAGTGTTAGTTTTTTGACATTGTAGTTCATGCATATCAAACCTGTCTGGCATTATGTTTTCACCCTGTCACTTTGTTCCTTATAAACTGAAAATGAAGGAAGTAAAATTTAGTTTTGAACTTTTCCTGTGCTGTGTTATCAGTGTGGAGGCGAACATTCCTTTCTGCTTGAGTTGGTGCTCTGCGGGTCTGTTTTTACACCTATTTCATCAAAACCAGACTTGTGGAGCAGCTGGATGCGGAGACCGTACAGCCCTTGAACTGTTTAATTTCTCAGAGCAATTTTACGACCCAAGTGAAACTGGAAATAGTAAATGAAAAGTAACGCACCCAAATTCACTACTCTGAACCACAGAAGCAAGGTCAAATTATTTTATGTCCAATTATGCACAGGAGTTGTAAATTGGATAATTGTGTGGGTTTGCTAAACCAAAGTCAAAAAAAATGTTTGGGCCTAGTTGCAATATGCATTTACAATCCTGAAAGCTGAGAGCTGATCAACCTATTCTGACCAGGAAGTCTTCCGAGTTAATCATTTCTGAATTTTTTTCATTGCTTTATGTAGCGAGGCCCCCATCCTTAGCCTGGTCCTCTGGAAAGGAGAAAATATCGGACGAAAACAGCAGCTGGCTTCCGAATAACACTGGCAAAGGTGTTTGTCCAAATTATTGATCAGGAAATGGTGCGTGGTGCAACTTAAAGAAAAGAGCAATAACTTACTATGTGTGAAGTCATGGCTCAGTGGTAGTACTCTAACTTCAGAGCCAGGAGATCGTGGGTTCTAAATCGCACTCTAGGGACTTGAGTACAAAGTCTAGGCTTACACTTCAGTGCAATACTGAGAGTGCTGCACTGTCGGAGGTGTCGTCTTTCAGATGATACGTGTGTGCTGCAAATTAAAGAGAAGAGTAACAACTTACCATGTGTGATGTTAAACCATGGCCCTGTCTGCCCTCTCAGGTGGACGTAAAAGATCTTTCTTTAGAAAAGAGAAGGCTGAGGGGTGACCTAATAGAGGTCTTTAAAATCATGAAGGGCTTTGATAGGGTAGATGTATAGAAGATGTTTCCACTTGTTGGGGAGTCCAAAGTTAGGGGCTATAAATATAAGATAATAACTCCAATAAAGAATTCAGGAGAAACTTCTTTATTTTGAGAGTGGTTAGAGTGTGGAACTTGCTACCATATGCAGTAGTTGAAGCGAATGGCATAGATGCCTTTAAAGGGCTGATAGATAAGTACATGAGGGAGAAAGGAATAGATGGATATGCAGATAGGGTTAGATGAAGTAGGGTGGGAGGAGGCTCATGTGGAGCATAAACACTGGCATAGACATGTTGGGCCAAGTGGCCTGTTTCTGTGCTGTAAATTCTATATAATTCTTGGCATGGGGTCTTCTTGCTATGTGAACTGAAGGGGTGGGAAGTCGGCCATTGGCATTTAAATGAAGTCCGTGAGTTAAAATACCTAGAGGCCTCATTTTTTTCAGGGTGGGTGAGTTTGAAGTGAAACCTGCTGAAAACTGGCCTCCAGTTAAAATCAGGGACCCGGTGTCATCACCAAGCACTCCCAGGTCAGGTGGAGCATGGCTAGATGCAGAGTGAAGCTCCTTCTACTTTCTCAGCCCCAGCCTCAGAAGAGGATCCACGACGACACCAGTGTGGATTTTATCCCCTATTTCACACACCAGCCATCCCGTGGCTTCTCTGAGTGAGATTGACTAATTAGTGCTGAATTAGGGACAGTTTTGTCCTTCAGGCCCTTGCCTATTAGGAACTGGATTGAAACTGCCCAAACTCATTTCACATAGCCGACAGTGGATTCTTTCATTCCGTCAGTCTGGGGTGGATTTGAACTCAGGTCCCAAAAATGAGAGAACAGTGTCTAACTCACTGCACCGCTAAATTCCTGTCGTTGGCCTTTAAGAAAGTTTATTTGCATTCTATTTTTGATTGGGTCCATTGGCAACTTCAAGAAAGAAGACTGTCAGTTGTAAAGGTTGGTCATTATTTTTTTGCCTGGGTTTGCAGCTTGCAGAGTCTGTTGACTTGACACAGTGTAGTAATCAGTCTCAAAATTAAGGTTGGAGCTAACAAAACAGAGAGTAAATTATCCGGTAACAGCTACAGATTATTTAGAGCATATGTCAGGGTCTGTAGTGAAATTGGATAAATGGTCCAAGTGAGCTATATTCAACACCATAAGTGGGCATATTTATCATGTCTTGATGCATGCTACGACACATTCTATTTGGACTGCATATTTAGATGTAATTTTTCAATAAATGTAAATGCTTATGATTTTACAAGTGTGGCGATAGGAGAACATCTCCACAGTTCTCAGTGTAGTGTCGTTGGTCTTTTTCTACTTTTTTGTGTTTATGCTGATATCTGGCCATTCAGTATAAATGTCTGTCTCTGCATGATGACGCTAATGTGGTGCTTTCTATCAGTTCTGCATGTGAGTCTTACTGTGGGCAACGGTGGGTTTTGATGGCAGAAATATACAAAGTCTCTGCATTGGTGCTGGTGAAAATTAGATCACCACAATGTGGTATTCTTTTGTTGTTTGTTTTATGTTGTGCCAGGTGTATAACCACTAGCCAATATCTCAGTGCTGATTTTGATGAGGAAATTTGAGTATTCAAACACTCGTTGTGCACTTTAACCTCTCAGATGCCTCACTGTACAATTTTGAAAGCCAGCTCAAAAAAATATGATAAGACTAGAAAATGTTATAGATGCACCCAGGTCGTCTGCAAGAGAAAGGGTAATATTTCAGTTACAACCCTTCATCGATGGGGTTGGCCGTATTTCAGGCGTCTCCGGGGCATGGGACATAGCTCTGTGAAATTGGCCCTTTTTGCGCCCGTTTTCCACCTGGAAAATGAGTGCAAGAAGCTCCAATGTCGAGGCCATTATTTTCCCACTCCCCTCTCTCTCCGTCCTCAGCTGTAGACGACCACTGTGTCCCATGCAGTAATTGATATATGCCCTATGGCTTCAGGTCTTATGTCATTATTAGTTTTATTTCCCTTTCACCGATGTCAGGTCACCTTGACTCACGGTCAGTGCAATCACCTCATAACAATAAGAAGAGTCAAAAGGCTATACCATTATACAGTTCTGACAGAGAGTTTAATGAAGTAATTGAACCCTGAGGTTCTACTTATGTTTGATAAACCACTCAAAGTCCACACTCATGGTTTCTGGCATTACGAGAACCATTTGATAGAATTATTGCCAGGAGAAGCCATTTATAAATCTATACCCAATGTCTTTACACCAGTTACATGATGCATCACTATGATTTCTTATGGCACAGAAAAATGATGTCACTTAACAAGAAGAATAACAAACTCAAGGAATACTGACAGTGGCAAGTGATGTCATTTGCTACATTTTAGAGAAAAAAGACTGATTGTATCATTATTATAAAATAGAACAGATACAGCGGAAAGTATTCAAGATTTGAAATTTGGAATTATGCAGTGTGAATATTAACAAATGAACACTTAACGCGGCCATATGAAATTTCTTTGTCCTCTATTTTATCTGAGCATTTAACCTGTTTAAAATAAACGGGTTAAAATAGTGGATGAAGAAATTCCATATGAATGTGAATATATTTGTATCCTAATATTCACTTAGTTTCAAAGCCAAGGTTCGAATGGGTTTATAACACCTTTGTAAAATGAACACCGGACAATGAATTGAACATGCTTGTGCAACTTACAGAGTGAATAGCCCATAGAAAATGCACCAGCCAAAAGAGCTGAATGAATTGGTTCCAAGTCATGCAAAAATAATGTTGAAATAATTGGATGTGTTGGTTTTAAAAAGATTACAGCTGCACGCTCCCACAATTTATTTCTGTTAAAATCAATAGTGCTCTTTAAAATAAATAGCTCCAGAAAAATTTGTGATTTAAATCCATTAAGTTTTTGTGATATTAAAATTGAACGTTTGCTGAATTGAATTGAAAATAATCGCTTTTTGTTTCTGTGCTTGTCAATCATGACATCACTGCAGGGCAGACCAAACAGTCAATTTTAGTGATTCCCATTTGAGGTGAATCAAAATGACTATGCAATGGGGGGAGGGGGGAACAATTCGTAGAATCATACGAAGGTTACAGCACGGAAGGAAGCCATTCGGCCCATCGAGTCCACGCCGGCTCTATGCAAAAGCAATCCAGCTAGTCCCAACTCCCCACCCTATCCTCGCAGCCCTGCATTTTTTTTCCTTTCAAGTACTTATCCAGTTCCCTTTTGAAGGCCATGATTGAATCTGCCTCCACCATCCCCTCGGGCAGTGCATTTCAGATCCTAATCACTCGCTGTGTAAAAAAGTTTTTTCTCATGTCACTTTTAGTTCTTTTGCCAATCACCTTAAATCTATGTCCTCTGGTTCTTGACCCTTCTGCCAATGGGAACAGTTTCTCTGTATCTACTCTGTCTAGACCCTTCATGATTTTGAATACCTCTATCAAATCTCCTCGCAACCGTCTCTGTTCCAAGGAGAACAATCCCAGCTTCTTTAGTCTATCTACTTAACTGAAGTCCTTCATCACTGAAATCATTCTAGTAAATCTCTTCTGCACCCTCTCTAAGGCCTTCACATCTTTCCTAAAGTACGGTGCCCAGAACTGGACACAATACTCCTGTTGTGGCCTGACCAGTGTTTTATAAAGATTCATCATGACTTCCATACTTTTGTACTCTATGCCTCTATTTATAAAGCCCAGGATCCCATATGCTTTTTTAAGCGCTTTCTCAACCTACCCTGCCACCTTCAACGATTTATGCACATATACCCCCAGATCTCTCTGTTCCTGTATCCCTTTTAAAGTTGTGCTCTCTCGTTTATATTGCCTCTCCTTGTTCTTCCTACCAAAATGTATTTGCATTTTTCTGCATTAAATTTCATCTGCCACGTGTCCACCCATGCCACCAGCCTGTCTATATCCTCTTGAAGTCTATCACTATCCTCCTCACTGTTCACTACCCTTCCAAGTTTCATGTCATCTTCAAATTTTGAAATTGTGCCCTGTACACCCAAGTCCAAGTCATTAATATATATCAAGAAAAGCAGTGTTCCAGCACTGACCCCTGGGGAACACCACTGTACACCTCCCTCCAGTCCAAAAAACAAGCGTTCATCACTACTCTCTGTTTCCCGTCACTTAGCCAATTCTATATCCATGTTGCTACTGCTCCCTTTATTCCGTGGGCCGCAATCTTGATGATAAGCCTACCATGTGGCACTTTATCAAACACCTTTTGAAAGTCCATATACACCACATCAACTGCATTGCCCTCATCTATCCCGTCTGTTACCGCATCAAAAAACTCTATCAAGTTAGTTAAACATGATTTGCCTTTAACAAATCCGAGCTGGCTTACCCTAATCAATCCACACTCTTCCAAGTGGCTGTTAATTCTGTCCCGGATTATCGTTTCTAAAAGTTTCCCCACCACTGAGGTTAAACTGACTGGCCTATAGTTGCCAGGTTTATCCTTACACCCTTTTTTGAACAAGGGTGTAACATTTGCAATTCTCCAGTCCTCTGGCACCACTCCTGTATCTATGATATTCGGAAGATTATGGCCAGTACCTCTGCAATTTCCACCCTTACTTCCCTCAGCAACAATGGTTGCACCCCATCCGGACCAGGTGACTTACCTAGTTTAAGTACAACTAGCCTTTCAAGTACTTCTTCTTTGTCAATTTTTAGCCCATCCAGTATCTCAACTATATCTTACTCTACTGTGACTCTGGCACCATCTTCTTCCTTGGTAAAGACAGATGCAAAGTACTCACATAGTACCTCGGCCATCCCCTCTGCATCCATGAGTAGATCTCCTTTTTGGTGCCTAATCGGCTCCACCCCTCCTCTTACTACCCGTTTACTGTTTACATGCCTGTAGAAGACTTTCGGATTCCCATAAGTTTTGGAAAATACTGAGTGGTGTTTATGTGTAATTTTCTGTTACAAACTATTCATTTTTCAGTGTTTGATCATTTCAGCAAAGACAATAGTGCCATCATGTACTGTTAAAATATTCTTCCTTACCAATCGTAGCAAAGTCCAAAACCATTCTTTCACCATTCCTAAATACTTCATATGATGAGCGAGCCTCTCACTGCAATAATTCAGTATTTTGATTCCAGTATGGGAGCAACAAAGTTGGTAATAGAGGAAAGGAGCCTGGGTTACTTTTGCCCTTCGGGATGATCTTAGAGTAGTGGTTGGTCCTATACATAATTTCAATTCCACATAAAACTCTTTTCAAGTTGAATGTGCCTCAATTTCTCATTGTGTTTTTACGCTTTTGAAATTATCGTCAATGTATTGCAGAAGCAGAATACAGAATGTTAAAAAAAACTAATTTCTACTGCAATAAGGTAACGTTTCAAACATAATTCACTACTGCCTGATTTATCTAGTCTTCTTTCCTACTGTTTTCAACCTTGGTATTGTCCTATACCTTTTCAAACTATGTCCACTGGGGTCCACCAATTCATCTGAATTCTGTCTGGCCATCATCTGAGTTTATATATTTTCTGTGTTTGTCGACTTACTTGTTGTGATGTAGGGAAACAAGGCAGCCAATTTGTGGACAGCAAGGTCCCACAAACAGCACTAAGATAATCTGACCAGGTAATCTTTTTTCTAGTGATTTTGTTCGAGGGATGAATTTTGACCAGTACAATGGGAACTCCCCGCTCTTCTTCCAATATTGCAGTGGGATCTTTTACTCACTGTCTTTTGGAAATTAGGACAGGGGGGTTCCTTGCGTGTGTGACAATATTTGCAGGGGGACCCTCACACAGAAAAGTTTATAAACCAATGATTGACACTGTAGGCCTTGTCCCTTTGTTTGAGGTTCTGTACTAAATACTTAAAAATAATGGCCCTGAAAATATGTGCGATCTAGTGGTGCACTCCTGGCATAAGTCTGGCGTTTAGTGGAGGGGATCCCAATCCCAGCTATTGCTGCGGGTTTCCATTGGGGCCTGTTTAGGATGGAACCTCTGTTGACCCCAAACATGCCCCATGGAGTCAGAGGAGGCGAGACCATTGGCCCTGACCTCCTTTCTGCCAAGTGTCCAGTATGCCAAGATGTACTGGATGTAGCAGCATTTGGACCAGTGGATGTGGGGCTCACCTGTGGTCCCAGGCCTGGTTCCCGGCCTTGGACTCCCATAAAACTTCTGCCTCCTGCACTATTATAAAGGAGGCTGATTGTGTTGCAGGAAAAATAAACTGTGAGCCGATGGCATCTGCTTCTAAGCGAGTGGCTGCCAACACCACTTTTCCCACCCTCCCATCTGGCAGGCTCCCAAGTTGCACCTATAGTGATGATGTGGAGATGCCGGTGATGGACTGGGGTGGACAAATGTAAGGAGTCTTACAACACCAGGTTATAGTCCAACAGCTTTATTTGAAATCACAAGCTTTCGGAGCTTTCCTCCTTCGTCCTCACCTGACGAAGGAGGAAAGCTCCGAAAGCTTGTGATTTCAAATAAAGCTGTTGGACTATAACCTGGTGTTGTAAGACTCCTTGCACCTATAGTGATGTGGGCACCTGCCAGGATCATTAAAATGCGATGACCTTCCCCTGACCCTGGATACTTCAGCAGGGTCAGGGGCAGAGGTCGCCAATGGACGTTCCTGAGCACTGACACCAGCAAAGTCGTTCCACGCATTCTCTTGACCATTAAACCTTTTACATGTTTTAAAGTTAAACCGAGTCCACCATTTTAGCTCAGTCTCCAGAGTGGAGTAATTTCCAGTACTTCTTCCTCTGTTGAATGTTGCCAAGGAAATTTTGTTAATCAAATGGCTGTTTCTGGTTTAGTTTCGCAGCTGAAAACCTAGAAAAACAAGCAATTTTTATGTCTGTGTGTATAGCTGATAGACTGTTTTCTGTAATTCTTAACAAGGCCCTCATGCAAGAATTTCTGTTAATCTTGTAACATGTTATATAGCGGTGAAAAAAATATAGAAAAATACAGGGCTGCTCAGGGCCAGCTGGCTAATTACCATAATTCACTGTTTCTTTATGACATTTGTCAGTCCACAAAGGACCTATTGAAAAAGCTTAGTTAGAAAATTGTGTGGTATTGATTGCAGCTCACCGAAGGTGGAATGAAAGTGGTGGAACAGCCTCACTGTAGGACAATAACTCAAATGTTCACATACTTAATGTGTAATGACCTCTTGGTGAACTCTGCAGCTTGCAAGATGTGGCTGGTATAATTTTAGACCTGCTTTGATTGCCTCCTTATAATCACTTCAAATTTTCAACGCTGTATCATAAAAGCCCTCTTTCTCATACCGCTAATACCTTTTTATGAAATGTGCTGTGTAATCAATACAATTACCCCTGTGAGTGGTTATGAAATACCCGGCCTTAATTTTAAGCAAAGCAAAGCATGCATTATAGACATTTTTAAATCCCAATTCGAATCACTTAAGATTACAAGGTTCATATTGTTTGGTTTTAATAACAGGGCTCACACTGTTAGGCTCCTGAGATTCTGCTGCCATTGAAGAAATTGCACCACTTTACAATGGTTAGTTGATTAAATACAATCAGAAGGTTACTGTTGTTTCAGTTTCAACAGCAAATATTAGCAGAAAGATGCCTCATCTTTTGTGATGAAGTTAATGATGTGTTTGGAGCAATTTAAATTTGGTACACCAAAGATTTTGAGTGCAGTGGGTTCAGAATATTTTAATTTAGATGCATATGGAACATATTCATCTGTTATGACCATCTACTTCATGATGGCTTACATGTTATTTATGCTGGGTCAAATGACTGTTACCATAAGTAATATTAAACTGATTCTGGCCAGTGTTTTGATAATCACAGAATCAAAGAATGAAACAGCACATAAGAAGGCCATTCGGCCCATCCTGCCTGTGCCGGCTGTTAGAAAGAAATTAGTCCCACTCCCCTGCCCTTTCCCCATAGCCCTACAATTTTTTCCCCTTCAAGTATTTATCCAATTCTCTTTTGAAAGTTATTATTGAATCTGCTTCCACCATCCTTTCAGGCAGTGCATTCCAGATCATAACAACCTGCAGCATTAAAAAAATTCTCCTCATCTCACCTCTGGTTCTTTTACCAATTACCTTAAATCTGTATCCTCTGGCTACCGACCCTTCTGCCACTGGAAACAGTTTCTTCTTATTTACTCTATCAAAACTCTTCATGATTTTGAACATCTCTATCAAATCTCTCCTTAACCTTCTCTGCTCCAAGGAGAACAACCCCAGCTTCTCTTGTCTCTGCATGTAATGGTACCTACCAGAAAACCAGTTCAGACTCAGAAAAGAAATAAATAAATTGTTAACGATCATAATAGTCCAACTTTAAGATATACCTGATAGTAACTAACCTTACAGTATATATAACCTTATGAAAATCCTAGTGATGTATAACACATTATTTAATTATTAAATTGTCAGAGAGGGAAGGCTGGAGAAAGATACCTTGAACATCTCCATTGCTGGAGTCCATGATCAGTTAAAGCCAACCTGCACACAGATGATCGCCTGGGCCTTTCGTCGAGGCCCAGGCGATCATCTGTTTGCCCTCTTAGTTGTTCAATGGTATATAGAATGGGGGAGAGTCCATGAGAAAGGGAAAAGTTTAGAAAGGTAATAGTTTTCTTTTTCTCTTCAAATTGAGTATTTTTGGCCCAATATGACAAAAGTAACAACAATCCACAAGGCTAAATTCAGCACTGATGACTGAAGACAGAAGAATGGGTGACACAAGCATCCAATGCTAGAGGAGCTCTACTATGGCAAGACTCAATGACGGCGGCAGGGGATGTGAACCTGCATGGGAAAAATGAACAGTATTATGTTTTTTAAAAAGTAATAGAATGGCAGTAGCTCATTCGAAGGGAACACTCTCCAAGTTCTGATACCCATATAAATCTTTCTTCCATCCACCTCAACTGCCACCGATGTTTCTAGCACAAAAACCATGAAGGTACTTGTTGTGCTGTACATTCAGTGTTGGAGTTGTGCGACGTTTTGTTCACACCAATGTGATACGCGCTGTATAACCCACAGTTTATGCTATTGGTGAGATCAGCAGGTAGAATAACCTCTGCTGATGGCCTACCAACTTTTTAAAGATAACATTGAACAAGAAGTCCCCCGCAGCCGTTAAAGTCCTAATGATTTAAAGGAACTGATGATCTCATCAGCTCTTTTCTAACATGACAAATGCCCCTGGCAGTCAGAGGCTGGTGCACAGTGTTTCAAATATTGCATGGACCGCTGCCTTTCTCCACTCAAGAACAGGTGAGTGAGCAGTGGAATTATAGTTGCCAACTTTGTACTGTTCTTAAAGAGATTACACCACTTGATGGAGTGTAAATTATTTAAGGCTATAATATAACATTCAGTTTTAAATCAAAACCAGAAAAAAACACATGATCTGGAAAATCAAATTGATATCAGTAGTGCCATGGAACGATGGGACCTGGATTCACTCCTAATGTGCCTCACATGCTGAGCCCACAATCTCAGACGAACTGTCTTGGAAAGGTGCTGATTAGGGGCCAGATGCTTTCTTACAGGGATGTGGCGATGCCGGTGATGGACTGGGGTGTACAAATGTAAGGAATCTTACAACACCAGGTTATAGTCCAACAGTTTTATTTGAAAATCACAAGCTTTCGGAGGCTTTCTCCTTCGTCAGGTGACGAAGGAGAAAGCCTCCGAAAGCTTGTGATTTTCAAATAAAACTGTTGGACTATAACCTGGTGTTGTAAGATTCCTTACATTCTTACAGGAAGGAAGGGGATCAAATTCAGACTGAGTTCACCCGGGGCCCATTCTCACACAACTCCTGACACCTGGTTATAGAGCAGCTCTGGCAGAGGCTTCTGATCATGCCACCTCCACAGCCTCTTGGGCATGGATGGTATTGGGATGTGGCAAAATCAAGAAAGCGGGAGGGGAGAAAACCCTTTGAGCATTTCTCAGCCTTCTGCCACACTCCCAGGCAGTTGTCATGCTAGATGTGTGTACAAGAATATAATGTGTGGCGCAGAGAGAATAAGTTTCTTGTCTTCAAGCCAACATGTTTCTGATTAGAAGTGACACAGGAAGCAATTGTGGTTTTGGCCGATAATGTAAAACAAGCGTTATCTGCTCAGCCGCCCATTAAACATATCTACCGATTTTCATTTCCATGACTTCAATCGGCACAACGAGTGGCCGAGCCGATATTGCACTTTTTACACAATTGTCCAAAGTCAAAATTACCCCATAACATTTAAAGCCAACCTGCACACAGTTTCTTTGTAGATACCTAGGTGGCATAATACACGTGAACTGGGAGAAATGTTTTCTTCTTTATAATCAAGCTTTCTCCATGTGCTGTCACTATCTAACCTTGCGGTCCCGTCATTCTATTGAATTATTCCATAATTATTAGTGAGCAATATTCATGTGTCCAGCAATTAGATTGTTAGTACTTTCATTGGTACAACACATGCAAGTTCTGAGATTTTACCTCAGAATCTTCTAGTTGGCATGCTTGAGGTGGACAGTGGACCCTTATTGACTGAGAGCTGCAACATGATTTTCAATTTTTGTTCTTCTCATCCAAAAGACAACGTTGGGAGAAGAAACACTCTTATCGTTCTTTAATGGTTGAAAGAATTCTGGCTTTAAGTGTCCTCATGCATGCAGTCGAGTTATCCTGTTATAGTTCCAAGAGAACAGCGCAAGGAATTGCCTCAGGGTTCTCCCAATTGACAGCTACAATGTGGGTGGAAGATTGGTAGAACCCCCAGATATGTGCTGAAGTTATGGCAGCCGGTCAGGAGAACACCAGAGGAAATTCAGTTGATCGCAGTTCGATTGCTATCTTACTGTGTGCCCCTGTTGGTCTGGTTGTTGGAACACATGATTAATAATGGGCTTTCCTTGTCTGCCATTCAAACAGTGTTATCAGCTTGTACGCCTCTACAAACTCAGTTTGATGCTCTTCGCCTCACATTCTTAAATAATGGCTCCAAAACTTAACGGGTCCAATGGCATTGGTTGGCGTCCTTATGCCACGACTTGTCAATCCTCTGTGGAGCTTCCCCTCCATAATTTGCGGGGTTAGTTCATTTAAATATCCACTGGCAGTTCAGTAGCACAAATCCTCTGTAAAACGGGAGTAGTTTGCTGGGGAGGGCTTGGACATTAGCCTTTACAAAGCCGAGAATGGTTGCAGATTACAGCAACAGGTAAGTAGGAAAATGTCTGGCTCACTAAGCTCACTGTCAGGTGACTGCTCTCGATGTGTGATTTTGTGCCACTTTTTACAAAAAAAATCTTCTGCTGGAGGGTCTGGCGGAGGCAGCCAAAGAAGGGAGGAGGGCATTGCAAATTGGTAGGAAATAAGAGCACACAATTTCAATGAGACCAACCCTCAGGCACTCCTGTTTGAGATTCAGCATAGGAGAACTAGACTGTTGGACCTCCATGGGAGGAAGCCATAAAATAATGTCATGTGCGCCATGTGGACGGAGGTAGCACCAGCACTGAGTGCAATTACTCTCACCCTCAGAGCTGCAGTCCAATTTTGGAAAAAGATCAATGACCTGATGAGGGAGGCAAGGTATCACACCAGCCACTGTCCCTTTTCTTCCTTGGGCACCAACACACTGTTGATCTTCTAATTTTACTTGCTCTACAACTAGCCCTTTACACCGCACTGCGGGGCACACTAAATCAGGATATTACAGTACGTGTTGCCATCTCCCCTAATAACAGTTACTTCCATCCAGAACTTTACAGTTCCTTCCTCCAAATTAGCAGGGCGAAACCAGCAGATCTCTTACATCAGCTGTCCAATGTCCCCTAGGTGATACCCCTGAAATGCTTGATTCACGCAGTCTTGTTCCAGGATGCTGCTGCAGAGGCACTCTGCTCCAGCTGTTGCAGATGGCGAGATTGGTGGGATAGTGCAGGCAGCAGATTAGTGGGTGCACACCTACACGGTCACTGTGGCATCCCTCTGAAGCAGCACACAGCACCAATCTTCCACACCCTTCTCTGTCTCCTTAATCACGTGGGGCATCATGCGTACCTATTCTTGGCCTATACCTTCCTTTCCTGCTGATCTATCACAGCAACAGGGGCAGAGCATGATAAAAAAAAGAGGAAGTTGATGATGAGGAAGAGGAGCAGAAGGGAAGGATATTCTTCCTCATTGACAATGAGGATGATGATGATGATTAAGGAACGGATGTTGATGATAAGCCCAAACAGGAATGCCTGGAGCAAAATCTCGCTTTATGTTCCTCTGCCACAATCCCCTTGCCCCCTGCTTTATGGTCTCAGTCCCTGCTCAGCTACTTTCCCTCAGGGGGAATTAGACAGCGTAAGTGAAAATGTGGCATTGGATGATTCACAGAGCACAAGGAAGCTGGAGTAGTGGGTCGCAGTTGAGGATATGTCACCTTCTCAGCAGAGGTCGAGGAGAAGGCTACCCATGGCTTCGGTGTCATGGGACCCAGATATCTTGGGTATTCACCAGAAAAGAAGAATGTTTGAGGAACATCACACCTAAGTGCAGGCTCTAGGGTCAGTCTCCAAGGATGTGCGGCAACTGACAGCTGTGATCCTGGAATCTACAGCCCTCATTTGCCACAACATCAGAGAAGTGTCTTCTTCAATGAATGGAGAGTGTAGCAGCTTCAATGTAATCTGCAACAGCCCCCAACCTCAGAAGCAGACTAGAACCACTCAGTGTCTCCTCTTCCTGTCCATACTAATAGGTGCTCTTCCACTGACCCTGCAAACTCCAATGGGCCCAACGCTAGAGTACATTGGATATCATGATCCTGGCATTGCTGCCAGAACCAGGACCCATGGTCCTTTGGCCTCATTGTGTTTTTCCGCAGAGGCCTACAGAGCAACTCAGTTGACATGTCATGATCTCATTAGGGAAACTTAGCTTCTCAACCCATCACTGTAACAGGGTCTCTCTGCATGGCATCCAAATCTGAGCCTTTTTGCATGCATGAACCTGCTGACAAATGTGATAGCTGGGAAACGCTGCTACTGTATCACTATTACTCATGCTTGGAGGATCAATGAACTTCAGAATCTATTGGCTGACTTCCCAATCAATTTTTTTTCTTAAATGGGATTTTAGTTCTAGCTTTCATTTAATTCCCAAAGTAGTTTTAGATCACTCTTTAAGCCCGTTATAATCTGAACTGGGTTGAGATCAGGTCGCTGTCAGGTTACTTGAAAACCTTCAACTTTATTCAGATGCAGACAGCCTGATAAGCAACAAAAGTTCTTCAGTGCAGAATTTCCACACAGTAGTGTATTTGTGCATGTTGTTGATTTTGCGTCCTCTGCCAGCTCAAATTCCAGCATTAATACTGCTGTGATCAACTTCCCTCTCTTTTTTTCCCTTTAGCTCCACATAAACTGTCTTAAATGTTCTTCGCCCTCTCTACATCATTCCTGTTTTGGGATCAAGACTCATCACAACATCTCTGACATCTAATTTATTCTTTCACAGGACCATGGAACTCCTTACCTTTCACAGTTTTTCCTCACTCCCACAATCTACTGGCTTTTAAAACCAGTACATCTTGATTTATCCTATCTTCTCTCCTATTCCATTCAAATTTATAATGCACTAAGGGCCTAGCCCTTCATCTAGGTGTCTCAATTTATTAAAAAAAAGTCTGGGTTCACCTTAACAGATCATTTTATCAGGCGGTCAAAAGATCAGCTTTGGGAGGGTTGTCATGACTGCATCATATGTGCAGAAAAGTTAATCTTTGGCACATTTTTATCCATTAAAATGCAAGAGTGGCTGCCGAACAAGTCTAATCATTGGCGGCCTCCTTAGTCCAACTGTGCCTATGTAAGTGAATCAATCTACAGCAATAGAAAGGTTAAATAGAGAGTAAGGGGTAGTTGGATGGTTGCAATTACTGGAAAATAATCTCTTCTAGAGGTTTAGATGACATCATAAATCACAAGAATGAAGCTTCATTGGCATCTGAATCCCAAGTTGCCTAAGGATGAGAAATTATTTTCCATTGTGATGACTGCCACCTAACCAGTACTTTTCTGTTATGTATAACAATGCTGTTTCTAACAATAAAAATTTACACTGAGCTGTATTTGCCATTTTGTGGCGTCTGTTGGAATTTTTTCTTTTAGCGGTGAATGTCATGGCCAGCAGTTAATGCAGTGACTTCCTCGCTGGAAGATCAAATCTGTGACACGGTCACTACAAAACTACTGGACTGTGGTCTTCAGTGTATTAATGGAATATATAGTTCGATAAATTATATGAAATTAAAATGTATTCATTGAAAACATCATGCAATGTCTCATTCTAGTAGGACCAGAGGTGTTCTGTCATTTTCACAAAGCAATGAAATACTAAGAAATGCCAAAAGAATGCAGGTTATTTTGTTATGCATTCTGAGTTTTTAAATAATCTTTGTGGAAAGCAATGGGTATAATCAAAGTGACATTATCTGCTCTACCAGTGAGCTCCATTTGATCAACTAAAGCAGCTTTCTCAGCTAGCTGATGTCTCACTGTGTGTCGCTTCAATGTGCTTGTTCCTATCCAATATTTCAGTCTGCCTCTGTACCATATTCAGTATATACTTTAAAATAATTCCAACACAATTGAAAATGACTTTATTTCTCTGCACAGCAAGTAAGAGTCATCTATTCCTTGAAAAAAGTAAGATGATGGTGATTTAAGCTCTCCCAATAGGAGGGGGAATTGTGTTCATGGTTGCATTCTCAGAGGGGATAGAGGTAATATTACAGAAATGAAAGTCCATAGGTGGCACTGGAACAGATCACTCCGACTAAGTTACTTGCTTTCCTTTGAGGGAAGAGACAATTTCCTCCAGAGGTGGCTTGAGAGAGGAAGCATGACAATGAACTTTGTATAGTATCCAATACTTTAAAGCTTTTTTCCAGCATCTTCAAATCGATTTACAGGTTCTTAAATATATTACCTGCCTCTTCATGAAAGTAGATAGTGTAAGACAGATCTTACTCTTCATATGCTTAGCATAATGGAGTCTGCCCAATTTTCCACCATTCATTTAAGTGGACAGAAAATCGGCTTCATTATGGGTGTGCAATCCTTCTCACCTGATTTTCCTCCCAAGAGCTCCAATCAGGTGAACCTTCACGCCCAAGTGCATTAAGAGAAAGTCTGCCCTCGCAGTCTGTACTCATGACTTCTACCTAATATCCTTCCCTCTCTATTTTGGCAGGTCCTGTAGAGGGACTCCTCTCCCCGACTATATCTGTTCCGATGAAAAATCTCACCTGAAACACTAACTTATCTTTTTTCTTTTAGATGCTGATCGATCTACTGTGCATATGCAGCAATTTCTGTTTTGTAATAATCATGAAAAATTCTTGGATAACTGGACTCACACAAGCAGTATTCCATAATCCCGATTGGGGTTTTCCTGAATAGTGCACCTTGTTTGTGGAGGTGGTGGTGGGGTGGGGGGGGGGGGGTGGTTGGGATAGAGACAGCACACAATTGTAAATGGACCATTTAAGCAGTGAAAGCGCTAAGGTATTTTGATGGAACTTTATAACATTACGTAAAGTAACACTTCAGGGCAGACAACACCAAGCTCTCGACAAACTGCTTTTCATTAAACAGCTTAAATAGAATAATTGGATAACACACCACAGAAGGACGCCATTCGGCCCATTGTGCCTGTGCCAGCTTTTTGAAAGAGCTAGCTGATTAGTACCACTCCCCTGCTCTTTGACTATTCTAACTGCAGCACCTTCACTAACAAACCATGCGGCACCAGAACGGAATAACATTTACAGAATAATATTTTTAAAATAACAAATAGATCAAAGTATATTCAAGAGTAAAAAAAAGTTTGCTCTAGCTTCCTTCTTATGACTTATGGTGTTATTTGAATTTTTCTGTTCTATTACTGCATTGTAGTCGCTCCCAGGTGTCCATTATGTTCTGTATGTAAATATTAAATTATTGGTCCTGTAATGCTGTCTGTCATAAATTAGCGAGCTGCTGCTTTCATACGTCTCCTATGATACGTACATCTCCATGGCTACTGTCAGTGCTACTCCAGAGTCTGTGATCTCAAATGCTGATTTTGTTTTCGCTACTTTCTGGAAAGAGGACAAGAAGGATTCCAAGGTATTATACACTTTACATCAGTGTAATTTTAACAGCAATAGTGCATTCAGGAAAGCCACTAGGAGCAAAATGAAGGCCACAAGAGATTGAAGAACTACAGTTATAGTCCCTCAGAGGACCTCAGCTGGCATTTTGAAAGTGGGCATCAAAGCAACAACAACTTGCCCCTTTGTCCCATCTACAGATTGATGAGGTTTACGATTTCCCAGTCCATCTCTCTATCTGTATCAGGTTTCTTATCAAATACAGGAACTGCCATAGGGAAAACATAGGCCGAGAAATTCGGGTGCAGTCACTTTTGGGCAATTGGGGGGGTGCAGGGTACGTTCCTTGCATCTTAATAGTGAGGCCTGAGATACCCCCCGATATTGGACCTCTGGCTTCATTTCCATGGAGGCGGTGTAATGAGCGTGTGCTTCCTGCCCGCCATATTGGAAGGTTAGGAGGCCGTTTAGCTCCCTAAGAAACATGCTCTGCACGGCTGAATTTCTAGGTCAGAGAGTCTGAATGCCAATTGACACCCAAATTCACTGTGACTATTAGCATGAAGCTGACATGATGTCTATATTCGATTTTAATTATACTTAGAATTAATAGAATTAGCTAGTGCATCATCAACATCATCAACACAGGACATTATTTTGGATCTGATAACAGACTTTATTTTCTTTGACGAAGACGCTTAGAGAAAGTTGTTTCTGCTGTTATTATGGATTTTGGCGGTGAAGGGCGTTTTTGCAGTTTTTTTTCCAGGAATATTCAATATTGCTGAACTTGTGTTGCTAAGTGCTGCCAACAAGCATTTCACAAAATGGATGAAGACATTTAGGTTTTAACAGGACCAGCTTTGATCCATGTATTTTTGGTAATAGCAGATTCATCATTACCACTACCCATTGGTTGGGTTATTGTTTTGGCCCTGGCTTGTTATTGCTTACTGTCATATAAGTGATACTACTACTTTACTTGTCAATGAAAATCTGTAACACGTCTGTCTGTTTTGTATCCAAGGTCCCTTTTATTGATTTACATGCCAGAGCATCACACAAGTGGCACGTAGGAGGTGAGACCCAGGCTGCCCAGACAGAAGCTCCTGAGATACAGCCATAGTAAGTCTTCATCAGGACCAAGTTGACATGAAAGAAGGGCCACTTCAGTCCCATCAGCCTTTTGAAACACAGGAGCAGTCAACTACCTCTTGCAATACTGGTCCTCAGGTTGTAGCTTGCAGAAGCATTAGATAGGGAGAAAAAAAAGCACATTTGAAAGTAGACTGTCAGCTAAATTGTAAAGGGGCAGTAAGAGAAGGAGTGGGGCCGATTAATAAACAAAAAGGAGATCTATGCATGGAGGCAGAGGGCATGGCTGAGGTACTAAATGAATACTTTGTACCTGTCTTTACCAAGGAAGAATATTCTGCCAAGTCACAGTAAAAGAGATAGTTGAGATACTGGATGGGCTAAAATTTGATAACGAGGAGGTACTAGAAAGGCTGGCAGTACTTAAAGTAGATAAGTCACCTGGTCTGGATGGGATACATCCCAGGTTGCTGAGGGAAGTAAGGGAGGAAATTGCACAGGTGCCAGGTGCCTTCCTATCCCCCTTGAATATGGGGGTGGTGCCAGAGGACTGGAGAATTGCAAATGTTACACCCTTGTTCAAAAAAGGTGTAAGGATAAATTCAGCAAGTATAGGCGAGTCAGTTTCAACTCGGTGGTGGAGAAGCTTTTAGAGATGATAATCTGGGACAAAATTAATGGTCATTTGGACAAATATGTATTAATAAAGGAAAGCCAGCACGGATTTGCTAAAGGCAAATTGTGTTTAACTAACTTGATTGAATTTTTTGATGAGGTAACAGAAAGGGCTGATGAGGACAATGTGATTGATGTTGTGTATATGGACTTTCAAAAGACACTTGATAAAGTGCCATATAATAGGCTTGTCAGCAAAATTGAAGCCCATGGAGTAAATGGGGCAATGGCAGCATGGATACAAAATTGGCTAAGTGACAGGAAACAGAGAGTAATGGTGAACGGTTGTTTTTCGGGCTGGAGGAAGGTATACAGTGGTGTTCCCCAGGGGTCGGTATTGGGCCACTGCTTTTTTTGTTATATATTAATGACTTGGACTTGGGTGTACAGGGCACAATTTCAAAATTTGCAGATGACACAAAACTTGGAAGTGTAGTGAACAGTGAGGAGGATAGTGATAGACCTCAAGAGGACATAGACAGGCTGGTGGAATGGGCGGACACATGGCAGATGAAATTTAACAGAGAAGTGTGAAGTGATGCATTTTGGTAGGAAGAACGAGGAGAGGCAATATAAACTAAACGGTACAATTCTAAAGGGGGTGCAGGAACAAAGAGACCTGGGGGTATATGTGCATAAATCTTTGAAGGTGGCAGGACAGCTTGAGAAAGTGGTTAAAAAAGCAAACGGGATCCTGGGCTTTATAAATAGAGGCACAGAGTACAAAAGCAAGGAAGTTATGTTGAACCTGTATAAAATACTGGTTCGGCCACAACTGGAGCATTGTGTCCAATTCATTTTAGGAAGGATGTGAGGGCCTTAGGGAGGGTGCAGAATCCAGCAGGATTACACCATCCAGGACAAAACAGCCTGCTTGATTGGCACCCCATCCACCACCCTAAACATTCACTCCCTTCACCACAGGTGCACTGTGGCTGCACCAGGATGCACTGCAGTAACTTGCCAAGGCTTCTTTGACAGCACCTCCCAAACCCGTGACCTCTACCACCTAGAAGGACAAGGGCAGCAGGCACATGGGAAGAACACCACCTGCACGTTTCTCTCCAAGTCACACACCATCCTGACTTGGAAATATATCACTGTTCCTTCATCGTCACTGGGTCAAAATCCTGGAACTCCCTACCTAACAGCACTGTGGGAGAACCTTCACCACACGGACTGCAGCAGTTCAAGAAGGCGGCTCACCACCACCTTCTCAAGGGCAATTAGGGATGGGCAATAAATGCTGGCCTCGCCAGTGACGCCCAAACCCCAAGAACAAATTTAAAAAAAGAAAAGATTTACTAGAATGGTTCCAGGGATGAGGGACTTCAATTACACGGATAGACTGGAGAAACTGGGGTTGTTCTCCTTGGAGCAGAGAAGATTGAGAGGAGATTTGATAGAAGTGTTCAAAATCATGAAGAGTTTAGATAAAGTAAATAAAGAGAAACTCTTCCCATTGGTGGAAGCGTCAAGAACCAGAGGACACAGATTTAAGGTGATTGGCAAAAGAACCAAAGGCGACATGAGGAGAAACTTTTTTACGCAGTGAGTAATTACGATCTGGAATGCACTGCCTAAAAGGGTGGTGGAAACAGATTCAATGGTGGTTTTCACAAAGGAATTGGATAAATACTTGAAGGGAATAAATTTGCAGGGCTACGGGGAAAGAGCGGGGGAATGGGACTAACTGGATTGCTCTTACAAAGAGCCGACATGGGCTCGATGGGCTGAATGGCCTCCTTCTGTGCTGTAACCTTTCTATGATTCTATGATTTAGACATCCAGGGAGGCATGGTGTGAAGAAGAAATAACAAAGCTAATGGTCACTTATGAAATTGTTGTAATAAACAAAAAGGTGCATTTAATTCATGCTCAGTTATTTATGGGGCTAATAAAGACTTGCAGAGGTTAATAGAGGCAAAGAGATCTGATGTGCTGCGAGGTTCTAAGATGTGTATTACATTGAATGAATTAGACTTACCAGAGGCAGGCAGGATTGAATAATGGCAGTGGTGACACTTAAATAGAGGAGAATACTTCACTGATTTCTTGCATTTCGATCTGGCCTTGCAGCTGGCACTGAGGAATCTACCGTGCAATGGTCCTCATGAGACTGCATTCCACTCTCCTCTGCCTCTAAGGTAGCTAGGGTCACTTCCACAAAAGCCTCCAAGTCTGGGCCACACTATGTGTGATACATGTTTGGCCAATATTGTAGAGCCCCTCTTGATCTATGCAGGTAATAAAAGTGACCCTTTCAGGCCCCTATAGTTCTCTCAATGACAACTGTAACAGAGGAATGTGCCTCATTGTAGCACTTTGCAGCTTTTGTTGTTGTAAATCATAGAGGGGTCATTTTCCGTGGTAGCAAGGAGACACTTTATTGCCCAAAATCCATCTACGTATTTGACTTTCTTTCTTGAACAGATCAGGGAAGCTGAAATTCCTGAGGATGAAGGAGTCTTGATAAGTTCCAGCAAATTTGCCACTGATATGGAGAATTCTTTGGAGCTGGGCGCACACTTCCATTGAAGTCACTGGAAATAAAAATCGGGAGAGATGTAAAACGGGCTGCTGATTTGCTATCACCTGTTTTACACTATTGCACAAAGTCAAGATCACCCCCACTATCTGAGCATTGAGTATGTGGAACCCCTTTCTATTCAGAAAGTTCAGAGGGTTTACTGTAGGAGCTCATGATGCTTTGTGCGTGCCATCTATTGCACCTTGAATCTTTGTGAAATCATGCAACTGCATGCCAATTTGGATGAATTCCCCGGCTCTCCCAAAATTGGTGTCAGTAACCTGCCTGGGTGATATTACACAGGCTGCTTGAAAGGAGCCGACGGCATAGGAATTGATGTGCAGTGGTAACTTTTATAGCCACAGCCGGAGCTGTTCAGGCAGATGATCTTGGCTGCAGGTCTTTATGCAAAAGCTGAAACAGCTCATCTCTAGCCTCTGTGGTGAAGTGCAATCTACTCATGCAGAGTTTATCATTGAGATTTTCATAAAGCCTGTAAACTCTTTGGAGGGGAACATATCCTAAGAACACAAACTCCCTTTACATCCCATGCACTACAATTTGATGATCTTTCATCTTGTATAAGACACAGGGAGGTGAAATTGGTATTCGGCAGTATTGCAAAATGGGCGATAGCTTCAAAGGAAAGAAAATCAGGTGGGATGTAAGACAAGCTGATGACTCGCTGATGCCTGCTTTGCGCGACCGCTGAAAACCAATTTCAACCCCCACAAAGATTTCTTGGAATTGAAATGTGAAATATTTAACACAGTAGTGAAAGCCAGGCCAGTTAGTCCCATTCATCACTGACTAGTGCCAATAAACATCAGCAGTAGCTCCAAGAATAGATGATAATTTGATAACTATTGGGATTGAAAGTTTGATGGTGTAGAGAACAAAGAACATCAGAATATGCTTCTGTTCAAAACAATCTCCCATACATTATGCAATGCAGTCCGTTATAACATCTTTTATTAGTTTCAAACGCACACTCTATCTGTACTCCATCCTGTCTCATTCGCTAAACTGACCCCATTTGAAGCATATGTGATGAAGTATTATATATATAAAATTAAATATAATTTGTTATATAATATAATTAAAAATAAATTTAATAAGAAAACACAGAATCAAATTTGCTTATTTGCACGCAGTTTAGAAAGTTGGACTAAAATCAATGACTGCTGTTGACTTCACGGATTGCAGGAGTAATTCCTGAGTAATTTATGTATGGTCATTAAATGTATTATAGATGTCCCACACACTAGGCTTTCCACTTTTTCCATTTAGGTTCGGGTCAGATAGAAAAGATGATACAAGCGTTATGATGAAAGCCCTCAGCAAAATCCAGCATTTTATTTCCTAAGTCCTTCCAAGTGTATTTGCTAGCTTGTTTACATTATGTAGCAAAAAGCCCGCGGAACTGTTTGAGCTGGCAGAAGTGCGTCAGGATGGAATTTTCACCTGGACACTTTCATCCACTCATCACCCCCTTTCAAATAATGGGAATGGAGTGCCCGTGCCTGTGGTAGGGTAACAGGGGCGTCCACCCCACTGAGGCAGCTACATGTTGGAGCAGTACATCCTGCTCTGAAAGGGGGAGGCCAGGGCTCAGACTGGACCTAAGACAAGGAGGCTAGGAATATTTTTTTTAATTTCTAGGAGCACTGTGTAGCCTCTTTGGGCGACAATTCCTTTTGTTATTGATTGCCGTTTGCCTTTGTAGCTTCAGGCGCCATGTTAGGCCCATAACGAGACCTACTCCTGTTCTCAACAGACATAGGTCCTGCTGGGCCTATTGGGCCACTTTGGGTGGAATTCCCATGGAAACCAAGAACACCCCTCTCCGACCCCCTCCCCCCCAAATTCCGACACACCCCAAAACTGCTGGAGCGGCATAAGAGGGGAAGGCAGAAGAAGCATTTGGAGGGCAATTTCTTTGCTATGTAATTGATGGGGCAGAGATTGGTAGATCTGGGTTCTTCTCCAAATTACGACCCCCCCGCCAATATTACACCCCAATTGCGCTTCCCCATTCACGCAATTTCTACCCTTACATATTATTTTGCTCCAAAATCCCTTGCTCAAGATCTGTGCATGAAACCACCTAACTGTACAGTGCACAAACTAAAACGTGTCACGTTGACTGACAGCCACTTCAGTGAAAAAAAACTATAGCTCGATATCTTTCTTTCAAAGCCAATAACAAATGAAAATGGCCCTGTTTCAAACAGTCATTCCAATTGATTCGTTCAAACGATTCACTATTTTTAAACTTTAGACCGAGACCTTTTTATAAACAAAACCTGGCTCGCCTAACCCATATAGCCACAACCATCCATCAGTAAACCTGATGGACTCTTTGTCCAAAGTAAAATGCTATCAGTTTGATGAGTTTATATTGCCTCATGCAGGTGTCAACAGTGAAAAACTGTCTGAACGAAACACTAATTTTATTAACTTTTTCAAGGATTTGTTTTTTTCCTCTCAGCTACTGCCTGCAGTCATGACCTGGGAGCTGCACCTGACACCAGATGGCCTCCAAAGTGACTGAACGTACAGATCACATGGGGCCTACATGTCACATTCTGACCTCCTAATAATCATTCAGGCTTGAACTTTCAAGCATTTTCAGTGGTAACAAGAAGAGATTAGCTCAGGGATGAGCAAATCTGGAACTGAACTCCAATAAACTCATGTAAAATGGTCCAAATAAAAAACGAAAAACTACAAGTGCTGGAAATTTGAAATGAAAACAGAATGCTGGAAATATACAGCAGGCCAGGCAACATCTGTGAAGAGAAAAGATAGGTTAACATTTCAGGTGTACAGAGGAAACATTAACCTGCCTTTTCCCATCATAGCAGCTGACTGACCTGCTGCCTATTTCTAGCATTTTTGTTATTATTTCATATGTATAAATTGGTGCCTATAGGAGCAAGGAGAGGGAGTTTTGCTATGTGTTCAGTCGATGTGTTGCCATTCCCACAAGGAACAAGGGGTTAAAAGAGTTAAATTATGAGGACAGGTTGCATAAACGAGGGTTGTATTCCCTTGAATATAGAAGATTATGAGCTGATCTAATTGAGGTAGTTAAGATGATCAAAGGAATTGATCCTTTGAGGGAGGGAGAGAAAATATTTCCTCTGGTGGGGAGTCCAGAACAAGAGGGCATAGCCTTAAAATTAGAACTGGGCCGTTCAGGGGTGATGGCAGAAAGCACTTCTTTACACAAATGGTAGTGGAAATTTGGAATTCTCTCCCCCAAAAAATTGTTGAGGCTGGTTCAGTTGAAAATTTAAAAACTGAAATTGATAGATTTTTGTTAGGCATTAAGGGTTACGGAATCAAGGCAGGTAGATGGAGTTAAGATACAGATCAGCCATAATCTAAATGAATGACGGAACAGGCTCGAGGCCTACTCCTGTTCTTACATATCTATGTTCCTATATTCCTAAGGAAGGACAGACTATTTGATTTAGTTCCGGGTAATGAAGTGGAGCAAGTAGGTAACCCAAAGATAGATGGCAGATGCAGTTCAATGTGGAACAATGTGAAATCATACATTTTGGGAGAACAGTGAAAGAAAATACAGCTCAAAATATTAAGATTTCAAATGGTGTCTAGGAGCAGAGGGACCTTGGTGTGTAGATACACAGGTCATTTCAGCATAGGTTGGCACTGAGGATTATAATAAAAGGCAAACAGAATCTTTAGTTTTGTATCTAGATACATAGTATACAAAAGCAAGGATGTAATGTTGAACTTGTACAAATGTAAGGAATCTTACAACACCAGGTTATAGTCCAACAGTTTTGTTTGAAAATCACAAGCTTTCAGAGTCTTTCTCCTTCGTCAGGTGAACTTGTACAAGAGTTTGGCTGCAGGTGGAGTGTTGTGTGTAGTTTTGCACACCCCATCATAAGAAGGATATAAAAACAAAGGAAAAGATGCAGCATATATTCACCAGGATGCTACCAGGGATGAGGGGTTACAGTTATGAAGGGAGATTTAAGAAGTTAGATCGTTTTTTTTCACCAGAGCTGAGAAGGTTAAGGGGTGACCTGCTAGAGCTCTCGCAAGATTATAAAAAGCTATGAGAGATTGTTTGCTGTTGGAGTCATGTCGTCACCTCCTTGCATGCTGGTGTTGCTTTAAGAGCAATCCAACATTAAATGCAGCAGGTGCACCCTCAGAAGAACTTCCTCTGACCTCCCTCATATTTTCTGAGCCTCCCAGGTATAGCACACCAATTTCTGGTGGGACATGTGCACTATCCCAATGAGTTGGCCCCACGTTTTTTGGTATGGTCAGCATTAGGGCCATTGAACGGGTCGAAGTCTCACCTCGCCGCACCGCTGGTGACGGATCGCAGGACTCCGAATTTTGGATCCATGGTGTTTCTGGGTCCTGTCTGAATTTTAAAAAAAATCATTCTCGGCACATGGGCATCGCTAGCAAGACCAGGACTTATTGGCCATCCCTAGTTGCCCTTGAGAAGGTGGTAGTGGGCCTTCTTGGACCGCTGAAGTCTATGTGGTGAAGGTGCTCCCACAATGTAGTGTGTTCCAGAATTTTGACCCAGCGATGATAATGCAATGGTGATAGAGTCCACGTCGGGATGGTGTGTGGCTTGGAGGGGAACTTGGAGGTGATGGTGTTCCCATGCACCTGCTGCTCTTCTCCTTCTAGGTGGTGGAGGTCGCGGGTTTGGGAGATGCTGTCGAAGAAGCCTTGGTGAGTTACTGCAGTGCATCCTGTGGAAAGTGCATACTGCAGCCTCAGTGCACTGGTGGTGGATGGGCTGTCGATCAAGTGGGCTGCTTTGGCCTGGTCGGTGTCGAACTTCCTGAGTGTTGTTGCAGCTGTACCCTTCCAGTGAAGAGTTTCCATCACACTCCTGACTTGTGCCATTAGGCCTTTAGGACCTGACTTGCGCCCTCATGTTCAGGCCTATTATGTAGGTAGACATGGCAACCAATTTCCACGCCCCCTCCACCCCCCCCACCACCCCAAAATGAACAAATGACCAGCTAATCTACTTTTGATGATGTTGATTGAGGGCAAAATCTGCTTAGGATACTGTGAGAACTTTTTGCTCTTCTTTGCATTTCCTATATTACAACAGTGACTACACTTCAAAAGTACTTAATTGGCTATAAAGTGCTTTGGGACATCCTGAGGTCGTGACACATGCTATATAAATGCAAGTCATTCATCATTCTTTGAATAGTGCCATGGGCATCTTTTACATCTACCTGAGCAGACAGATGGGGCCTCAGTTCGTATCCCATCCAAAGAAGAACCTCCAGTGATGCAGCACTCCCTTAGTACTGCACTGACGTTTCAGGCTGGATTATGTGCTTAACACCACACTATGTCTTGTAAAAGAGGAATATTAAAGAGTTATGTGGGAGCAAACAGGAGAGTGCAAATAGTCTAAGTAGCTCTTGTGGAGAAATACATTGACACAGATTTGTTGGGCCAAATGGCCTGTTTCTGTGCTGTACCATTCCATGATTTAGGCACTCATATTATAGTTTCCAACAGCAAAGTTGAGTTCAGATACATCAAATAAAGATTTTTACAAAACTAATTTTAGTTACCAAATGGACACTGAATGAAATTATGAATATAATCAAATGTGTGTCTGACGATAAGTTGGAAACAATGGGTTCTGTTTTGAATATTTCTTTTTTCAAAACAAGCACATATGAAGCAATTGTGACTGAAAGTTTTGCCCAAACTGCTCAAGGTCACTTTTGTTAATGCACAAAACATGTGCGGCACATTTTGACAAAACTATTCTGAGTCGGGAATCAACTGCCCTGTTCATGACATATTTGGCTTTTTAAGTGTTGTCACAGCTGGAGAAAATTTTAGTAACATTCAAAAATGGCTGAGGAGTCAAAAGAGAAGAGGAAAACAAATTTAATTAAAGAGGAAGTAGATTTCATTATTGAGGAGTTCCTTAAAAATAAGGAAGGTTTTTGTGACAAGGTTAAAAATAAGGTTCTACTGGGAACCAGAAATGTGATTAGGAACTTCACATCTCAGAAAAGTTAATTCAATCTTTGCTGAATCAATATATATATATATATGTTTTTAACCCGTAGTATGTCATCAGGTCCAGGGCAATTCCAGTCTCTCTATGGTGGCCATTTTTAAAACCTTTTCAACTCACACACTGTAATGTGGGAACAAACAATATTACAATAAGAAAGCTGCTCAAATGTCAGAGGTGACTTTATTACTGTAATACCAACACTTCACAACTAAATGAAATGTAAAATAAATAAAAATTATTAAGCATTTCTGTTTAACGAGACTTCCCTTTTTCCCTTTATTATCTTCACTTTATTATTAGTGTTTTCAATTTTTATTTAATAATTTCTTCATAATTCTCCTCACTGGTATGCACTTGAAAGAGAAAACCTATTTGCAGCATATCTCAGTTAAAGTGGTCAATAGGAAAACCTTCCAGTGGCTTGAGTTGTATGTGACATGCTGGAGGATGGTTGTGGTTGTTGGAGGCCAATGATCTCAGCCCCAGGATACTGCTGCATGAGTTCCTCAGGGCAGCATCCATGGCCTAACAATTTTCAACTGCTTCTTTCCTTTGTCATGAGGCCAGGAGTGGGGTTATTCATTGACAATTCTACAGTGTTCACCTCCAGTCACAACTCCTCTAATAATGGAGCATCCCATGCCAGCCTACAGCAGGACTTGGACAACATCCAAGCTTGGGTTGACAAATGGCAGGTAACATCCATGCCATATACGTGCCAAATGTAAGGAATCTTATAACACCAGGTTATAGTCCAACAGTTTTATTTGAAAATCACAAGCTTTCGGAGACTTTCCCCTTCGTCAGGTGAAGTGTGGGATTCCTTGAATGTTACCGCATTTAGAGTCAGAGAACAATACCTGATGATTACAGATAATCTTTCCAACTGCCCGTTGTCAAGGCAATCAAAGTGTTCAGACAGAGAGATGTTACATACAGGACCACCGAATATACAAACGGCCAGAACAAAAGACAGAGAGAGAGAGAGAGAGAGAGAAACATCCGAAAGGAAGAGAAAGACAGAGAATGACCCGTTGTATTTAAAACAGATAACTTTTTTTCGCTGGTGGGGTTACGTGTAGTGTGACATGAACCCAAGATCACAGTTGAGGCCGTCCTCGTGGGTGCGGAACTTGGCTATCAATTTCTGCTCGACGATTTTGCGTTGTCGTGTGTCTCGAAGGCCGCCTTGGAGAACGCTTACCCAAAGATCGGTGGCTGAATGTCCTTGACTGCTGAAGTGTTCCCCGACTGGAAGGGAACCCTCCTGTCTGGCAATTGTTGTGCGGTGTCCGTTCATCCGTTGTCGCAGTGTCTGCATGGTCTCGCCAATGTACCATGCTCCGGGGCATCCTTTCCTGCAACGTATGAGGTAGACAACGTTGGCCGAGTCACAGGAGTATGAACCATGTACCTGGTGGGTGGTGTCCTCTCGTGTGATGGTGGTATCTGTGTCGATGATCTGGCATGTCTTGCAGAGGTTGCCGTGGCAGGGTTGTGTGGTGTCGTGGACGCTGTTCTCCTGAAAGCTGGGTAATTTGCTGCGAACGATGGTCTGTTTGAGGTTGGGTGGCTGTTTGAAGGTGAGTAGTGGAGGTGTGGGGATGGCCTTAGCGAGGTGTTCGTCGTCATCGATGACACGTTGAAGGCTGCGGAGAACATGGCCTAGTTTCTCCGCTCCGAGGAAGTACTGAACGATGAAGGGTACTCTGTTGGTTGCGTCCCGTGTTAGTCTTCTGAGGAGGTCTATGCGATTTTTCGCTGTGGCCCGTCGGAACTGTCGATCGACGAGTCGAGCGTCATATCCCGTTCTTACAAGGGCGTCTTTCAGCGTCTATAGGTGTCCATCGCGTTCCTCCTCGTCTGAGCAGATCCTGTGTATTCGCAGGGCCTGTCCATAGGGGATGGCCTCTTTGACGTTGTTAGGGTGGAAGCTGGAAAAGTGGAGCATCGTGAGGTTGTCCGTAGGCTTGCGGTAGAGTGAGGTGCTGAGGTGCCCGTCTTTGATGGAGATTCGTGTGTCCAAGAAAGAAACCGATTCTGAGGAGTAGTCCATGGTGAGCTTGATGGTGGGATGGAACTTGTTGATGTTATCGTGTAGTCTCTTCAGTGATTCTTCGCCGTGGGTCCATAGGAAGAAAATGTTGTCGATGTATCTGGTGTATAGCGTTGGTTGGAGGTCCTGTGCAGTGAAGAAATCGTGCTCGAACTTGTGCATGAAAATGTTGGCGTATTGGGGTGCGAATTTGGTCCCCATGGCTGTTCCGTGTGTTTGGGTAAAGAACTGGTTATCGAAGGTGAAGACATTGTGATCCAGGATGAAGCGAATGAGTTGGAGGATGGCGTCTGGGGATTGGCTGTTGTTGGTGTTGAGTACTGAGGCTGTTGCAGCGATGCCGCCATTGTGGGGGATACTGGTGTAGAGTGCCGAGACGTCCATCGTGGTGAGAAGTGTCCCTGGTTCAACTGGTCCGTGAGTGCTGAGTTTTTGTAGGAAGTCTGTAGTGTCGCGACAGAAGCTGGGGGTTCCCTGTACGATGGGTTTCAGGATGCCCTCGACGTATCCAGAGAGGTTCTCACACAGGGTTCCGTTGCCTGATACGATAGGACGTCCGGGTGTGTTGGCTTTGTGTATCTTTGGGAGGCAGTAGAAGTCTCCCACGTGGGGAGTACGTGGGATGAGAGCGCGTAGGATGCTTTGAAGGTCTGGATCGAAGGTCTTGATCAGTTTGTTGAGCTGGTGGGTGTGTTCTTTGGTCGGATCTGCGGGTAACCGTCTGTAGTGTTCCTGGTTGTCCAATTGTCGGTATGCTTCTTTGCAATAGTCCGTTCTGTTCTGTATGACGATGGCTCCTCCTTTGTCTGCTGGTTTGATGACCATGTTGCGGTTGGTCTTGACAGCTTCAATGGCGTTGCGCTGTGCTCGGGTGACATTCTGGACTGTCTTGTGAGTGCGGCTGATGAATCTGGCATTGACGCATTTCCTGACAGCTTGAGCAGACATGTCAAGCTTTGGGCAGCGACCCTCCGGAGGAGTCCAGTTTGACTCTTTCTTCTTCGGTTGCTGTACTGCGGATCCCTCTGTCTGTTGTTCCGGATCGTTGATTGTCTCATTGGGTTCGCTGCTGAAATCTTCGGATTTGTGGAAGAATTCCCGGAGCCTCATTCTCCTGATGAATTCCTCTGTGTCCGCCGCGAGACCAATGGGGTCCATTTTCGTGCCAGGCAATGGCCATCTCCAATAAGAAAAGACCCAATCATCTTATCATGATCTTCAAGGGCACTACCATCATTGAATCCCCAACCATTAACATCCAAGGGTGGGGTCACTGCAGACCAGCAATATGATCATCATGGTTACGAGTGCAGGGGATAAACCTCTGTAATGAATGATTTTCTTCATGAGACCTCAATTGCTCTCCATCACCTACAAGGCTCAAGTTGGAAGTGTGATGGAATACTCACCACTCGGCTGGATGCGTGAAGCCCCGACAACATTTAGGAAGCTCAACACCATTCAGGGCAAAGCAGTTTACTGATCGGCACAGCTGCCATTGGACTTAATACTTCCGCCAATATGGCTGCAATGTATATTATCTGCAGAAAGCACTACAGTAACTCTCTAAGATTACGTCGACAGTATCTCCCAGATCTGTGACCTCTACCACTGAACAGTTCAAGAGCAGCAATGGCATGGAAGCACCATCAACTCCAAGTTCCCCTCCATGTCACACACTACCCTAAACATATACTGCCATTCCTTCACCATCACTAGATCAAAATCATGGAATTCCCTGCCTGACACTATTGTAGGAGCGCCATCACCACAGGGACTGCAGAAGTTCAAGGAGAAGCTCACCACCACCTTCTCAACGCAACTCGAGATGCAATAAATGTCACCTTGCCTGCATGACCCATGTCTTGAGGACACATTTTTTTTCAAAAATTGAACTAAAAATGAATAACAGAAACTTCCTTTACATGCCATGCTTCAGCAATTTGACAGACTTTTATTTTGTGAAAGATGCAAAGTTTTCCATAAATTGAAACTTGAACAAATTATAAAAAATCATTCGAACACTAGATTTGTGGATCAGTGTGCTGCTTTCGAGAGTGATGGGGATCCATGACTCACTCCTATGATCCTCCATGATGGAGTTTCCAATCTCAGTCAAATCACCAGCAGGGGGTGTTATTTTGAATTAATCCCAAACTGATGTGATGAAAATCTCCTTTCTTTCTCTGTAAAGACCCTATGAGTTTGGCAAGTCTCAACACAGTTTCTTGTGGACAGGAATACAGGATACTAAGGAGCTTTTTCCCTTCGTTGAGGGTTCTATAACAAGGGGACATAGATTCAAGGTAAAAGGCGGGAGGTTTAGAGGGGATTTGAGAAAGAACTTTTTCACCCAGAGGGTGGTTGGAGTCTGGAACTCACTGCCTGAAAGGGTTGTGGAGGCAGGAACCCTCACAACATTCAAGAAGCATTTGGATGAGCACTTGAAATGCCATAGCATACAAGGCTACGGACCAAATGCTGGAATATGGGATTAGAGTAGACAGGGCTGATGGCCGGCGCGGACACGATGACCGAAGGGCCTCTATCCGTGCTGTATGACTCTATGACTCTATGACAACCGAAGGCAAGAAATGGCTCTGTTCTACTGTCACCCAAATCTTCAGTGCTTCCTTCATTTAACATATCCCTCCTATTCAGCCAGATTTAACAAAAAGAATAAATCTCATGACTGGGAGTTTAATGACCATTTTGATTCTCTTGCATTAGGCCTCCCATACTAACATCATGTTCACTGAATAAAACCCTTTCTACTTCTGGAAGTTAACTTTATTTGCTGAAAGTGCATTACTCGATGTGTGCAGTCAATTTTTTCCTAGGACATTAGATAAGCTTCCAATTGCAAGAGACTCATGTTTTGCATTGGCCTTGTTGCTGGGTAGTCAAAGGATAATAGATATTGATTTGTTTTCACTACCAATGTAGCAGTTACCTAATGGCCAATGTCCAAGATATCACTCATTAGAGTTTAGAAAGTCTTTGTGACAGTTACGTCAGCAGTGACCTTGACAACCATAGAGAACAGTACAATTGACTTTGTAGTTCTCTAGATCTACTTGTACCTCTGATTGGTCAGAAAAGCAGCCCAAAGGTTAATAAATTCACCCTTCAGCATACTCTGATACTCCTACTCCATTGCAAAAATAACATTCTTAGAAGAACATAAGAACATAAGAAATAGGAACAGGAGTAGGCCATACGGCCCCTCGAGCCTGCTCCGCCGTTCAATAAGATCATGGCTGATCTTCTATCTCAACTCACTTTCCCGCCTTATCCCCATATCCCAGTTCCCTTGGTGTCCAAATATCTATCGATCTCAGTCTTGAATATACTCAATTACGCAGCATCCACAATAAAGATTCACAACCCACTGAGTGAAGAAATTTTTCCTCACCTCGATCCTAAATGGCCGACTCCTTATCTTGAGACTATGACCTCTAGTTCTAGACTCTCCAGCCAGGGGAAACAGCTTCTCAGCATCTACCCTGTCAAGCCCAAGAAAGTGTATTACTCGATGTCTGCTCGGCCTGCCAGCTGTATAATTACAAGATAATTTATGTCATGTTGAAACATGTACATTTCATTTTCTTGTAATCAAGACATTTAAAAGATATATTTGAAGCAATTTTAACGTATCCTCATTTCTCCAAAGGACCTCCTAATCCAACCAATCTCACCACTCCTTGATGCTGACTACTGAAGTATCATTATACACATAAATATTTATTATTTTTATCTCCTGTAGTAGATGGAACAGTGAGCCTACATGATGTCGCAGGGTCCTGGGAGATGAACTTTAAAGGTAATTTTTTGTTTCAAATATTTGTATTTGTTCGATTGTTGGGGGTAGGATTGCACTGTTAGCAACTCTACCATCATCAAAGACACTAATGAATACAAATACTTTAAGGAAGAACTGCACTGCCTGAAAAGGTGGTGGAAGCAGATTCAGTCGTAACTTTCAAAACGGAATCGGATATATACTTGAAAAGGAAAAAAGTGCAGGGCTATGGGGAAAAGGCATAGAAGTGAGTCTAATTTGATAAGTCTTTCAAAGAGGCAGCACAGACACGATCGGCCGAATGGCCTCCTTCCATGCTCTATGATTCCAAGAAGAACATGTTCTGGAAAATACTACAAATAGGATCATCTGTGACAGAACACCAATCTCACAATGAGGGCAAGTTCTTAAGTTAATAAATGCACTGCATGGTGTGGTACTGAGGATCCGAGCACAATTCCTGGTCTGTGGCAAATAAATTGATTCCAGCTGGGGTGGCAGTAGTGAGGGACGTGGATAAAAGGATCATCATTGGACTGTAATCCCTATTTGAAGCGTAGGTGAAAGCTGGATATGGATACGGTAAATAGCAAGGAGCCGCTCTCAATAGCACAAAACTTTACCAGCATGAGTCATGGCTTTCAGTGAGAAATATCACAGGAGGAAAACAACCTCAAGTCCTATTACAGAATTATAGCTGTTTTAAGAGGTGTAGTTTCTGGTGGTTACTGGGAACCTAACATCAATTACAGGCTTTAATGTACAGCAGCTGCATGAGACAATATGCAAACAATGGAACGATGGGAAATAGGTGTTACTTAGTTACAATGAGCTTGGGACGTGTAATCTGCTTGTTTCTAAAATAAGTTTAGCTTAATGTTGGAAACAAAATCAAGCAGACAATGGGATCAAAAAGTTGGAGGCCACAAAACCACCTGAAAATAGCCATTAATTAACATCAAAGCAAGCCATGAATAACACTGACTGCCATTAGAGACCTCTATAGCACATGAAAACTTAATGTAAAATTGTTTATAATTATACAGCGTCTTATCAATGCACAACATCTCAAAGCGTTTTTACATAATGGATTTCTTTTGGAGTTCAGTGATTGTTATGTAGGTAGCTGGGGTTGTTCTCTTTAGAGTAGAGAAGGTTGAGAGGAGATTTGATAGAGGTGTTCAAAATCATGAGGGGTCTAGACAGAGTAGATAGAGAGAAACTGTTCCCATTGGCAGAAGGGTCAAGAACTAGAGGACACAGATTTAAGGTGATTAGCAAAAGAACCAAAGGTGACATGAGGAAAAACCTTTTTACGCAGCGAGTGGTTATGATCTGGAATGCACTGCCTGAGGGGGTGGTGGAGGTAGATTCAATCATGGCTTTCAAAAGGCAACTGGATAAGTACTTGAAGGGAAAAAAATTGCAGGGCTATGGGGAAAGGGTGGGGGAGTGGGACTAGCTGGATTGCTCTTGCAGAGAGCCGGCACGGGCTCGGCCAGCCGAATGGCCTCCTTCTGTGCTGTAACCATTCTATGATTCTATGATTCTAAGTGATACTACAAACAGCAATGAGGTGAATGACCAGTTAATCTGTATTTCTGCTGAGGAAGGAATGATCCAGGACACCAACTGCTTTTGTTCCAGTAGTGTAATAGGATCTTTGACAGTAGATGGGGTCTAGGTGCAAACTTTCAAACATAGGACAATACCTCCAACAATGCAGCACTCCCTATTTGCTTTACCGAAGTGTTAGTCGCAATCATACAAGCAAGTCCTGGTGTGGGGCTCGAACACAAAACCTCCTGCCCCAGAGTCAAAAGTGTCACGGACTATACTCATTTGCTTCAATAAATCCTAGTAGTATGAACTTAACAAGATTATCAGTGTTACTGCTCATATAAATGAATTGCTGGAATAATTAGGTATATGCCTTTTGTTAATGAATTGCTTAGTGTCATACAGTCCAAGAAGGTCCTATGTAGTTGGCTGACCTTAGCTGTGGTGGTACTAGGGGTGATACAACAGGCCTCAGCACCTGGGGACCAGGAAGGGGAAAAGTCAGCTGCAGTGACCCTTGGTAGAAATGCGCCAATGTGGATGTTGAGTGAGAACAGGATCTGTCTTGGTCTGATGCCCCCTACTCCAGTTGAACAGTGTGCTAACACTCATTATCTAAGCCCATGCATGAAGAATGGCCACTTATGCAAGGTTCTGGAGTACATCCAGTGCCTGTGGAGCCAAACCCTAGCAGGAGTCAGGGTCTTCAGGAGAGGAGAGAAGAAAATTGTAGTAGCAACAATTTAAAAAAACATTTTTTTCTCTCCTATTTCTCGAGAATACCAAATACTTTTATTCGTTCGAGCATTTTCTATTGATCATGTTTATAAATTGAGAGTTTTCTATAATGTAGTTGTTGAGTTTCAAACCTCAAAATGTAGCAGTAAATGGGTAAATTACTGAAGAAATATGGGCCCAGGTTTGCTTCTTACAGAGCAATAGAGGTGAGCCAACACAGCAATGATGGTAAATCCATCAAACGTTAACAGCAAATACAAATTGAGAACAAGCCAATTAATATGTTTAACAAGCCAGAGCTGGGCTACTTGAACTTTATAATTTAATCTACTGATTTCTTTCCCATTAAGAGGAATTGGTTGAAAATGGCAGGGTGGTGGGGGGATGGGGAAGATAGGAAGGAAGGAGGGGAACCTGAAATTTGAGAGAATTATTGATGATATTCTAGAAGATAATGAAGCCTTCTTTTGGCTCATATAAACATCCCTGCCTGGGGAGAAATAGTGAATGTATATAATGTAGTTCCAAAGAGATTGAGATGTTCTTTGTATACATCTCAATGATGTGATAGGATTGCAAAACACAAGATTACTTCTAACAGGCAATAAAACGTGTAACTTGAGGGGAAAAAAACCTCTGAGGTATGAGCGAGTTTAAGGAACAGGAATCAATGAGTCAAGTTGTGATCAATCAATTCTACCTGGCCACCTTCTCACCATGCCTTAGATTTTAACGGTTGATTCGGCCAGATGGTGGATTGTGCCAGCCTGTACCAGGACCGAAGAGGCCAGAGCCATTTTGATGCTCAGGCCTGGTTTAAATAGAACTGGCGAGCTGCCGATGTCAAACGGCCATCCTGAAGCAACTTTCTGAATTGGGCCAGATGGTGCAATATTGGGCGGCCCGGAGGTGCCCGGCTAGCAGCAAGGTGAATCCTGGGGGGCTGGGCTGCCGTGACAGAGGGGAGGGGTGGAAAGCTCGGCCTGGCAGCAGCCAATGTTATTTTTGTGGGGCGCAAGGGGAACTCACAAAAATAATTTAAAACTTACCTTTTTGGGGCCACTTCAGCTGTACCGCCCGTAAAATAGGGTGAACCAAGCTTTGTAAGATGAGTTATTATCCATTAACCATTAACCCCCTCCACCAGTTAAGTCAGAAAATGGCAATCGGGTTGCTATGTATATCATAAGACCCCGATTTACATATCAAGAAGGGCCTACTGCTCAAAGCAGGCGGGCACCCGGCTGACCAGGGGTAGGTTCCTTTCAGGATGGTGGAGGCACTTCTGACTTAGGTAGACAATGGCATACTGAACCTCTACATGGGGCCTATGCAGAATTATTCCATCCTGAACAAGGTCACTATGATGACATTTAGGCATTCTGAGTCAAGTGGCACCTGAATAATCAGCCACGAGTGATCAGAAAGAGCCAACAGAATAAAGGTTGATGACTGCTGTTTAAGAACTAGTGACCAAAGAGAGTGACAACAGAATGGATAATAACTCATCTTACAAACCTTGGTAAAGCCCAGCCAATTCTAAATAATCTTTCAAAGCCTTGTAATTCATGCCGCAGCTCATGTAAAACTTGTTGAAAGGCTTCTTCCTCCCAGATTCATCATCTTCTCTAAAGAAACTTTTACCTTCCAATAGCACGCTGTCAACTGATGCTGTTTGAGTATTTTATTATCAAGAGTGCTTTTTTGAGCACTTTCACAGTCATCTGGTATTATTAAAGCTTGCTTAAACTTTGACTATAACAGTCTTGATTAATGCCAGAAATTGCAAGTCTCCATTGTTATTATATCTCATTATCTGAATTTCAGTTGGCTCAACATTACATCAGTGGTCTGACTTACAGTAAAATGGTGGTAAGGGTGCTACTGTCAGAATAATCAACAGATCCAAGAGTAAATCTCCCATCAGCACTGGCAGTAATACTGCTAAATCAATAACACCAAGAGAAATAGTTAGCCTCTGATCATATATAAAACTCAATGGATGGGGGTTAAAAAATGCCAAATCTGCTTTAATAAACCTGGACCCTAGGAAACTCACTGCTGGTTAGTGTAAGGGACAAGTACTTTAGATGTAATACCTGGAGTTCTAAGGACTAGTGTAAGGGGTAAGTTCTTTACATGCTATACTTGAAGCTCTAAGGGCTAGTGTAAGGGGTAGATACTTTACATGTAAAACTTAGAGTTCTGAGGGCTAATGTAAAAGCAGAACAGCAAACAAATGATCAAAAAGGACAGAAAGGATATGGGTGCCGACACGGACTGGTTGGATCCAATGGCCTATTTCCATGTTGTAACTTCTGTGTATTTCTATATATTGGTTGGAATTTTAAAAAGTTTTGTTAATGCTTTTTTGTCCCCCTATTTGAGAAACTTATGCGTTTGCATATGCAAAGGACTTAACGCCTGTTTCAGGCGTGGGCACAGCACAAATATTATATTTGATAGAAGTTGCGTGGAGGTAAAAATAAAATGCAGCAGTGCATGTATATTAAATGAAAAATATGCTTAAAGGCAGAGATGAGCAATATGAAGATAAAAACAGAAAATGTGTGGTGACTACTGAAATCAATCTGAAGTAGAAAAGAAATTGCTAATCCTAGTTGGTGTGCACTATAGTATTATCCTCTGTGTCCTCATCACTCCCTCCTCCAGACAGCTGCTGGCCTGAGCTTCTATTGGCATTTCATGCCTTCATTAACCAATTTCTTTTTCGTCTTGGTTGTGCTGTGCCAACTAAAAGTGGCAATCAATGTAAAAGTTGGCAAAAAAAATTTAGCTGTTTGATCTGAGCAAAAATAATGAACCTACATGGCAACTACTGCTGTAGCACTTAATCTCTGTCAGATACGTCAGCTTCTCTGTGACTGCACCCTTTCTACTGTGCATGCGTTACATACGCTAAGATAATTGGAGTAGAAGTTTTGCAGACCATCAGAAGTGTGTTATTCTTGCTACTATTTTGACTTGCTCTGAACAACATCTGGAATAGTTCAGGAAAGTTCCAGTGGTAAAGACACCACTTTGAATATCCAGTCCTACTGACATGAGCTTTGTAAAAAAAATTCCCTGCTCCTTTAATCCTGACAGTCATAGTCATGAGCTGTGAATTATCCCTGATGGAGTGTTCTAAACTCCACTGCTTAAGTCCTAAGCCAAGTAAGAACAACTGAAAGTACCTGCTTCATAACGTGCAAAATGTTCAGTGGTGCTACTGACTAAAAGGTGTGAGATTCCTCCTGTAATGAAAAACAGGAGACCTGCTGTGTTTTTTTCATAATTAATGACCTGCTAACAAAATTGAGAGAATATGTGGCTTTGAAATGTACAATTTCTGAGGATGCAATTTCACTGGCAGGGCATTAATTATGGAGAAAGACAGCCAGTCATTCTCCTGTTCATTGTTAAAGTAAGAATTTCAACTTTCTATGTCATGCAAACAAAACATGGACAAATCTGTTCAAGTGAGCCAAGAAATGGACCTCTCTTCAAACTTTTATATTTAACATTCATTAAAAAAATTGAAGTATATACAATTTTAAATAAGAACAGAAAATAACAAACCAAAAAGCGACAATCTAAAGACTGAGCTAAAATATATAGTATGAAGAGCAGATGGATTCAGAGTAATATAAATATGCAATTCAATATTCCACTACCCAGCAAAGTTAGAGGGAAATGGTGTTAAACCTCTGGAAACCTATGTTTTAAAGCATTTTTGCAGGGATTGGAGGAGCTTTGACCCATGCAGGCAATACATTAGGAACACATATCTCTGAGCTAGATCAAACATTAATTTGAAGCTTTAAAAAAATAATTGATGACTAGGTGAGGAAAAGTGTATAAAACATGTGTGGGTCAAAATTCAGACAGAAATGGGGATATGCATGGCTCAAGAAGATGAATGGTAGGTACAGAAAAGGGCTACAGCCTATGGGTGAGGTAATTTAGACAAGTGAAGCCCATGGATATAGATAAGTTGAAAAGTTTGTTGATTGAAAGTGAAATTAAGCTCGATGAAAAGAATACATTTTGCAAACAATACACAGTAAAGGAAACCCAAATAGAAACAAACTAAAGTCAAAGAGCATACTTTTAAAATGTATTAATAGGAGAGTAATACAATTTGAGAAAATCTTAAAGATTAAGCCAAATAAGGAAGAAGAAAATCAAGTAGTCTCAGTTGCCTGCACTGCACAATCAGAAGTAATCACAATCTCAAGTAGAATGAGCTGGAGCCACTATTTTAACCAATTACACCATCTTGAATGGAGATCTTTGGACTCTGACATAATGAATGAGTGTCTCTATTATAACTGACTAAACTGCATTCAAGGAAACCTACTACTCTGAGAGAACACATCACAGTCCCTAACCATACCATGTTAAATGCAGGAGTAATATTCTCCTTTCTTCGAATAGAATTAATCTGAGACAATAGTACTGTCTGTAATGAACTAAGTCTTCTTAACTGTGAATATAAAGCAGAGGACTAATTAAACAAAGCTTAGAAACAACAAGGGTAATTTTCACTTTGGGTGATAAGTGTAAAATGGGCAATATCAATTTAGCCGTCCGTTATATATCTCTCCCAATTTTCAATTCCAAAAAATTGAAAATTTGATTTTTGACTAAGAGAAACGAGTGGAATTAGAACTGGCACAAGCAGACTATTAACTGTGGAACTTTCTCTAAACTGAAAAGAGTTTAAAAGATCACAGTCTAACTGCCTCTGGGGGAAGAGAAGAGCAGAAATAGCCACAAATGGTTTCATCACAGCTATATCATGCGTAAATGGTACAGGGAGGGATTTTATGCTCCAACATGAACTGAACAATAGCGTTTAGTGTTTTGCAAAGAAAAAAGAACAAATGTTAAAGAAATAAAAACAGAAAATGCTGGAAACACTCAGCAGGTCAGGCAGCGTCTGTGGAAAGAGGAATGTAGAGTTAATGGCCCCAATATTTGCCGGGAGATGGGGGTGTGTGAGTGAGGCTGAAAACGGGCAAAAAGCCTGATCTTAATGGCAGTACCTCATTAATATCTTATAGTTCTGTCTCCCACCCAGCAGCTGGTCAAATGGACAGCCTGGCTGGTGGGGGGGAGGGAATACCAGTGGCAAGAGGCCGCAGTCGGGGATCGTTGGAGACAGTCGCACCACGGCAGCTGGGGAATTTAAATTCAATTAATTAAATTAATCTGGAATTTAAAAAAATACCAGTATCAGTAATGGTGGCCATGAAACTACCGGATTGTCGTAAAAACCCATCAGGTTCACGAATGCCCTATAGGGAAGGAAACCTGCCGTCCTAACCCGGTCTGGCCTATATGTGACTCCAGACCCACAGCAATGTGATTGATTCTTATTCGCCCTCTGAAATGGCCTAGCAGGCCACCCAGTTGTAAAATCTCACTTCAAAAAGTCATAATAAGAATAAAACTGGACGGACCACCCGGCATCAGACCACTAGGCACCGGAAACGACAAAGGCAAACCAAGCCCAGTCGACCCTGCAAAGTTCTCCTCACTAACATCTGGGGAATTGTGCCAAAATTGGGAGAGCTGTCCCACAGACTAGTCAAGCAACAGCCTGACAGAGCCATTCTCACAGAATCATACCTTTCAGCCAACGTCCCAGACTCTTCAAGCACCATCCCTGGGTATGTCCTGTCCCACCGGCAGGACAGACCAACCAGAGGTGGCGATACAGTGATATACAGTCAGGAGGGAGTGGCCCTGGGAGTCCTCAACATTGACTCCGGACCCCATGAAATCTCATGGCATCAGATCAAAATTGGGCAAGGAAACCTCCTGCTGATTACCACCTACCGTCCTCCCTCAGCTGATGAATCAGTCCTCCTCCATGTTGAGCACCACTTGGAGGAAGCACTGAGGGTAGCAAGGGCACAGAATGTACTCTGGGTGGGGGACTTCAATGTCCATCACCAAGAGTGGCTCGGTAGCACCACTACTGACCGAGCTGACCGAGTCCTGAAGGACATAGCTGCCAGACTAGGCCTGCGGCAGGTGGTGAGCGGACATGAGGGAAAAACCTACTTGACCTCGTCCTCACCAATCTACCTGTCGCAGATGCATCTGTTCATGACAGTATTGGCAGGAGTGACCACCGCACAGTCCTCGTGGAGATGAAGTCTCGTCTTCGGACTGAAGACACAATCCAACGTGTTGTGTGGCACTATCACTGTGCTAAATGGGATATATTTAGAACAGATCTAGCAGCTCAAAACTGGGCATCCATGAGGCGCTGTGGGCCATCAGCAGCAGCAGAATTGTATTCCAGCACAATCTGTAACCTCATGGCCCGGCATATTCCTCACTCTACCATTACCAACAAGCCAGGGGATCAACCCTGGTTCAATGAGGAGTGTAGAAGAGCATGCCAGGAGCAGCACCAGGCGTACCTAAAAATGAGGTGCCAACCTGGTGAAGCTACAACTCAGGACTACATGCATGCGAAACAGCGGAAGCAACATGCTATAGACAGAGCTAAGCGATTCCACAACCAACAGATCAGATCAATGCTCTGCAGTCCTGCCACATTCAGTCGTGAATGGTGGTGGACAAGTAAACAATTAACGGGAGGAGGAGGCTCTGCAATCACCCCCATCCTCAATGATGGAGGAGTCCAGCAAGTGAGTGCAAAAGACAAGGCTGAAGCGTTTGCAACCATCTTCAGCCAGAAGTGCCGAGTGAATGATCCATCTCGGCCTCCTCCCACTATTCCCACCATCACAGAAGCCAGTCTTCAGCCAATTCGATTCACTCCACGTGATATCAAGAAATGGCTGAGTGCACTAGATACAGCAAAGGCTATGGGCTCCGACAAAATTCCAGCTGTAGTGCTGAAGACTTGTGCTCCAGAACTAGCCGTGCCTCTAGCCAAACGATAGCTACAACACTGGCATCTACCCGACAATGTGGAAAATTGACCAGGTACGTCCTGTCCACAAAAAGCAGGACAAATCCAATCCAACCAATTACCGCCCCATCAGCCTACTCTCAATCATCAGCAAAGTGATGGAAGGTGTCGTCGATAGTGCTATCAAGCGGCACTTACTCACCAATAACCTGCTCACCGATGCTCAGTTAGGGTTCCGCCAGGACCACTCAGCTCCAGACCTCATTACAGCCTTTGTCCAAACATGGACAAAAGAGCTGAATTCCAAAGGTGAGGTGAGAGTGACTGCCCTTGATTTCCAAGCAACATTTGACCAAGTGTGGCACCAAGGAGCCCTCATAAAATTGAAGTCAATGGGAATCAGGGGGAAAACTCTCCAGTGGCTGGAGTCATACCCAGCACAAAGGAAGATGGTAGTGGTTGTTGGAGAACAATCATCTCAGCCCCGGGATATTGCTGCAGGAGTTCCTCAGGGCAGTGTCCTAGGCCCAACCATCTTCAGCTGCTTCATCAATGACCTTCCCTCCATCATAAGGTCAGAAATGGGGATGTTCGCTGATATTCGCACAATGTTCACTTCCATTCGCAACCCCTCAGATATTGAAGCAGTCCGTGCACGCATGCAGCAAGACCTGGACAACATCGAGGCTTGGGCTGATAAGTGGCAAGTAATATTCGCGCCAGGCAAGTGCCAGGCAATGACCATCTCCAACAAGAGAGAGTCTAACCACCTCCCCTTGACATTCAATGGCATTACCATCACCGAATCCCCCACAATCAACATCCTGGGGGTCACCATTGACCAGAAACTTAACTGGACCAGCCACATAAATACTGTGGCTACAAGAGCAGTTCAGAGGCTGGGTATTCTGTGGCGAGTGACTCACCTCCTGACTCCCCAAAGCCTTTCCACCATCTACAAGGCACAAGTCAGGAGTGTGATGGAATACTCTCCACTTGCATGGATGAGTGCAGCTCCAACAACACTCAAGAAGCTCAACACCATCCAGGACTAAGCAGCCTGCTTAATTGGCACCACATCCACCACCCTAAACATTCACTCCCTTCACCATCGGCGCACTGTGGCTGCAGTGTGTACCATCCACAGGATGCACTGCAGCAACTCGCCAAGGCTTCTTCGACAGCACCTCCCAAATCCGCGACCTCTACCACCTAGAAGGACAATTGTAAACAATTTTACAACACCAAGTTATAGTCCAGCAATTTTATTTTAAATTCACAAGCTTTCGGAGGCTACCTCCTTCCTCAGGTGAACGATGTGGAAGGAGGTAGCCTCCGAAAGCTTGTGAATTTAAAATAAAATTGCTGGACTATAACTTGGTGTTGTAAAATTGTTTACAATTGTCAACCCCAGTCCATCACCGGCATCTCCACATCAGAAGGACAAGGGCAGCAGGCACGTGGGAACAACACCACCTGCACGTTCCCCTCCAAGTCACACACCATCCCAGCTTGGAAATATATCGCTGTTTCTTCATCGTCGCTGGGTCAAAATCCTGGAACTCCCTTCCTAACAGCACTGTGGGAGAACCTTCACCACACGGACTGCAGCGGTTTAAGAAGGCGGCTCACCACCACCTTCTCAAGGGCAATTAGGGATGGGCAATAAATGCCGGCCTCACCAGCGACGCCCACATCCCATGATCGAATAAACAAAAAGTCCCACCTCCGTTTCACTGCCGAGTTTCCCAGCCCCTGGGCAACCCGTGCAGGAGCAGCTAACTTCAAATCGGGCTATCAATTGCACTGTCAGAGCCTGATTTAAATATGTTACTAAGCATCCTGTCTTTCCATGGCGGGACACTATGACGGCCCAATATCTGCCATCGTAAAAATAGCAGCGGGCACGGCGGATTAGGGTTGCGTTCCAAGCATTTCACTTTTTAACATCTCCCTGCAACCCCCGGCCCCCCTCCCAGCTGTCGTGGGGGTGCTAATATCGGGGCCAATGTTTCAGATCGTTAACCCAACTTTCCTCTGTCCACAGATGCTGCGTAACCTGCTGAGCGTTTCCGGCATTTTCTGTTTTGATTTCAGATTTCTAACATCGCAGAATTTTCTTTTTGCTTTAAGATTTGTGTCTCACAAGGCCCTGTGTAGTAATCCTGGTGCTAATAGTTTCAGTGGACATTATTCCACAGTTACGTGATGATTTTGAAGATAAAACACTCGATTAAAATTGTTTGCAAAATACTGCAGATGCTGGAAATCTGAAATATAAACAGAAAACGTGGAGAAAGAAACAGATTAACGATTCAGGTCAAAGACCTTTCGTCAGAAGTTCTGACGATAGGTCTTCAACCTGAACCACTAACTCTGTTTCTTTCTCCACAGATGCTGCCTGACTTGCTGAGCTTTTCCAGCATTTTCTGTTTTTATTTTATGATTAATGTTGTTGTTAAAGCTCCGTTATTGGAGCAGTGAGGAGAATATGTGAAAGGGAAGCACAGTTGCAGAGTGTACTAAAGCTCGATATTATGTGGTGTTAGGATACAGTTTCATGCCCAGTACTACTGTGGGTTGTTGCTTTCAGCTGTGGCATCATCAGCAGGTGGTAATCTCTGCCCCAAAGGGAAGGAAAGAACATTGAGGAGATCATTGCCCACACCATTCTTGCCCACGTCCTCAAAGCCAACCAGACAGCAAAATCGGCAAAGGTGGCTCAGCATGTTTCCTCTTTCTAATCTTGGCTAAGGATGGATGTAATAGGAAGGCCACAAAAAGGGAAGAGAAAAAAAAAAAATCTTTTTATAAAAGAAAAGATATAATGATTTCATTTAGATTGAGTTGAATCTTGGATTACTAAAATTACACGTGGCAGTGCATAAAAGTTCGGGTTAAGACTTCAATAAACTTCAACCTTTTAAAATTCAATTGACTTGAGATACTTTAGTTTAAAAAAATGCATCGACTTGTAAAGTTCCGTTACAATTCTGAGTCACTCCTTGATAATTTACTGTGAATTAGAAATTGTAAGTCAGTTAATGCACAATAACTATTTGGTCCATTTTTATTTCTTATACGGAAGTGGGGAATTTAGAGGCATGACGTTTCAATGTATAGGCCAAGGGATTTTTGAAAATGACAGAAATATAGTTCCCAGAAAGGTATGGCTTACATGGAGTTGGATTATTTTGTTTCTAATAGTAACAGTACTTTTTGAAGTTAGTAAAACCACTATCACATTTCTCTTAGCCCAATTAATTGAACAGTCATTGACTGAGAGCAGGTGACCCTTCACACATGTGCAACTCACTGCAAAGTATTAAACTTCAATGTAAAGGGGCAGGGGCAGCATTTTTCAACTCTCAAAGATCAAAGGTTTAAGCCCAATAAAAGCACAGCTGCACAGCATAAATGCTTTATTTGCCCCAATAAACTGCAAATGCTGAAAGTGTGATTTAATTAATTGGTCCGAGCTCAAAGTTATGAGTTTTTTGTTTTTATTTGAGAAACTGAGGTGAAGGGCTAAGGCTCATAGTGCAGGATACTATCAAGGCTGAAGAAAAATACAAGAGAAACTGAGATAAATCAAGAAATAGCTGGAGGTGGCATGCCCTGTTTTTAAAAGCTTATGGATGGTAGGATGAAGGCAAGACTGAGGGAGATAAGGAGTTCAACAAGTTTGAGGACCTGCGTAAAGATGAGTTGGAGTGGACGATTCGATGAATCTTGATTTCATCTTAGTGAGGATACAGGGATCTTAAAATCTGATGTGTGTAACAGGCCACCAGAACAACCTTGTCCCAGTGCTCTCATGAAAACCTTGGTGTTGAATTTCCGGGGTATTCCTGGTTGATTGGGAGAAGCTCTGTGGAAATTAATGGCACTGATATATTCAGAGAACCAGTTGGAAATATATTGATTTATTTTTTTTAAATCATTAATCTTTCTATAAACATTATAGCCTTGATATTGCACCTGGGGAATGCTTATTTCTCAGCTGCTATGAATGGGAAAAGGGGGCAGTAATCTAATACATCAAGCTTCTGCCCCCTTTATTTTGCCCTCGGATTTCCAGGACTGCTCCTGGGGAGGCGGGATACAGACTGCCTTCATATGCAGTAGGCACAAGAGGAGCGTTACAATGGAAATGAGATGGGAGGAGATGTTCCCGGCCTTCCCACCTGACTTTTTACTTGTTCCAGCAGAAGGACACCCATTTTCCGGGGCACCAGAAGAAGCTGGCAGTGGCCCTTGCAATTGGGATCACCTCTGATTAGAGGGTATGAGGGGCTCAGACAGCAATGATTTTTGGGCCTGAAGGCCTTATGGATGTTGTTCTCCAACAGCAGCCAGAAGTTCCAAGGCCAGTGACCAGCAGTCAAAAGCTCCAAGGCCAGTGACTAACAGTCAGAAGATCCAAGGCCAGTGACAAGAAGCGAGTCCCACATCTGTACCTGTGCTCCCATCCTCATTTCTTCACATGATTCCAAAGTGTTTTACAGGGAAGATCTTTTTACAGCAGATGGACTCCTCCAGTCAAGAGTACTGCCGATAAACAACCTGGATCGAGATAATAGAGAGAATTAATACTGTGTCACCTGAGGTGGGAACTTGCAAACAGATGAGGGAGAAATTTGCTGGGCTATGCAAAATGTTCTTTTACAAGGCATCTTAGTAACACTTTACATAAACGGGGGGGGGGGGGGCCTTTCTTGCGGCTATTGTTTTATGCAGGCACTGAGTGCCTGGCGTACTCTTCAACATATGCACTCGCACTTATTGCCAGAAACACATCATGACTCACATTGCACCAGCGCCCGATGTGTACCAGCATTACAGACACCAATAATCACATTATTGGCATCTATATTTTAGGGCCTGTCTTATGCTTATCAGTTATAAACATCTAAAATTGAATCATGTTTGCATACCTTGTATATATAGTACTAGTTAGCAAATAACAAAGATACAATGGGCTCGATTTTAGGGTCGGGTTACCTGCGGGTTTCCAGCGGGGGGGCCCCGAAAATCCCGATCTCCGATCACGTGACCGGATTCGGACGAAATCCCGGCCACTTCTGGGTACCGCGCTGACGTGCGGGGCTGCGCGCGCAAGCCCCGCTGGTGGGAATCCCGCAGGCAATTAAAGCCAGCGGGGTTCCACTTGAGAGCACTTAACTTGCTCGTTGTGGTCAGTTAATGAGCTGAAGCAGCTGTCAAAAGAGGAAGTGTGGGATTTTACGTTCAAAGCAGTCAGTTTCCCACACTGGGGGAAACAGGACCCTTCAAACCAGGCGTGTTGCAGCCAGCAGCCTGTGGCAGGTGCCAAGGTGCGCTCCACGGGGGAGCGCCCTCACCCACGCAGGAGGCCACCGCGTCACATAGGGCAACCCCTGCCCCCCACCACCCCCCGGCCAAGCCAGAGGACAGACCGACACGAAACCGCAGCCCCAGTCCGAGGACCCACACACCTACCCTGCACAACCCCTCAGACCAACACCTGCCAGTTGGGTGGTGTGTGGACACCCTCGGAGGACGAAGAGCATGACCACCACCAGCAGCCTCGCAGTCCACGCCGTCCGCCGCAGAGACGTGGATCCCCCCAACACGGTGTGGTTGCACGCCCACCTGCACAGCAGGAGGGAGGGCTACCGCAGAGAGAGACGCGTCGCAGAGGGCACTACCCTCCGCACAGGGTCCACAGACCGAGGCGCAGCTCCCCGGACCTCTCCAAGCAGCAGTGCACAGGGAGGCGCAGATTCGCTCGACATGTAGTCGTGGAGATCTGCAGCCTCTTTCATGCCGAGCTGCTCCTGGCTGGCCCCAGCACCAACTGCTTACCTGTCGCTGGCAAAGTCACCACTGTCCTCCACACCTTCTCCTCCGCATCCTTCCAGGGTGCAGCCGGCAACACCGCCGATGTCTCTCAGTTGTCTGCGCGGACGAGCCCTGCAAATACACCTGCACCTACTCTGCAGTAACACGATGGGTGGCATCAGTGGTGGGTCCTCATAGTGATACCCAGGAGCGGGCATTATTGGACACAATGGACAGGATTCGCGGAGACATGGCAGTGGTGGTGTCAATATAATGTGTGCTGTTTGTGGCTCTGAAATTCAACATGGGTAACACCCATGACAAACCCTCAGACACCCTTGTGCACCCCCTTCATGCTGACGAGACGTTTGCCTTACCCTGCCTACTGCACATATGTGATGCATGCCCTGTGGCTGCAGCACAGGTGGTGGCAGGTTGAGTGAGGCTGGCCGTGAGGGAGATGCACGAGAGGGTGAGTATGGGATGGAGCCATGAGATTGTATGAGGATTGGGTCGCGTGTTAGTGGCAGGATGAGTACTGGCGAGGTGAGTAGGTGGAGGTAAGATGAGGATGGGGTGTGAGTGGGCATGAAGGGTGATGTGACAGAATAGTGTTGGCGGTGCCGAAGGAGATTTGGGGTGGGGGCAGTGTTGTGGCAGACGGAGTGTAGGGGAAAGACTTCGTGTTCTCACTGTGGCTGACCTACTGCGGTCATTGCAGCGCCTCCTGCACTGTATGCAGGTGGGCGATATGTTGGTGGCGCAGGTGACCCCCTCTGCCACCTCGAGCCAGGCCTTCTTGGTGGCAGAGGCAGGCCGCTTCCTCCCGCCCGCCGGGGGGAAGATCTGTGTCCTCCCCCTCCTCCTCACCCCATCTGATGATACCTGGGGTGAGGCATCATTAAACTGGGAGCAGCCTTCCCCCTGGGCTGCTCCATGCTGCAATTTGTCCCATTGGTTGCAGCATCTGTCAGTGGAGGACTGCCCCTTTAACTAGAGAGCCTCCAGCTGACAGATCGTACTGCGCATGCGCAGCCCGCCCGACGCGCAGGCCAGCGCCGTGGACCCCGGAGGAGCAGGTAATTGGATCCTATTAGTGGGTTGCCTGCTACGATCGCGTGGGCAACCCACTAATTTCGCCGTTCGCGTTTTCGACGCTCCCGGAGGACCACCCGCTGGGAACCCGCAGGCCTGCTAAATTCGAGCCCAATAAGTCCAATTAAAGATAACACTGTGTAAAGGGGGACAATGGCCATAGTCTGGATTTCAAATTCAAAACTGGATTAGAATTACATCATTTAGCAAAATTCTCCTTGTACAAACCAGCAGTTACAGTAGCAATCACTAGCCATTTTGAATCTGTTGACAGGTCTTTGTACTTGAAGCATTCAGGAAACATATAACCGTTTAGAAGCCAGTGTCTGTTGCGTATAGTGAGCGTATCACAAGGCTGCAGTGAGTGTTGAGTCAGGGCCATGTTCTGTGGAAGCCGTCATTTCATGACATATTAGTGCTCCTTGAAGAAAAACTTCAAACAACAATCCATCTCCTTCACATCCAAGCCTGAATAATCAGCACTTCACATTTGATAGACAGCAACTTGCAAGGGAGGATTATTTGGACTTTAGGTTAAGACAAAGGCATGGAAGCTTGCAGTTTTTTTTCACTATCTTAACTGTCTTGGCTATAAAAATCTAATAATGTATTCTTTAATTATTTGAAGGTATATTCCCTTTAATGTTCCCCTTAGGTCACATGCCAACTACAGTCTAGAGAGTAGGTAGGTGATCTTTACTCAGACTTCTATCAATGGCATTCGGAGACTGAAAGATCAAATCTTTGAAGGTGGCAGGGCAAGTTGATAAGGAGCTTAAAAAAAATGGGATACTTGGCTTTGTAAATAGGGTCACTGAATGCAAAAACAAGGAAGTCATGCTAAACTTTTACAAATCACTGGTTAGGCCTCAGCTGGAGTATTGTGTACACTTTAGGAAGGATGTCAAGGCATTGGAGAGGGTACAGAGAAGGTTTACCAGGATGATACCAGGGATGAGGGATTTCAGTTAGATGGAGAGATTGGAGAAGCTGGGATTGTTCTCCTTAGGACAGAGAAAGTTAAGGGGAGGCCTAATAGAAGTATTCAAAATTATGAGGGGTTTTGATCGAGCAAATAGGGAGAAACTGTTTCCTCTGGCAAGTGGGTCAGTAACCGAAGATCATAGATTTTAAATAATTGGCAAAAGAGGGAAAATGAGGAGAATTTTTTTCACATAGAGGGTTGTTAAGATCTGGAAATCATGACCTGAAAGGGCGGTGGAATCAGATTCCATAGGAACTTTCAACAGGCAATTGGACATGTACTTGGAGAGGATTAAATTGCAGGGTTATGGGGAAAAAGACAGGGCGTGGGACTAAGTTGGACAGCTCTTTCAAAGAGCCAGCACAGGCACGATGGGCCGAATGGCTTCCTTCAGTGCTGTAAGATTCTATGGGCTTCATTTTAGCACCCGCTATCGGGGGGGCTCCGAAAATCAGGGAATCCCAGAGCGGGTCTGGAGCCCGGCTGCAACCTGCCCACTTCCGGGTTCCCCACAGACGCGCCAACATGTGCGCGCAGCCCCCGCATGTGGGACTCCCGCAGGCAATTAAAGCCAGTGGGATGCCACTTGACAATATTTATCTAGCTATTTCAGGTCATTAACAGACCTGATTAAGGGATTATGTGAGGAGGGGTGGGATTTTAGAGACAACTGGGACTGTTTCCCACACTGTGAGAAACACTCCCAGTTGAAATGGACGTGTTGCAGCTGTCAGCCTGTGGCAGCTGCAAAGGTCCATTTGACAGGTGGGAGACCCTCACTCATTGCAGGAGGCCACTCTGTCACTTGGGACAAAGTTTGGCCTCCACCACCCTCCTCCTGACAAGAAAATTCACCAACTTGCACACTTACCCCGGTTTCCAGACACATGTACCTACCTTGCGGACCCCCTCAGATGTACATCTTCCGGATGGGGGCCGCCGTAGCTGCAGTCATGACCTCCTCGGAGGGCGAACAGCATCACCAGCCTCGCCGGCCACGCCGTCCACCTCTGACACGTGGAGCTCCACAACAGAGTGCAGTGACACATCCATCTGTACAGCAGGAGGGAGGGCAACCGCAGAGAGAGATGCGTCGCAGAGGGCACTACCCTCGCCACAGGGTCCACAGACCGAGGCTCAGCTTCCTGGACCTCTCTGAGCAGCAGTGCACACGGAGGCTCAGAGTCACTCGACATGTAGTCGTGGACATCTGCAGCCTCCTTCATGCTGAGCTGTTCCCGGCTGGCCCGAGCACCATCTTCTTACCTGTCGCTGTCAAAATCACCACTGCCCTCAACAACCTCTCCTCCGCATCCTTCCAGGGTGCCACCGGGGACATCGCCGACGTCTCTCAGTTGTCTGCACAAAAGAGCCATGCAAATACACCTACACCCACTCTGCAGTGACACAATGGGTGGCATCAGTTGTGGGTCTTCATTGTGATCCTCAGGAAAGGGCATTATTGCACAAACCAGACAAGATTCGCAAAGACGTGGCAGTAGTGGTGCCAATATAATATGTAATGTGAGTTGGTCAGAAATTCAATATAAGTAAAAACCATGACAAACCCTCAAACACCCTTGTGCATCCCCTTCATGCTCACGACATGTTTGCCTTACGCTTCCTACTGCACATATGTGATGCATGCCCTGTGGCTGCAGCACAGGTAGTGGCAGGTTGAGTGAGGCTGACTGTGAAAGAGATGCATGAGAGGGTGAGTATGAGATAGAGCCATGAGATTGTATGAGGATTGGGTTGAGTGTCAGTGACGGGATAAGTACTGGTGAGGTGAGTAAGTGCAGGTAAGATGAGGATGGGGTTTGAGTGGGTATGAGGGGTGATGTGACAGAGTAGTGTTGGCAGTGCAGAAGGAGATGTGGGGTGGGGACGGTGATGTGACAGACGGAGTGTAGGGGAATGAGTAAGTGTCCTCACTTTGGCTGACCTACTTAGGTCATTGCAGCGTCTCCTGCACTGTATGCAGGTGCGCGATATGTTGGTGGTGCAGGTGACCTCCTCTGCCACCTCGAGCCAGGCCTTCTTGGTGGCAGAGACAGGCCGCTTCCTCCCGCCCGCTGGGGGGATGATCTCTGTCCTCCCCCTCGTCCTCACCCCATCTAATGATACCTGGAGTGAGGCATCATTAAACTGGGAGCAGCCTTCCCCCTGGGCTGCTCCATGCTGTAATTTTTGCTATTTGTTGCAGCATCTGTCAGTGGAGGACTGCCCCTTTAAATAGAGCTCCTCCAACTGACAGACCTTACTGCGCATGCGCAGCCCGCCCGACGCGCAGATCAGCAGTGGGGAACCCGGAAGACCAGGTAAGTGGATCCAATTAGGCTGCGATCGTGCGGGGGGCAGACTGATTTCACCGGGCGCGTTACCCACGCGCCCAATAGCCCCCCCGCCGCGAACCCACAGCCCTGGTAACATCAAGCCCTATGATTCTATCTGTGAGAGCAGTTGGAAATGATTCATCTTTTAGTTGCCTGCATGGGAAATACCTGATCTCCGTCTCACAGCAACACAAGTGAGATTAGAAACTCTGTGGTGAAGTGGATTACACCTGTCACCCTGCCTGTTTCAGTGCACTGCAACAAAATGCCTAGGAGTTTGGTTGGGCAGAATTTCCGACCAGTGGGGAAGTCTCCACCACTGTGAAACATGTCTGTGGGGACTGGAAAGCTCTTCATTTGGGCAATTCATCAATTTCTGCTGTTTTTGTGCAGTTTGCAATTTTTTTCCTACCAGCTTGACCACCAACGTTAATTGATCTGGCACAGTCTGTGCAAGAGCTAAATTTGTACAAGACATTGGCCAGGCCACAGTTAGCACATTGTGTGCAGTTTTGGTTGCCTTATCAAGAAAGAACATTAAAACCATAGAGAGTGTGCAGCATAGATTCACTCGGATGATGTCAGGGATGAGAAACATTGGCCCAGAAATTGCTTCTAAAATAATGGTGAGCACAACAGCTCATTGTTATTAGTGGCGAAATTGAAGAGCAAGTTCTGATGTCCACACGTGCGCAGTTAAACGCGGAAATCCGGAACTTGCTTTTCCTGGTTCGCCGGCGATATGACAGACTCCTGTTAAAGGGATATGACTGGAATCAATGAACCAGCGCCAACTTGCTCCCCCGCCCAGCTGGAAACTAAGTAATATCGCCACAAAAAAATTACGCTCAAAACTATTAGCTCTAAACTAAGATTTAACGGCATGGTAAGTGTTAATGGCTGCCAAACAACCTCTCCGGCACTGAAAATTAAAATAAAAAACATGGAGTCTCATTAATTGTGATTTTAAGAGTTGTTGGGCATTTAAAAAAAAAATTAAAGTTTTAATTTTTTTACTTTTTCTTTCTGTCTCTTTTATCTCTATCTTTTAATTCAATATTTCTTACTCTGTCTTTATTTCACTGTCTCTAACTGTTTTTACAAGGTTTTAAATTTTTTCCCTTTCACTTCCTGGTTTTGACTCATTGACTCTTCGCGGCTTGTCAAAAATGCTGCAATCTGATTGATTGAGGGGAGAGCGATCCTCTCATCGCTCGCATGGTCCTAGCTCCGCTGGAGTTAACGCTGGATTCTTTACAGCTTTGAATTAGAGGAACTTCACGCAGTTTTCTTAGCCTTATCTGCTGGAAATAGTGGAAATAGTCCTAGGCCGAGAAATTATCCCCCGTAGTATCTCAAATCTCTCCTCATAACTAATGGCTGAGAAATTGATCCGAGCAGCGAATGAACATCACTTGCCACTCAATAAGATTTATTCTCACCCACAAACCTTGGGGAATCCTACAATACGAATGAATTCCTGTTCCCTGTCATTCTGCTGTTGTTTTTCCCATCAGTAAGCTAATGAACAAGGCATCAATAACCCATTTAATGCATCTGTGCACTGCATATTGACTTGTGTGGTAGATTTCTTCTAGGGTAGTTTGGAATGAGTCTAAGGCATGAAAGTTCAGGCTGTGGTGAACTTGACTGTATAAATACCAAACTAGAAGACTAGCATTAGCTGACCAGCTGCATCAAAACAGCTGACACAGCTCCAAACAGCTGACAGCTTATGAATGTCCATGGCATGGGCAGGTGTAAGCAAGATGTTACATGCGCCAGGAATTTCCTCAGGGGTGATCCCGATTGGCCACCATAACTGCATTGGAAGATCAATGGAAACCCGTTTTAGGCTCCTACCCAGGGTTTCTGCCAATCTTCCACTGAAGTTACGCCGGCCAATCTGGAGAACCCCCAAGCAATTTCCAGGCAATCGTGTCATGTCTCAGGATTTCACAGTTATAGAGGACCATTGGTGTACTATATGTTAAAAATGCTACTATTGAGCGAAACCTGGCTCTCAACGGGCTAAATTCAGGGGACAGCAGGGTCTGCTGTTATAGATTAGATTTCATACTGGGTGTCTGGTACACCGTGTTGAAATAATTTGACGTTGCTCCTACAACAAATCTATTTATTTGAGCTCCGCATGAGATTACTGCTCTGGGGAGGTCGGTAGTCAGTTTAACTAAAAACAGATACTGGAATAGACCTTTTAAAGCAAGGAGAGCTGTGAATACTGCAGACCATCAGACAGCAAAGAACTGTAAAGAGGATAGAACATAGAATATAGAAAATAGGAGCCATTCGGCCCTTCGAGCCTGCTCTGCCATTCAATATGATCATGGCTGATCCTCTATCTCAATACCATATTCCCACTCTCTCCCCAGACTCCTTGATGCCTTTTGTGTCTAGAAATCTATCTATCTCCTTCTTAGATATATTCAGTGACTTGGCCTCCACAGCCTTCTGTGGTAGAGAATTCCACAGGTTCACCACCCTCTGAGTGAAGAAATTTCTCCTCATCTCAGTCCTAAATGTCCTACCCCGTATCCTGAGTCTGTGACCCCTCATTCATAGAAGAGTGTAAATTAGTAAATTAGTTTTAAGTTAAGCATGATGACCTAGTGAAGTGGGGTAGTGTAACATATTCTCTATTTTTATATTATTACAGAAAGACAAGTTGTATTGTTGGAAATAAGTGTAATTGATCATAATTGTTGATCTGTATCTTCATCTTTCTGCTTCCCTGGAAATTTTTGAATATTTACATTAAAAATGATTCCCTATACACAAGTAATTACTCATAAGCCCGGATGTTGCAGGTGGGACAAACATGCAGTCTGTGGGTGAGTGCACTGCCCACTGTTCTTGCTGGAGGAGCACCTTCCACAGAAAGTCCATCCTAATATTGTTTAACCTTTCTGGTTCTTCGAATCATCAAGGAGAATTCCAAAGATGAATTTCTCGAAAGGAATACTCTGCGGTAAGTTAGCATTCACGTTGTGGAACTTCACTCGATGGGAGGGCAAATCGGAAAACCAGATATGATTTGCAGCCATCCCGATTTACCAGTTTTATATGCACAACATTAGCCAGACATTTCTTTTCACAGATGCTGATGGACCTGCTGTCTATTTGCAGCTTTTTCTGTTCTTGGTTCAGATTTCTAGCCTTCGCAGTTTTGTTTCTCATTTTAATATTTCCAAAGTGCCTGTTTGTCCACTGGGACTAAGTACAATTCCTGGCGTCTTTCCCATGGAACTTCTGCACTCCAGTAGATTTTGAAAACAAAAACTACGATTAGCTGTCAAGTTGCAGGAAGATGTCTCGTTTCAGCTTTAACCATCAGCAGACACTGTGTAACGTATACATCAAAGAATGTAAATTGTTCACAAATGTTGATGTTTTGGAAAGCGTATCATCGCATAAGAGATTATTTTTCCCAGATGTTTTTAGGGGACGCCCCTAAATTACGGATAAGTGTTTAGGCATCCCCTTCAGAGGCCCTTGGGTGTGTGTATGTGTGTGAAATATGAAGACTGATCTCGATAACCCATGTACAAGTCTTACTAAGTCACTAAAGGTTTGCATTACCATTAGCAGACTGCAAGGAATTGGACACATATCTATCATCCTTGCCCCAGACTGCCAACATTTCCTCACCCTAACTAGTCTTCAAAGAATTGAGAAAAAGAAACATTCTTTATAATCAAGGAGGTCATACGGATGGAGGGTATGGGAAATGGGAAAATAAAAATCACGCTGGCGAAGCATAGCGTGCTCCTCGGAGGTTGGGGAAAAGTAAAGAGAATTTTTTGTCTGAATCTGGCTGTCCTGTACTTGACCTGAGAGCGTTTGATTCTGGCACTGGATGCCTGAAAGTGAGAAAAGTGGGAAAGTATTCAATTCTCCAGCACTGACATCCATCACTTTGATAAGTGTGTGCATAAACACAAAACCACCAACTAAGATATGTGAGACTGTGCCAAACTGACTCACCCACCTCTCTCCCTCTCTGGAGAAAAAATACCTTATCGCTCTTTTGGATAATGATTTTGGTGCAGTGGTTACACACTTGGCCTTAACTATATTATGTCCCTAATTAGTCTGGCCCAACGTTACGTGTCTCTGGACTGTAGTGCTCTTTGAAAATAGCGATTTTGTTGAATTTCCCACAAGTTCTGCCAAACTGAGTACAAGCTGCCAATTAATTCGAAGACAATTCATGAAGATGAATCCAAAAATATGTCGAAGATAGCACAGCACAGAGATCAGTGCCGTTGTAGGACTTCATAATTTATTCCTTTTTATAAAGCCTCTTTAGCTAAATTTGTAATTTGGGTTTCATTTCTATTTATAAAGCTTTTCGTGTAGATTTTCTGAGCCTTCCTCCTAAGCAAGTGACCTGGCTTGTTGCAAACGTGGACCGGAAAATTGCAGGTGCCCTACTAGTGATGTTTCGATGGGCGCCCACGGTAGGCTGGGGAAATTTTCCCTCATGAATTCTTTGCTTTCATTTGTTTTTCAGTTTTACGGGAATTGTTCTTTAAATTTTCATTTTAAAGTAATACATCTAGGTAAAAAAATTAAGGACAAATGAATGTCACATTTTCTGAGTGAAAACGAGAAATTCAGCAGAAATATTCACACACTTGCACCGGAAATTTCCTCGGAGCTACTCCTGCTCTGCCGCCGTAACTTCACCAGAGGTGCGGCAGAAACTCCTTTTAAGCGTGTGTGCGGGATTTCCGCCACCCTTTCAGTGAAGAGCGGCAGTGGTTCCGAGGAAATTCCCGGCCTTAATCTCCTAATGGTTTTTACTGATTTATGTGCTTCCCTCCACTCCATCCCCTAATTTATTTAGAGATAGTAGTTTATTTGACAAGATGGGAAATTTGAACCGAGGTGACCTTGGAAGCACTAGCTTTGAATGGAATTTTAAGGTAGTATTAGGTGAAGTCAGCAGAGAGGCGGATTAGCTGAGCTGTAAAGAGGTCGATCAACAGCAGAGACAGGGTGATAGAAAAGAGGCCAGGCAAATTGGGAAGAGACCAGTTATAAAGAAAGAGACCATGGGCAGATAGGAAATTCCAGTAAAGAAACAGGAAACTGGGCAGCTGACTACAAGAGACACAGCATAGAAACAGGAATAAGAACAATTTTTTTTTTTTATTCGTTCACGGGATGTGGGCGTCGTTGGCGAGGCCAGCATTTATTGCCCATCCCTAATTGCCCTCGAGAAGGTGGTGGTGAGCCGTCTTCTTGAACCGCTGCAGTCCGTGTGGTGACGGTTCTCCCACAGTGCTGTTAGGAAGGGAGTTCCAGGATTTTGACCCAGCGACAATGAAGGAACGGCGATATATTTCCAAGTCGGGATGCTGTGTGACTTGGAGGGGAACGTGCAGGTGGTGTTGTTCCCATGTGCCTGCTGCTCTTGTCCTTCTAGGTGGTAGAGGTCGCGGGTTTGGGAGGTGCTGTCGAAGAAGCCTTGGCGAGTTGCTGCAGTGCATCCTGTGGATGGTGCACACTGCAGCCACAGTGCGCTGGTGGTGAAGGGAGTGAATGTTTAGTGTGGTGGATGGGGTGCCAATCAAGCGGGCTGCTTTATCTTGGATGGTGTCGAACTTCTTGAGTGTTGTTGGAGCTGCACTCATCCAGGCAAGTGGAGAGTATTCCATCACACTCCTGACTTGTGCCTTGTAGATGGTGGAAAGGCTTTGGGGAATCAGGAGGTGAGTCACTCGCCGCAGAATACCCAGCCTCTGACCTGCTCTCGTAGCCACAGTATTTATATGGCTGGTCCAGTTAAGTTTCTGGTCAATGGTGACCCCCAGGATGTTGATGGTGGGGGATTCGGCGATGGTAATGCCGTTGAATGTCAAGGGGAGGTGGTTAGACTCTCTCTTGTTGGAGATGGTCATTGCCTGGCACTTATCTGGCGCAAATGTTACTTGCCACTTATGAGCCCAAGCCTGAATGCTGTCCAGGTCTTGCTGCACGCGGGCTCGGACTGCTTCATTATTTGAGGGGTTGCGAATGGAACCGAACACTGTGCAGTCATCAGCGAACATCCCCATTTCTGACCTTATGATGGAGGGAAGGTCATTGATGAAGCAGCTGAAGATGGTTGGGCCTAGGACACATGATAATTAAAGTTATCATGTGTATGACTTACCTTTTATTAGATATAACTTGGTCACACCACATGTAATCTTCATGAGCACAGAATAAAGTTTCACAAAAATCAGTCAAAAGCTGATCCATAATAATTTTAATAAAATGTGTCAGCAAAAATCAGAAAGGTTTAAAAAGAAAGAATCTTAAATATACAATACAATGACCTGGTAATTTTTGTTTAAGGTACACGAATTAAGTCTCAAACATCAGCACGTTGAAAGAAAGAATTTGGTTCCCTGGATTCGGAGAGAATGTCTTATTCAATATACCATGAAATATTTGAAAGATGACTTTATTAGACTTAATACTTTCTAACTTTTCCTTATATCAGACATTGGTATTAGCAGGACCATTCTCAGTGTCTCAAAGACCGTTCCACTTTTAGATAATGACTTTCCTATATCAGCTCAGAAGATGTCTGTAACATGGCAACCCACTGGGCTGCATGCTTTATTTGCAGTGGTGAATAAGATTTCAAGTTGGAATCAGAAACAGCAGTAAAAAGAAGTGGACCCTTCATCCCACAATAGTCACTTGCTTCCTAAACCTCCACCAGCAGCCATGATAAAAGTCGTTACACTAACCCCAGGCTAGTCCCGTAAACAAGCATAACAATACAAACCTGGATATACCTAAGTGATTGGACTGTGACTTTGATACTGCATGCTGCCCCACTGCCTGTTTTGGATTTGATGTAGGTGGTTAGTTACCGTAGAAATATACAGGACTGGAAGAGATTATTGGAGTCTCTAGGTTTAAAAACATGCTAATCTATCTCTTATACCTCTTACTTGTTTTTTCTTCCACAAAGGATCAGCTGTTCAATTCAGAGTGCTGTGATCTTAGCCTCTCTCGGGTATATCATGACTGGGGACAGCCCTCAGCTGGGGCTTGCATCCTTCTGTAATCTATGATATCCTTTGGGACATCTCAGGGGTCTTGGCCTGGGCAAATTATTTGAGTTTCCTGCATGCTTTTGATTTCACTTCTGGTCACAAAACTCTTTTGACCAGGCCAGGTGGCAAAAAGGAGTGATCCTATCAACATAAGTTCCATGAGGTCAAGATAACTCTGCAGGTCCAGGAGGCCCTAAGTGGAGTTTTAATTTTTGTGCCACAGCTCATAACCCTGTAGCAGCTTTACTTTGGGGTTTGAGAGATTTCCATGGTTTACAAAGCACCTCCACTAATGGTGTCAGTCTTTTGATTCACACTTCATATGGGAGGCCAACATATAATAAGTGATAGGGAGGCTGCAGCCCAAATAGTTAATCAGGAATGGGCATCCAGGCTAGTGCTTGGAACAGAGAGAGTATTCCAATCCTTGGTTAGGCTCAGAAGCCTAGGGGTTCAGATGAAGTGCTCCAGGCCTAGTCTACAGCCACAGGCAGGTGGGCCTGAATTTGTTTTTTTATTTCAAGTAGGCTCCGGGACTGGGGTAAGATGGATGAGGGAAAGAATTAGTTATACAACTCTCTCCAAAATATGAAATTGATCCCACTTCCTGTGTTGCCTCTAACATTTCACCAGTAGATTGGAGTTCCATTTGTTTAGAAGAAGGGGAGTATAGTGCGTTTGATGTTTCCTAGAACCACTTTAAGAGCTCCTCTTGAAACTGTAGCTGTGTGGTGTGGGACCTGCATAGTAATGGTGTAAGCACTGAATAATCCACATATAGTGATCTCTAAACTCATCTGAAATACCTGTGATTAATTTTCACTTGTCACTTACTTGTTACTGTATGAAATTTTACAGTTTCAAAAACAATATGTGAAAGTATAAAAGGTTTCTGTGTGAGGGCTACATAAACAAGGTAAACCCTGATTAGATCACAAGCAGTGACATGTCACCTTGCCCTGGTATTTATGTGGGTGAAGGCATCAAATGTCTACAACATCATTGTTTGCATAACGTGGATTTCAGAATGCAAATGTTTATGATATATAGGTGTAATGGAGTGTGACTGTGTTTGTGCTTTGAGTGACTTAGTTTAAAACTTACTGTTTATATTGCACATTCATGGAGGCTTTAATGGCCTGTAAGCTTGGGGGTGATTTGTACACCAGCGGGACTTCAAAATGGTAAAACTGAAGAGTGTGAATTCCTACCCAACTCTCCCCCAAAAGGAATGATGATTGCTTCTTGAATATGGGTCACTGGGCACTGGGTACCCTCTGATATCACGTCCATATCAGCTACAGAGCAAGAATCAGCAGGCTATTTGGCTATTGAGGGCGGCACGGGGACATTACAACCAAGCTTGATCCTATCTTTCTCTAAAGCTCCTCAGGAATCACTGACTAACAGTCAGGGACAGGAACCCTGGTCTATATAATTTTTGCTCCCAATCCCAGCTCAGGGCACTGAAGCCAATTCTGGAATTGCTACTGAGCCAAACTATCACCTAAAAGAGTGATTAACACTTGGCATGACCTCCTGGGTAGGATAATGGAGGCAATAAACTTAGATTAATTCAAAACATGTTATGGTGAGGAAAGTAAGTTCTCTTTATCCTGACTGGGTGAGCTCTGGTTAAAATGAATGGATGGAAGACCAGGGTCTGTGGGCCCGTGATTTCCCAATGAGTGCTCCCTGTGAGTTCTGCTCCTCACCAAGAGCTCCCGGTTGGCAAATCAGCTTTTTTGAGCGTAGTGACCATTGTGATGTCGGCAAATGTGCCACCGTTCTACATCAGCATCATTCCACCAACGGTGAGATGGATGATCAGTCATCTGTTTATAATGTTGTTGGCTGAGGTAACAATGTTATCCAAAATACAGGATAGCTGTGTTTCATCGAATAATACCATGGGATGTTTAACATCCAGCTAAACATGTAGTCAGGACAGGATGTGATAATGCAGCAGTACCTCAATGCTGCACTGGATTATCAGTCCAGGTTATGTGCTCAAGTAATGTGAACTGTATCTTGTTTAACCAATGTATATTGATTTAAAAGTAACAATTTAGCAGCCAATCACAAAGCACCTGCAGTAATGATCCTTTTTATGGTTCTCAAGCAGCTAATGAGCCACTTAAACCACAATAAATGTCAGACTTTAGGATTCCAGCTGTGAAAATGTTCAAGAAAATTGGATAGAAAAAGACATTGGAGGTTATATTGGATAACCCTCGAAAATGGGCACTGGGATCGTGGTGTGTGATTAACCCGCACTTGTTGGTTGCAATGCAGGCAGCACATAACATTCGTGCTACCTGATGATTTCTATGATTGCTGCGTGCAGCCAGTGTTACCTGCACTGTTAAGTGGCTGCATGCACCAGCAGGGGGCCCCAATATCGGGCGTGGCTAGCACCACTTAAAGGCAGCCTGCACCTCTTAAAGGGGAGGTGCACTGTGGCAACTCACAGGTCACACACACTGGCAGCTGTTCAACCATGACAGCCACATCACACAAACATCTTGCAGGACACTCACCGACACACTTCCCGCTTTCTTGCAGGAGAAGGTGGCGCATAACAGGAAGCAACAAGTGGCAGTGGCTCCATGGAACATGAACCTGCTGTCCTCTCTCAGGATGACAGCATTCCTGTCCCACCCCTGCCACTCGGCCAGTACCCTTGCTGTTGCCTGTCAGCTAGCCAGCCCACTCCCTGTAGAGTATTGAAACTTTATTATAGGAACATAGGAACAGGAATAGGCCATTTAGCCTCTTGAGCCTGTTCCGCCATTTAATGAGATTATGGCAGATCTGTGACCTAACTCCATATACCCGCTTTAGCCCCATATCCCTTAATACCTTTGGTTAACAACAATCTATCAATCTCAGGATTAAAATTAACAATTGAGCTCGCATCGACTGCCGTTTGCGGAAGAGTTCCAAACTTTTACCTCCCTTTGCGTGTAGAAGCGTTTCCGAACTTCACTCCTGCAAGTCCTGACTCTAATTTTTAGGCTATGTCCCCTAGTCCTAGTATTTAAGTATAGGAGACCTCCAGCAACGAACCTGTAACTCCTCCGTGATCCCTTCAAATAAATGGTCTGGGGTCCTCCATGCTGTTTCAGACCCGTTCAGCTGTGCGAGGTTAACACCATGCGTTAGCTGGAGTGTGAAGTTCAAATATAGCAGCGTTCCTTTTAAATCAGCATTGCACACTGATTGACGTCATTATCTCCCTACTCTACATGCTGACAGCGTTCTCGTTAGGTGTGCGTGCACAACCACCACAAGGAGAGTTGATGAGAGTAGCGTATTTGATGTAGTCTGCATGGATTTTAGCAAGGCTTTCAACAAAGTCCCACATGGCAGACTGGTCAGGAAAGTAAAAGCCCATGGGATCCAAGGGAAAGTGGCAAGTTGGATCCAAAATTGGCTCAGTGGCAGGAAGCAAAGGGTAATGGTCGACAGGTGTTTTTGTGACTGGAAGGCTGGTTCCAGTGGGATTCCGTAGGGCTCAGTACTAGGTCCCTTGCTTTATGTGATATATATTAATGATTTAGACTTAAATGTAGGGGGCATGATACAAAAATTGGCCGTGTGGTTGACAGTGAAGAGGAAAGCTGTAGACTGCAGGAAGATATCAATGAACTGGTCAGGTGGGCAGAAAAGTCGCAAATGGAATTCAATCTGGAGAAGTGTGAGGTAATGCATTTGGGGAGGGCAAACAAGGCAAGGGAATACACAATAAATGGGAGGATACTGAGAGGTGTAGAGGAACAGACGAACCTGGGAGTGCATGTCCACAGATCTCTGAAGGTAGCAGGACAGGTAGATAAGGTGATTAAGAAGGCATACAGGATACTTTCCTTTATTAGCGGAGGAATAGAATATAAGAGCAGGGAGTTTATGCTAGAACTGTACAAAACACTAGTTAGGCCACAGCTAGAATACTGTGTACAGTCCTGGTCACCACATTATAGGAAGGATGTAATTGCAGTAGAGAGGGTACAGAGGAGATTCATGAGGACGTTGCCAGGACTGGAGAATTTTAGCTATGAGGTAAGATTGGATAGGCTGGGGTTGTTTTCTTTGGAACAGAGGAGGTTGAGGGGAGATTTAATTGAGGTGTATAAAATTATGAGGGGCCTAGATAGAGTGGACAAGAAGCACCTATTTCCCTTAGCAGAGAGGTCAATAACCAGGGGGCATAGATTTAAAGTAATTGGTAGAAGGATTAGAGGGGAGTTGAGGAGAAATTTTTTCACCCAGCGGGTGGTGGGGGTCTGGAACTCACTGCCTGAAAGGGTGATAGAGGCAGAAACCCTCATCGCATTTAAAAAGTACTTGGATATGCACTTGAAGTGCAATAACCTACAAGACTATGGACTAAGAGTTGGAAAGTGGGATTAAGCTGGATAGCTCTTTTTCGG